>NW_024354886.1:885758-901446 GCF_902729225.1 Pteropus medius
TCACCTCATTAACCACTCCCTATGACAGCTCTGGAGCTGAACCCACAGTTCATGCCTCCACTTCAGGCATGCGCAGCACTCTTAGCTCGCTCGCCCTCACCCCGACCATAAGCTTCTCCCTGGGGCCGCCCCACCCTATCAGCAACCAATTAGGAAGAGGAGGCGGTCCTGGTTGGCGCGGTGCTCCCTGGGTAGTGTCCCTAGTTACTGTTGCTAAAGCTCCCACAGGCCGTAGGCGGTGGGAGTCACATTTTAGGAGCCAGGGCCTGAGAGGTCAAGGGTCAATACAGAGCCGGGGAGGAGATGGTAAAGCAGACGATCCAGATTTTCGCCAGGGTGAAGCCCACTGTCCGGAAGCAGCAACAAGGGGTACGGGTTGAAGCACTGAGGGCGCGGGCGCAGCGAGGCCTCCCAGGCCGGGGGAGGGGCGGCACGCGAGGGGCCTGGGCTCGGGTGAGAGGTTCCGAGTCGGGTGCTGGATGCCAACAGGAATCTAGCGCACTGTCCGAGGCGCCCCGACAGCCAGCGCACCGCTGTAGGGATGCGAACAGACACCCAGGCACTCTCACCCAGCACAGCTCTGCAGGCGCAGACATGCTGTACACAGAGCCTCGTACATGCGCCCCGCCGGGGGACACATGTTCACGCAGCAGGGCAGATGCGTGCACGAATGTCTGTACACTCAGAGACTGCACCTCGACGACTCACCCTTATTGCCCCTTACAAGCCACGCAGTTCTGCACACACATGCCCTCTCAAATATGTTTCAGACACGGGCAAAACGTGCAAGCAAGAGATGCGTGTCCATAAATGTCTGAGCTGTTACAGATAATAGATATTTAGATACACAAGGCATGCACTATGGCTCTGCACACAGTGGGCCCTTAGAATTTGTTGACTTGTCATTCTGCAACAGAAACATGAACGGTAACATGTACTCATTGCAAATATATTTATGCATCTGACACAAAGAATACACATAGTTTTTATAAAGAAGACATTAACTGAGCACTTACTAGGAGCTTCCAGTAGTTTGCTAAGTTCAGAAAGGTACATAGAAGGTTAAGACATTGCCCTTTCTCTGAACGGAAATACTTTGAATGCTTCTTAAATGTTTCAAGCGTTGTTTCTCCCTAGAAAGAAGCGTGGTCATTCTTACCACTTAGGTGCTTTCTTTACATTATCCCTGATTCTCATGAGAACTCTGCAAGGTTGATATCATTTTCCTCCTTTCATAGATGAGGAAACTGAGTGTCAGGTTAATTAATGTGGCCGAGACACCCACCTGTGCATGGCAGAATCCTGATTTTAATGAAGGATTTTTTTTTTTTTCATTCCAAAGCTCTTACTTCTTCAGACGAAACCTCTTTGTTTCACAAAGTGAGGATTTAGGCAAGTATTCATCAGTGCCTGGAATAATATATTAATAATATTTTATCTCATATCTACACTTCTGCACTGTGTATGTATATATATATATATATCAATGTAACATAGCATCTCATAATTTAGCATTTGATTCATGTTATTTATGTATTTAAAATAAAAAATATAATGTCTTTGTCATCATCATCATCAGTCTTGTCACTCATGGAATACATTTAGAAGATGCATAAAAAGACTCCAAAGAAAATACTGGCTTTAAATACACACACACACACACACACAACACACATTTTAGGAATAAAGTAGTGTAGAAAGGAACCATGGATATCTTCCCAATTTTTCTCCTCTTACATTCACTTACAAAAAGGTTTTAAAAATGTATCATAAGTAGAAAATGTATTATATGAATTATACCCCCCTCAGATTCTTAGCTAAAAATGTTGAACTTACCTGTGTAGATTTAGCAGTCAGAAGCAGAGACTGGATGTGGTGATGAGAGAGAATGGGTAGAGGCAGGATTGGGCATGGAGTGTGTGTGCAGGGGGGCTGTTAATGGCGAATCTTGGATTTAGTATTGAACTTTCTCTTTTCTTGAAATGCACTGTTTGGATATTTTAATTTGCCTCTCCTTTTTTATTTCATTGGTGAGATTCTGTGGAGTGGATTGTTTGGTACTCCAGGAAGTGTTTTTAGCTGTCATGCTGTATTTTAATAATGTCAGGTTTCTTGCCAAGATGCAACATTATGCCACATACACAAAAATAAGAGAACACAGATGAATAAATTTTGAGTTAGTGTATCCCTGCTGTCCCTTAAAAATCCCACTTTTAGCATCCTATCTTTTTGCCCACAAAAGATTGTTTGATTGTTTCTGTGACTGGAAATGCTGCTTGTAGCATTAAACTAAGAGTTATTCAAAGGTATTTTTTTCTTTCTTCTTCATTTTATGGCTCCATTTCTTTATTAATTGTATTCCTTAAAGCACTATAAATTAAATTATAATATTTTGTAGGTTAATAAATTAGAATGTACATAAGATGAACCTCTGGTCATTTTAACAATAGCAGGGCTTTTTTTTTCTCATTTGTATAGTGCTTTGTATATTTTAAAACATTTTCATATTCATCTTTGCATTCGATCTAATTATCTTCTAAAAAAGTGTACTCTCTCTCAGATACTTTTATGACTAAGGGTAGAAAGCCAATCTATTACACTAAACAATTTTTCTGGTTATTAGGGATTTTTCTTAATGCTTCAAAGAATAGTTTAATGAGAGTGGTGGAGGATCACTATTCTAGTTGATTGTCCTTTTTGTCTTCTGAGCACTGAATGTTACGGATTTTTTTTTTTAATATGTGGCAACTCTTACTCCTGTCTGCTTCATATCTTACCCCTTTCACTCACCTGTCTAGGCAGTAACCTTTTTTTAAAAAAAAGTGTAGTGCCCTAGAGGATATAATTTTTAAATATCTCTTGATAAAACCTACCCAGAAAGGATTGGACCTGATGCCATTACTTTCTACAAATAATTTTATTTTATAGAATGACTTTCCTACACAAATTCTCCACATTTTAAATGAGAGGGTTCAATAAAAATCTGCTTTGGAAAATTATTCAGACTTTCTGGAGATTTAGGTAGGCTTTTACTTGTTTAAGAATATGACTTTCCCCCATTATCCAGCATCTAAATGGGTCTTAAACAGGAAGTATTGCCTGTTTGAAGGAATTTTATATCCTGGTGAAAGACAAGAAGTCTTTTTTAAAAATCCCTAAATCTAATGACTAACGTTTTTTATGGTGCATTACAAAATGCTTCCATTTGCATGACATCATATGATCCCCACAGCAATCTTGAAGGGAGGCAATTCTGTTTTCTTCATTTTATGTATTAAGAACTGAGATTCTGAAGGTGGTGGCTGGTCACACAGCTGGTAAATTGAGATCAGCATTGGACCCAGGTCTTTGGACACTGAATCTTATCCTTTTCTTTATTACACATGACCTCTTTGTAGGCTTAACTGTTAATTTTCCTGGCCAATAAATGAAGGAGAGAGGAGAATCAGAGAATATAACAGTTGTAAGGTGGTTGGTTAAGACCCTTCATTTCCATGTCAGCTTAGAGAGGTTAAGTGATTTTTCGTAGGTCATTTGCTAATTAGTGGCTGAGGTGGGAGAACTTTGAAAATGACATCAAAGACATAAATTATATGTGTCTTCTGAAACCAAATGTCTTTTATCAAATATCTGACTATATCTCATGGAAACTCAAGCTTTTTCGAACATAACTTGAATTAGAGCATTCGTGCTTGTTGGTTGTAGTAAAATGTTAATTCCTAGTACATAATTCCAAAGCAATACTTAGATAATATGTTAATTTCAGGGCTATTAATTTCTCAACAACAGAGACACTCAAATGCTCAAATTTGAATATTAGATCATTTAAGAGGATCTGAGATTTAATAGAGCATTGATTTGGGTTTTAACTCTTGTTCAGTTCCATATATTTGTTTGAGTCTGTACATAATTTAAAGAGGAAAATTATCCAAATTACAATATGTTATGACTTTTTATTTTAAAAGTATAATTTTTATAGCATTACAAAGCACAGCATAGAAACATGGTCATAGTTCAAGCCATAATTTTACCATTTTATATTCATTTGTTGTCTTTATACTTGCAGATTTATTCTATAGATGAAGATGAAAAATTAATACCTAGCTTGGAAATTATCTTACCACGTGACCTGGCAGATGGATTTGTGAATAATAAGCGAGAAAGCTACAAATTTAAGTAAGTTTGTCTTCTTCTTTGTTTCTGTTTTGTTATTGAACTAACTCTTATACTACATTAATATCCGCTGTGAAATCATTAGCATCATTTCCTGGGGAGAAAGTAGTGTAGTTCTCTATCTCATCTAGTAGACAATTCAAGTCGTCATTTCACTGCTGTGCTCAAAGTTGGAAAGATTCCAGGCTTTCTTTACTATGTCTGTATTGTCTTTTTCCTACTTGACCCACTGTGGTTTAGCACTTATAGAAAGTTCACTAAACTTTATTATAGATAAGAATTTAAGGTTCAATCTCTGTGCTATACAGGTGAGCCTTCTTTATACATAAATGATATACGGAACTCATGTGCACATATGTACACTCAGTATCTGTATTGTCCAATATAGCAGCCACTAGCCACATGTAGCTCTTAAGTACTTGAAATGTAGTAAGCCCAAATCAAGATATGCTGTAAATGTAAAATATATCAAGAATTTTTGGAGGCTTAGTATGAAAAAAAGAATATAAAATATTTCAAGACTTTTTTCATATTGATTTCATATTAAAATGATAGAATTTTAGATCTATTGGGTTAAGGTATATTATTAAAATTAATTCCACATTTCTTCTTACTTTTAAAAATATGGCTGCTAGGAAATTTTAGATTATATATGTACTCAACATTTATAGATTATATTATATTTCTATTGGACAGTGCTGAACTGTATGGTTCAGGTGAAAAGTGTCAAACATGAAATGTAAGACTGTTTTGATGACACCCCTGGATTGTCATCAGTGCCTTTGGTCCAAATACTCTTCCAGTACCCAGGCCTTGAATTTTGGGATTACGACTGTTCCTCTGTCTTTATTCTTCAGTTTCAGATTATTTCATTTCCTTCAATCTCCACTTTTGATTTTTGGAGAAGTTCGAGCCTAAATTAAATTTGATCTGTAGCCCATACTTAGGTGGTGAATATCTGGGTCCTACTGAAGGAATACTAACTGCTCTCTTGCATTTCTCTCTATTTTTTCTGCTGTTTTATATAATCCTTATTTGGAGACGATTTCTGCCCTTTAAATAAAACTATCCCAGATACTTTTTACCTCTCTCTCCCCACTCTCTCTCTCCTCTAATTTACTCTTATTTGTCTCATAAAGATTTTCTTTGGTCTTCACACTCTACCTTATATCTTTCATGCATATTTTTCTCCTCCCACTTCCACTCCGTCTTCTTGTATCTCCTTTTACAATACGTACAAGCAGGATTATTGGATTGGCACATGGTTGCATAGTGAGGTGGTCCTCACCTTGTCTTTTTGGTTCCCTGTTGCCTTTCATTCTCTCCTTGAAGGAGTAGCCTCATAATAAATGACTTCCTTTTTCTGAAGGGGGCATTCTCTCACTGATGTAAGCATGCTACATACCTTGGTGGCTATGACTCCATGACGGCTGTCCTAGGCCAGTCTCTATAAAGCCACAATTTGCTAAAACATTTTATTCAGCATGATTCTGTTTGATTGTTAAGAAACAATTGACCACGTCTCTATCTATTGGCTCTTTCCAAAGTATTTTTTACATTATGTAGATACAAACAGAGTATATTTACACATATGCTTATTGAAAACGTGCTGCTTGCTTATTTGTAAATCTCTTAATCATTCTTTTTAAATCTCTGAATTAAAAATATTGGTCTTAGTATTTCAAATAAAGAAATTAATAAAATATTTAACTTATACATATGTTCAGAGATAAATATTTAAGCATTTTAAAGCTGCTTTCTCCCCCCAAAATTCATTCAATCAATGAATTTTTATTGACCATCTGCAAAGTGCTGTTTTAATGGCTAGGAATATAGCAGGGAACACAGCAAAGCTCCTGCTCTTATGGTGCTTACATTTTAGTGGGAGGAGATGAACAAACAGACCAGTAAGTAAAATTTGTTTCAGAAAGTGTTAAGTGCCATGGAGAAAAATAAGGCAGGGAAGAGTACTAAGGAGTGCTGAGGTGAGGGACAGCAAAGTGAAGGGATGGTTACAGTATTTCACAGAGCAGTCAGGGAAGGTTTACAAGAGGGTGATATTTGAACAAAAACTTGCGGGAGGTAAGGACCCAGACATTCAGATATCTGAGGGATGAGAACTTCGGGTGGGCCTCTAAGATATAGCAAGAGCAAAGTCCCTGAGGTGGGAGAATGCCTGAATTGTTTGAAGACAAGGGATCTGTGTAGCTGGAGGAGAGTAAGCAAGGAAGAGAGGGAAAGAAGAAGGTTAAATGGCCAGCAGAGTGGCAAGATCATATGGAGTTTTCTCCCAAAGTGCCATGGAAAGGTAATTGAGAGTTTTGAGCAGAAGAATGAAATAATATCACTTATGTTTTAGCAGGGTCATTCTTGTTAACATGTAGGATAAAGACAGTGAGTAAAAGAGGCCAGGCAAGAAATTTTGGTAGCTTGGGCCAAGGTAGTAGCGAGTGGATATGCTGAGAAATGTTGGATTCTGGATGTGTTTTAAAGGTCAGAGATGTCAGAGTTTGCCGATGGGTTGTATATAGAGTGTAATGGAAAAAGAAGAGTCAAGGGTGCCCTAAGGGTTTTAGATTGAACTTTTAGAAGGCTGGAGTTTTCCATTTACTAGGGTGAGAAAGACCAGTACAGTTTTGGGGTGAGAAGAAATCAGCATATGCCAAATTTCAAATGGAGTTTAGAAAAAGCATGTATAACCTCCTAAATAATGGAAGAACCTCCTAGGAATCAGGAAACCTAAGTCATGTCTCAAGGACATTATTGATTTGCTCCAGGGCCATGTGTAAATTGCTTTATCTCCCTAGAATAAAGCAACTTCTTCCTCTGTAAAAGATTAGACTCAACTCATTGAACTCTATGTTTCTATTTTACTCTTTAGTGGTTTTCAGAAGCTAGCTGATCACATGCCTTTTTAGATTATTATGCAACTACATTATATAAAATAAAATATTTTGGGATGATATTTGATGTTTAATGCACCCTATATGATTTACTAAAACCCCTGCCATCTCTTTGGTTTACATAGTGGTAGTATTAATTTCTGTTACTTAAGGAGATGGATTTGGGAATGGCTGTTGATTCATTCAGTCATCACTGACCTGGGAAAGAATCAAATCAGCCTTACCATCCTCATTCTCAAAAGCTCCTCTGGGTCTGTATTCAGATATCACGGTAAACTGAGCTGTGTAGAGCAAGTGAGCAGCGATGTAATTTGTGCTAACGTCAGTGTTCATGTCTGAAGCTCTGATGCACCTATAGGAGGGTTCTGGGCACACTCTGTAAATATTACCCTCTAAAATATACTCTTGCCTGCTATATGACATAGTAGCCAGAGTGCCTTACAATGTCTTTGTATACAGTTTCATTATTTTCTTTTTCACGAGGGATGTTGATAAACTATAGGGATCTTTTGAAGTCAATGTTGATTGAAAACAATGAATTTCATTCCATTTTATATTTCCAACTCAGCTCCAGACATCCTTCTGATGCAGTGAAAACAGTCTTACATTTCATGTAGTCTCTACTTTAATTGAACATGTGCCCAATTTACTTGTGTTGGCAGACACATAGACCAAAGGTTTCTAAGACACTCTGAAAGCTGCTTAAGATGCCCTCAATATGTTTGTTTTAAACGTTTTGCTTTAAAGCACCACCCCTCCCCACCACCATTTTTATTTTGAAAACTTCTAAGTATGCAGTAAAGGTTGAATAATGCAATCAACTCTCCTATACTTTTTGTGAGAAATTCACCACTTGTTAACATTTCACCCTATATACTGTATTCTTTCCCCCTCCCCAATCTCTGTCTCTCTGTCTCCCTGTCTCTTTCTTTCCCTCTCCCCCTCTCCCTCTTTGTCGTCCATGATGTTTTAATGGGGGACATGCTTTCTGGTAGCAGCTTACCATACTGTAAAAGAATAGGGTCTGTGTCTTCTACCCCAGGTATTCCACTGCACTTGTGATCCTGTATTAAGCTAAGTCAGAGTGCCATTGCATGAAGAGTGAAATTAACACCATTCCACCTCCCTATGCCCCTAGCCTTGCCAATCTGATAAAGACTTTTCTTTGCAGGACAGGTCTGTCTTAATCTACTTTTTGACTTTTCACTGATGATCAACAAAATGAACAAACTTTCCTGAAAATTAAGTAGCTAATACTAGCTTGGATGTATTACCTAATTAATGAAAAATAAACTTTAGTTCAGAATTTTAAAATTAAGTTCAATAATTATACATTTCACAGTTTCATTCTTTTTTTACAGGTCAGACATGAGAAGTTCCTTGGCTGTTTACATCCTGTTCTTGGGTTTCCATTTCATGCACTTATCTAGATTTGAATTTGATGCCAGTTGCAGACACTGTCCCTCTTGAGTGCTAAAAACACACAGTTTATTATTTGGTTCAAAGCTGCTGCAGTTTTTCAGAGGGATTTATTGTGCAGATCTTGTCAAAGCAATACTGTTTACCCACTATTTGTATACAGGGGTACAACAGCAGAGTGTGGTTGGGACTACAGGGCAAACATTGTGTTAGGTTAGGTAAGCCTAGTGATGTAAATGTGGGGTAATTTACAAAGCTGTCAGGAAAAAAGTTATTAATCCAATAGTGTTTGAAGGCTCAGCTTTTAAATAATTGCTGTTTTCACCTCTGCAGATTTCAAAGGATTTTTGATCAAGATGCAAACCAAGAGACTATTTTTGAAAACATTGCCAAACCAGTTGCTGAGAGGTAGGATTTGCTGTGTTTTGTTCAGTGGGTTAGTGGTTTTTCATCTTGTCTTCAATGCTCAGGTAATTGTGGTAATGTGCGTCAGTATATCAGCTATAATTCCAGGCTGCAGGGCATGTAATTATGATAGCATTAATACCTTTTATTCATATAGCCATTTGTTTTAGATTTAGATTATGAGCCTCGAAAGCCAGATCTGCTCACAAGCTAGTGAGGTAGACAAAATAGGTGTTATTACTCGCATTTTGAAAGATATGTAGATCTCTGAGGATCGGAGAGATTAAGTGCTCAGGGTTGGTGGCTAATGGTGGCAGAGTCCCAGAAGGTTTTCTAACTGTTAAATCCAGTAGTCTTTTCTCAGTACAGTATTTCAAACATATGGTTAGATGGATGAAGGACTAGGTATGGGTGACACCTGGGAGGCCTAATAATGAGCGACCCAGCTGTACCTCAGTGTAATATCCATATTTCAAAGCTTGGCCCTTAGCTTCTAGGTCCCTTATGTTTCTGTATATCCAGATAGTTCCAAGCTGCTTACTACTAGAACCAAACTCATATGAGAATACTGAATAAATCAGAATGCTTTTTAAAAATTTTTTGTTTTTCAATTAGAATTGACATCCAATATTATTTTGTATTAGTTTCAGGTGTATAGCATAGTTGCCAGGCATCCATAACATTTACAAAGTGATCCCCTCAACCAGTCCAGCACCTACCCACACACAATCACCACACAGTACCACTGACCATCTTCCCCATGCTGCACCCTATATCCCTGTGACTATTCTGTAACTACCAATTTGAACTTCTTACTCCCTTCCCCATGTTTTAGCCAGCCCCCAAACCCCACTTCCATCTGACAATCACCATTTTGTTCTCTATATCTATGAGTCTGTTTTTGTTTTGTTTGTCATTTGTTTAGTTCCTTAGATTCCACATATAAGTGAAATCATAATGGCATTTGTCTTTCTCTATCTGACTTATTTCACTCAGTGTTTTTTTATTAATATATATTGGCAATATCTCATTGGGAGTAGGCACTCAAGCCCTTTTATAAGCACACTCTCTTCTTGTAGCAGACTTATATAAGAAACTAGTATTTAACAAGGTTGCTTTCTGATCCTGAAATTATTTGTGTGATTTTAATGACGTAATAATCCCCATATACATAAATCTTTATGATTAAAATGAAATCTATATTTGCTAAATAAACACATTTTTTTTCAAGTTCACTCATCAGTACACCCTTTGCCAGGAACATTGCTGGAAACATGTTGCCACATTTTGTATCTCAACTGTTTTATGAATCCTACTCAAACCATGCCCTTCTCTCTCTTTTTTTCCAGCTTTATTGAGATATAATTGACACATAACATTGTATAAGTTTAGGGTGTGCAAGGTCTTGATTTGATACATTTATAAATTGCAAAATGATTATCACTATAGTATTAGCTACCACCTTCATCTTGTCACATAATTACCATTTCTTTTTTGTGATGAGAACACTTAAGATCTGCTCTTTTAACATTCAAGCCTATGATACAATATTATTAGTTATAATCACCATGCTGAACATTAGATCCCCAAACTTGTTAATTAAGCCCTTCTCTTTCAATATAGTCTTTCTTCACAGTGGGTAAAATACGATTGAGTAGGCTTAAACAATTTTAGTTATAGACATAATAAGATAACATGTCTTTAGATTACATTTAGGTCTCCTAGATTGGACGTCACATATTTCTAAAATTCTCTTCTTTTTTAGTAATATTTTGGTTTATGTCATTTCTCAGGGAGTTGATCTCATGTGTCTTATTATAAAACTTCCTAAAATCATCTAGGGAGGGAAACTTAGTTTCTGTTTCATAGATGTCCGGGTTTTCTTTCCATTCCTGACTACCTCTCCTATCTTGAGTCCACTCCCCCTCCAGCTTTTGCTGTGCCCTCTACCTGGAATTCTCTTTCTTTAGAAATCTGCATAGTTGCTTCCTCAGATCTTTGAAGTCTTTGCTCATATATCACCTTCTCAGTATGACCTTCCTTTATTACCCTATTTGAAACTGCACTTCCTATCACCCTTTTCTATTTCATTTTATTTTTTTCAGCACTTTTTACCGTCTGACATACAGTATATTTTGATTACTTATTAGTTTTTTGTCTGTCTACCTTTCACTAGAACAAAAGCTCCATGAAGGCTGGGGATTTGTTTTGCTCACTGACTTACAAAGATACCCGACCCAATGATAACAAGATTTAAAAAATGACAAGCAAGAACATTTTTATCCAGGCTGTCCAAGTCGGTCCCAGTGGATTATATCTTTCATCAACAGGAAACATTTTTTAAAATACTTTTCTCCTTGTAGCCCATTTTTCCTGAAACTACTTTTGCTATTTTTTTTTTTTCTATCAGTCTTTATATGGTTTATCTTTCTCAGTCCCTTAATTCAACTGCCTTGGGATATTTGGTTTCTAAGTATGGGTCTGGTAAAGAAAATATAACTGGCTTTTGCTTTTTTAGCCAAATTCAGGGTCTCTGATCTTTAATTGGTTACTTTAACCTGTTTTTATTTATTATGATTACTGTAATGGTGTTTGGAGGTATTCCTCTTGTTGGTTTTTTTTTCCATTTATCATATACTCTATTTTTTTTTCCTTTCGTGCCATTTGTTGGTTTGACTGTGCTCTTTGTTATTGTTACTGCTGCTTTTCATTTTCTCTCTCAAGGTGTACATTGTACTTCAGCATCTCTTTGTAGTGTAAATTCTAATATTTAAACTTATTTATATTTTTCTTAGTATCCAAAATTTCTCTTTCTATCTCAGTTTCTCCTAGTCAGGAGCCTTATCACACTTGTGCTTTGCCTTTCCTAATTTGCCTTACTTGAAGTGTTGAGATCAACTGATAATTTCATTCTGGATTGCTATTAATCATTTTTATTGTCATCATTTATTTAGTTAGTTAGTTAGTTAGTTAGTTTTTTAGCTCATTGCTATTTCTTATATTCATGCCTATATCTTAGGTTCCTTTTTAGTTTTGCTGGTTACCATCATCTAATAATATTTTAGAGAGCGTTTAAGACTAGGAGCTTTCTGAAGCCTTTCATTTTCCTTCACATTTAAATGGCAATTTGACTGGGTATAAAATAGAATTCTGGGTTAAAAATTCCTTTCTCTCATCTCTGTGAAGATATTGCTCCATTGTCTCTTTGCATGTCAATATGTCAATATGAGTATTATTTCTTTTTAGGAAATATGTGTTTTTGCTTTCTGGATGTTTTAAACTTCTTTTTTTATTTGTTTTTATGAAATTTCATATTGGTGAGTCTAGATATGGTTATTTTTTTATGTTCTTATCTCTCATTCAGCCATTTCAATCTGAAAACCCTTATATTCAATCTCAAGAGTTGTCACATTGATAATGTCTTTGATAATTTAAAAAATAACTTTCTTCTCTCCAACATACCTATTTTGTCCAGAACTACCAGTGCTCTCTCTCAAATATTATAACTGTCCATTCATATTCCAATGTTAGTTTCAAGTTCTGGAAGAATTTGTCAGCTCAGCCTACAACCATGATAATTTGCTTTTGAGCCATGTGCATTCTCTATCACCTACTTCTTAAATATTTAATTTTTACAATTTTATTTTTCATTTCTAAGAAACGAAAAATAGCCTATTCTTGTTTATGCATGTGATGATATCCTCCCTTTTCCCTCTTAAGACATGTTATCTCCTTTTGAACCATTGGCTGTTTTTCCTATACATTTTTTCTTTATGTGTATGTTCTTCTACTGTTGAATTCGGTGCCTGGTTTTCCTGGTTCAGATTTTTCTCAAATATCTGATGATTCTTAGTGGTGGCCTTTTTCTGTCATTTGAGAGTACCACTGTCTAAGAGTGCGGTTTCTATTCACTGTGGTTCACTCTAGTGTCTCTGGGGAAGGGATGGCATGTACTGTTGGCAGGGTGTACCCTGAGCTTATCTGCTGGGTGTAAGAGCCCTGTTTCCTCCTGGGTGTTGCTTACCACCAAGGGCTCTGGTCACTGTCACTCATCCAGGCTCCTGCTCTGCAGAAATGTGTGCTGCAACAGTGGATAGTCATATGGAGACAGATTCACGTTTTTCTTTGATTCAGCTCTGAAGGAAAGGGTTATTAAGCAAATTAACTCACTGAATTAAGAGCCTGGGATGGGAGGATCATGATTTTTATTAATTTTAAATATGTCATATACAGTATGTTCACACTTTATGCAAACTTGGATTGTTTGACTTTGAAGTGGTAAACATAAAATATCAATAAAGTCTCATTTATACACAACATTTAAAGTAATATTTATTTCATAACTTGAAAGCTCTTTTAAGAATTCTATAATTTGGCAGCCCAGGTGAATGGAATCATGCCACTTTCGATGTTAAACAGAAATGTCTGCTATTCCCAGTGAAGATTAGTCCTCAGGAACACATTGCCAACATGAATCCAGTAACTCTGCACAGGCGCCTTAAAGCTGTTGTGTTTGAGTTAATACATTGTAGCTTCAATACATGGTAGCTTTATTCTGGTTACCGTATACAATTAAAGCTAAATAAAATCAATCATATTTCTATAGTTTGGAAATCTCATTAATTAAGACTCATCTTTTCCCATTTAATTCAAATCAGTGATATGACTGAAGAGCTGCATGACTGGTGGTGATAAATTGTAAAGCTTTAACTTTGTATCATTGGAAATTAAGTAAAAGAATCTCTGTGGTTACTTATTATATAATACGTCTCCACATGGAAGTACTTCATCATGCTGCCTCTTCTAAACTGTGGTTTTTCTGAAATATATCCTATATTTTTAATAAAATGTTAAAAAATGCCTTTTACCATATTAATTTTGCTCATTAGTTTAGAACTAATTTTTATAAAGATAAACTTTAGTAGGTCCACAAATGTGTATAGCATATGATATTGCATTATATAAAAGAATTTGTAGTTTTATTTGATACTTTACCTGGCAATATGCTTCTCAAGCTGGAATTTATCAATCTTGGGAACATGTGATGGTCTATCAGGGGATACCTGAAGCCACAAGCTAAGTATGGTATATTATCCTGGAGCTTCAATTTTACATAAAAATTTAGGGAGAAAACTTTGAAGTCAGTACTTTCTGAGGTCACACTGTATGCACCTGTGAATCTGCAGCATCTGAGTTCTTCAGCCAATCTCATGTTTTACCTAAAAGATTGGGGCACAGGAAATTTATTTTATTTTGGAAATAAATAAATTTCCAGTGAGAGATTTTGGAAAAATTTGGAAATTTGGTGTTTTAGAGGACCATGGTGGTTTGACCAAAATAAACAGGGTGCACACTGCTAGGAGGATTGGTTGTGTTCATGACATAGGTCCCCGTAGTTTGCACTGGACAGCTAAAGCATCTGCTCTGCAATAAGGCCAACCAGATTGGTTTTTTAAAAGCTATCAGTCGCCTTGTAAATCATTGCTTTTTAACCTTTGATTTCATCATTGATGAACAATATCAAGGACAGCATTTTGATTTGTACTAAGAAAGAAGTGAAAGGAAAAGGAAAGCTTGCAGGGCTACCCTCTCAGACCAGGAGAAGGATGTGCTAGAACAAGCACCTGTGCTCTGGCTGTGTGGGAGGCCATAGTTTGGTAGAGGAGATTTTCTCATGCGATGGGCAGTCTTGCACTCCCAATGGGACCAGGGCAAAGGCCTAGCAGGACTCTCATCTGTAGCTCTAGGAAAGAGGCTTTTCTGATGATGCTGTGGGTCGCATAGCTCACCCAGTCCTGCTACCTAAGTAGAGGAAAGATCTTGCACCTTCAAGATGAAGAGACCAGAATCGGAGAGAAGGAGAACCGCAAGAGAGTATTTTTAAAAAGGAAAATAAAATCTTATTGGTTAGTTATTTACCTCTGTGTACTCATGCTTCTACCACATCTGTCTCAAAAATTTTGGCATCAAGTGGAATAATCTAATTCTGGCCCCAGCCCTGTGACTAACTCATTATGTGACTCTACATCAGACTTGTCACTTCGGAATCAGTTATTCCCTCTGAGAAAGAGAATGCTACTAATACTAAGTTTACAAGGTTGTTTGGAGGATGAAAAGAAGGTACATATGAAGGTACTTTGTGAACTCAGTTCCCTATTTAATGTAAAGGATGGAAAGTTGCTTTAAAAATATGCCCATTGACTACTGGCTCCAGACTGAAATGAGGTAGACACATTTCTCTCAATTCCTCTCACTAAGTAGAGATAAAAGCTCTGGACATTATCTATGAAAGAAATATAAGAATGTTCTCTGAAAGGTGGAGAGAAGGAGACAGACTGGTGAAGGACCTTAGCATCTGAGGAATGACATAACAATGAGTTCCCTGGGATTTTTTTCCCCTCATATATCCCAGAATGGATGCTGGAGAAACTGGCAATCCAGAAACACAAATATACTGAGACAAAAGTACCAAGAAAAGTCTTCCCTCTACAGCCAGAGGACCATGAAGCGAGCCAAGCAAGACAGAAACTTTTAGATAATAGTTTTGCTGCTCCATCCAAATGCCATGGAAAAACCCGCAACCCCACCTCTACTGTGTCAGCAAAGACCTGGCTGTACAAAGGTACCTGACCGCCCCCGCCCCCTACCCCCCACCCCACTGCCAGGGTGGTATCAGAGAAAATGGGGAAGACTTATTCCCTGCGCGGAGGTCTGAAGACTCCTTCTTCACCAAAATTTGTCAGAGTGCTGCTGCTGCCATGGAGGCACGGCGGATACTTAGGTCACCA
>NW_024354886.1:901457-990984 GCF_902729225.1 Pteropus medius
AGAAACACAAATATACTGAGACAAAAGTACCAAGAAAAGTCTTCCCTCTACAGCCAGAGGACCATGAAGCGAGCCAAGCAAGACAGAAACTTTTAGATAATAGTTTTGCTGCTCCATCCAAATGCCATGGAAAAACCCGCAACCCCACCTCTACTGTGTCAGCAAAGACCTGGCTGTACAAAGGTACCTGACCGCCCCCGCCCCCTACCCCCCACCCCACTGCCAGGGTGGTATCAGAGAAAGAGTAGGAAGACTTTTATTCCTACTTGGAGGTCACAGCTCCCTTCCCTGCCACCAAGTTGTCAGTGGAAGGCACATGGGGATACTTAGGTCACCACCAGCCAGCAGTAACAAGGCCTCCCCACCCTGCTGTGGTGTCAGTGAATAGCAACAAGTTGCCCCTCCCTTCTCTGTGTAGGGTGGTGTCAGCTGAGGTCTAGAAGGGAGCGTGAAATCTCAACTTATATGCAGAAATGAGGCCCCTCCACAGGTGTCAAGAATGGCTGATGAGGGACCTGGATCTTCACCTCCACTTTGCAGGAGTGAGATGGCACTTCCTTCCCCTCCTTAGCCTAGTATCAGAGAAGGCCTGCTAAAACGAAAGAATTAAACATGACTTAAAATCTTATAATACCTAAACTTTCCAGGATATAATTAAAAGTCATGCATCAAATATGAAATAACAAGAACCAGGAATGTATCAACTTATATAAGAAGAAATAATCAACAGGTGCCAATGCATAGAAACACAAGCCCTAGCGTGTTCTGACAAGGATTTTGAAGTAGCCATTATAAATATCTTTCAATGAGAAATTACGAACATACTTGAATGAAAAGGTATGAAGTCTCAGCATCCCACCCCCCACCACTAAAACAAAACAAAACAAAAACCCCTCAAAGATATAAGGAAGTACCAAATAGGAATTGTAGAATTGAAAAGTACAGTAACTGATTTTTTTTTTAAAAAAGGTGGATAGGCTCAATAGGATGTAGAGGTCAGAGGAGAGAATCAATGAATTTGAAGGTGTAACAATTGAAATTATCCAATATGGACACAGAAAGAAAATAGACTGAGAAAAAAAAGAACAAACCCTGAGGAATCTGTGAGAACTATAGCAAAAGATCTAACATTTTTGTCATCAGAGCCCCCAAGGAGAGAGGAGAGAAAGGTTAAAAAGTTGTCAAAGAAATAATGGTTGAAAATCCCCTAAATTTGACAAAAGTCATAAACCTAGAGCTTCAAGAAGGAGGATAAACTCAAAGAAATCCAATCCATAACAAATCATAGTCAAACATAAGAAAACTAAAGACAAAGAAAAGATTTGAAAGCAATGAAAGAGAAATGATAACTCACCTATTGGGAAAAAATAACATGAATTACAGTGGATTTCTCATAAGATATTATGGAGTTCAGAAGAAAGTAGCAGAATATTCTCAAGTGCTGAAAAGAGAGAACTATTGGCCCAGAATCCTATACTCAGTGTAATCATCCTTCAGGAAAAAAGGAGAAATAAAGACATTTTCAGGCAAAGGAAAACTGACAATTCGTTGCCAGCATACCTCCCCTAAAAGGAGGGATAAAGGAAGTTCTTGAAAAGAAGGGAAATGAAAAGGAATGAATCTCAGAATATTAGAAAGGGAGAAAGAGCAACAGAAGGAGCAAAATCCGCATGAATAAAATAAACTTTCCTCCTCTTGAGTTAAAAAAAATTATGTTTGACTATTGAAGCAAAAATTAAAGCACTGTCAGATGACAATTACATTAAACAAGGGAGGGGAAAGGGACTTAAAGGGAAGTAAGATTTCTGCCCTTCGTTCAAATTGGTCAGATGTCGACATCGATAGATCTTTGTAGTGATAGAATAGTTGTGTATCTTGATTACAGTAATGGTTGCTCAAATCTACACATGTGACAAAATGGCATAGAACGTTACACATATATCATGCTGACGTCACTTTCCTGGTTTTGATAATATGCTATAGTTATGCAAGATGTAACCACTGGCAGAAACTGGGTGAAGGGTACACAGACCCACTCTGTACTCTCTTTGTAACTTCCTACAAATTTATAATTATTTCCAAATAAAACATTAATAGTCCCAGCTATGAGAATGTTAGTGGCATTTGTTCTGTCATGTTCTTCTATTCAGTAAATTAGGTAATCTAAATTATTAGACTAGAATTTCTCCCCTCAGGACTCAATAAATCTAATCCCATTTGACATTCACCAAAACACGCCTGCCAGTAAGAACTTCATTTTTCTCAAAGCTGGCTTTCAAGCGAAAAACACTGGTCACCACCAAATTATACAAAAATCCATTGGCTTACTGATCTTTTCAACTTCTGGCCACAAGTTCATTTCACCAGATGCATCGTTTATAAACATGTACCTGTGCTTGGCTCCACTTCCTGCTGCACTGAATTTCCTGATAACATTACATTTCTGGCTTTGGGAATTTTACTAACTTTCAAGTATAACACTTTTAAAATTATATTTTCTACTGAAAACATGGGTTTGTGGTTAAAAACAGGAAAACATATCATAGCTAAAACTATGAAATTATATAAGAAGATGGCCTTAAGGTGCTCCACCAAGGTCTTAACAAAAAGGAGATAATTTTGGCACTCCACCTACAGCTAATGAATTTGGAGAAAGCAACAGCAATCCATCTAATAAGCAGAGATTATACTAAGGATGCACGTTTAAAATATGGATTTTATTATTGTAGGTAAACAAATGAGTCTAACTCTGGATGTTTCTTAAGAATGATCAATTAAGAAATTTCATAATACTGTCATTTTTGTAGTGGTAACTACAAGTTAAAGCTATTTATAATTTATTTGATAAAATACCTCTAAAAAATGGCCTGAGAATTTTATGAAGGGATTTTGTTGTGGAGATTATGAGTTCTCTGACAGAGCATATACACATGATGAAATCACTGGGTCAGTGGTAAGATAAAAAGCACTGCTTGAATTAAAAAGACAGTAAAAGAGACTGACTGACCAATGGATCAGAGATGCTGTCACATACCAGTGTGGGTCCTTAGTTAAAAGATGCTGTCTTAGGCTGGCACCCTTTCAAGCAGATCCTGAGACTAGGATTCTAGTGAGAGTAGTTTATTTGGGAGGTGAGTCCAAAAAGCAGCAGTAGGGGAGTGAGGAAATGAGACAGGGAAGAAAAGGAAACCGCTCTTAGGTACATTAAAGACAAGTGACTACTGTGGGGAGCTGGGACTCAATCCAACTGGTATTCTCTGGGGGACTGTGAGGAACATGCTTCATAGGTGTCCCACCAAAGGGACAAAGAAGCTCCTTTGTATTTAACCATCCTTGTTCCTCATTGGTTGGGGCCTGCTTCCAGGGTGTTTACACCTTGGCACCTCTAGCCTAACCTATATATGAATTAAATAAGAACTTGTAAGCAGGATAAGAGTGTGGGCAGAGAGTCAAAGGCCCGTGCAGTGAGAAGCCATCACTGTGAGTGCAAACAGGGAACCTCGAGTGGATAGGGGCAGGAGCAAGCTAACAGTACACACACATTTCTCCCAGTTGTAGCCTGAAAACTTCTGGGCTTCTCTCCTCAGCACTTATCCTGACAGCAAAGCAGGTTAAAACAAGATCCAATAGAAAAACAAAAATTGCTATTATTTGTATCTACATCTTTAAGTGTGATTGGGTTCTCAAAATATTGTGATACCAGAATAAAGAAGAGAAATTATCTGCACATTGGGGATGGACGAGCATGCTCTGCATTTCTCCCCAATATTCTGAAATTCACATACTTGGTATCATTTTGCCAGTTAATTCTGGAGGATAGTAGAAAACTTTCCTCATTTATAAATAGTTAAAAATATTTTTTTATATTGCTATTCTTCAAACACATCAAGTGTGTTCCCAACTCAGGGCCTTTGCACTTGCTAGTCCTTCTGCCTAGAACTCTGTTCCTCCAGGTTTGCTCCTGGCTTATACCTTCCTGTCTCTCAGGTTTGTGCTCTAACATCTTCTCGTGAGACATTTTCTGACCACCCTATGTCATCCCTCACTCCACACTTATTCCTCATTCTGCTCTATTTGTCTTTATAGCATGTATCATCAACTAATATACTATCCACAGTGTAAACTTGTTAAATTTGTTTATTGCTTTCATCTTTCTACTCAAATGTAAACTTTGTGAAGGCGGGGACTTTTCACCTTTGTTCACTTCTATCCCCCAACTCCTAGAACAGTGTCAGGTACACCTTTGTTCACTTCTATCCCCCAACTCCTAGAACAGTGTCAGGTATATATTGGATACTCAGTGAATATTTGTTGAGTGAGAGAATTAGCACATGGAAGATTATCTTTTAGGAGCTGCAGACTTCTCTGAATGCATTAGCAATGGGCTTTATTTCTTGTGAAAAAAGTTTTACTTTTGGTTCCTTCCTGAAGAATCTAAAATAACACGATAGATAGCTGCTCTTTTATCTAGTCTAGTGGTTCTCAAAGTGTAGTCTCTGGACCAACAGCATTAGCATCACCTGGGAACTTGATAGAACTATACATTCACAGGCTCACCCAGACCTGCTGAATCAGAACAGCCTGTGTTTTAACAAGTCCTTCAGGTGATTCTGATGTACACTAAAGTTTGAGATCCACTGATTTAGGCATAAAGTTTAACACAAGTACTCATAGTATTGGTCTTTAATGATATCTTTCCCAGAGATCTGAGATGCAGTCTGAACAGCTCTACAGTTCCAAAACTGGCATTTGTTTATAGTTTCAAAATAAATTGAAGCACCTTATTCTACAATCGGGAGGCTTTGTGGGCATGAGACCTGTGCAGTAGCACAGGGCCACGTGTTAGGAAGGGCACCCCTCTTGGTTTTGTACTCTCTTGTTAACACGTATAAGATGATTAAAAAGAACAGAGAAATTAGAAACTGTTTGGACTAAATTAGGTAACTAATTAATGATGATTATTTTTCAGGAATTCAGACATTTTCTTTAAAGAAATCATTGTGGGGGGACTATGTAACACACTGATTCACTGTGGACTCTGGAGCCATATAAGCATGCTTCAGCTCCCAATGTTAATACTTAATAGCTGTGTGGCTTTGGAAAAAATTTCTTACTCTCTCTGTGTCTCAGGTTTTTATCTGTAAATGAGAGAAATTATACCTTAATAACTATTCTTCATTTGCCATGTTGATCAAAGGAACTGCACATGAAAAAACACATGTCCCAGTACATAGTATGTGCTCAGTAAGTATTAGCTATCATTGGTTTTGGCCTCCTCACCAACATTTTTATAGAAAAAAAGATTTTTTCAGTCCAATTCAGGATTTTACCATGTTATGAATGTTTTTCTTTATGGATTTTTTCCCTTTACTGCTTTTAGATTTGGTTTCTTCTGAGGCACAAGTTAGCAATTTTATCACAGATTTTTATTTCAGGACTTGAGGATGCATTCACAGATAATCCAAAGATATTTCTAGTTATTATCATTCATCCTAATATCTTCCAAAAGAATGATATATAGAGAAAATAGAATGCAAAGCCTTCTGGAAAATCCTTCCTACACAGATGTGTAGTGATTGATTACAACTGGCCTGATTTTTACCATAGTTCTTTGAATTTATAATTGACTATGGCAAAAAGCATAACCATACTTATAATATGTTGTTTAAATTGTTGGGGAAAATGCAGCAATTAATTTATTTAGTGCTTTATCATTTGCCCATCTACATATCTTCCTCATTTGAAAGTCGCTTTACTTGAAGCAGAGCTCTTTTAGCAGAATTTCTGTCATTATCAGTGGATTTGGCCTTTTCTTTTATGCTTGGTCATGAGGTTTGGTCACATTTTTGGTTTACTCCTTGCTAAATAAGATGAATAAATTTACTTATTGTTATTTGATAACAGAATATATTTTATTTTATATAGAGCTTTGTCAATCTCATTGAAATTTCACGTGTATTGTCTCACTTAATTTTTACAATAACACTGGGTAGATAGGTATTATTATTCCAATTTTAGATGAGAAAGCTGGAGCCCTGAGTGTTTAATTGTCTTCTGCAGTGTCACACAGTAATTAGATTGTGGAGCTGAGACTAGAATAGATCTTCCTTTCATAGTCCTTTGATCCTTAAATTGCTATATCACACTGCTGCATTTATGTATTTCATTTCATTGCATTGCAGTCACCCTTTGCTTAGTTCACTAATGATGTTTATGTCATTGAAACAGTGAATATGTTTTAGCCCTCAGCCTATTTGACCTTTCAGTAGCATTCAGTGGTGTTAATTCTTTCTTCCCAGCCATTATAGACAGGTAAATTTGAGATGTTAGTTTTGTCTTGCTTGGTGTTGGTGGAAGTGTGGGTGGTGAGAGGTGACTTTCTTTTACTTCCCACCTCCTGGATTTTTCCCTCCTATGCTCAAGACACCCATGATCTCTGTATGGTCCTTTAACTATCACACCCTTTTTTTATGTTCTGTTGAGTTTTCATGTGCTCCAAACATTTCTTCCTTTTGTCCATAAAATGTCTTCATCCAATGAAGACATTTTAGCTATTCTCAGAGGAAAACAATTAGATAAATTGAACTTTATTCATCCCTCATTCAGTTAACATTTATTGAGCTCTAGTAAGTCTTGTAGTGCCTGATATATATATAGGCACTACATTTTGTTTACCAAGATTCTTGTTTACCAAAATTCGGCCAAAACTGATGGAATTTCAGGTACTGAATTTCTTAAACTGAAATGAAAGATACTAAGCTGTGTGTTAGAAGACATTTCGGGCAAGTGTTTACTTAATGTCATTTCCATGCCTACCACCTTCCCAGGTTCTGATAAAGGGAAACTGTCCCACCAGTTTCCAGTGTGGATGGGAGTGACCCCAGGGAATTATGTTATGACTCTGTGACTCTGTCCCTCGTAGCCGTGGCTGATGGGGTCAGAAGAAGGAATCTGAGTCAAGAAAAGCAATGCATAGTTTGCCTGCGGCTTAGAAGGTGGATCTAGGGCTAAAAGTATTGCCCAAATAGAAATGAGCTGGGGCCATTGGAGTCTCACTCTTCGCAGTGTGAACTGGGACATTTTGGACAAAGCAGACTGTTGGCAGCAGGAACAGAAACTGAAAGGCTGTCAGGTAGTGAATAAGAGTCTGGAGGGATCACTGTGGGATACAAGAGGATGACAGTTATGAATCAGCAGAGGCAATGATCTAGACAAAGATAAATGGAGAGAAGGTCCTGCAAGATCTAGGGTACTGGTGGAAATCCATTTCCACATGCCCTCCTATTCTTACAATTCTTCCTTCCCTCCGTTTTTGTTCATTACCACTAAATGCACCTAATTATATCAGAGTCACTGTATCTACTTTGTTTATATCTAATGTTGGACTGAATAAAGATTCAGAAATTACTTTTTCCCCACAGTTTTATTGAGCTATGATTGATGAATAAAAAGTGTATATATACATTTAGGTTGTATGATGTGATTTTATTTTGAAATTACTTTTTCATATATTGAATGTCCAAAAGCAAAATTATAGTTGTCTAAATCGGGTTTGATGTTTGAAGTAGAGGAGTTTACTGAGTCTAGTGTGATGTACAAAACATATATTCTTCACTAGTGATTGCAAGTGAAGTATATTATGTCACTTCCCTGCTCGAAACCCTTCAATGGCTCCCTATTGCATTTAGAGAAAAAGCCCAACTCTTTATGATGGCCTAGAAGCATCTCTGGCTTCATAGACCTGGGCTGTGCAGGTGCTCAAGGCCCTGCACTGAAAAGGTTTGATTCTCTGATGCTGCTATCTTGAATCTGTTAATAACTTTATCGTTGGACTTGCATTTTGTAAGTGAAGTCCAATGGGACAAAGGAACATATTCCTGAAGAGAGATCCCTGCAGCAGCAGCACATTCACGTGGGTGTGGTCCAGCAGCAGTTTGCACACATACAGGCTCAGACACAGAAGGCAGTGTTCATGCAATAGGGTTTGAGTCAGCTGCACAATGCACACCTGGGGACAGTCCAGGGCACTGTGTGACCCCGAGAGGCAGGCATGCTGGGACCTAGACCCAGTTAGGTGATATTGACTATAGCTGCATCAGCAGAAAAGTGGCACAGCAGAGAGGCAGCACCAGGAGGTCCCAAGGAGGCAGCACTAGGACAGCCTTGGGAGCCCGGCTGTCCTGTGGGTCCCCAGAACTAGTCCCAGAGGCAGCTGAAGTTAACTCTCCAGCCTGAGTACCCAGACAGGAATTGCTGGTGCTCAGAAAGCAAATTTTATTAAATTATTACAGAATAAAAGCAGACATGTGGACACTGCAATAAAGCATGTCAGAGAGTTGGTAGAATTCTTTAAACAGGTTAGAGTTTTCAGTTTTGAAAACCACTGCAACATCGCAAAGCAAATACCTACAGGCTTAAAAATAGGAATTAAATTTAAAGATCATCACATTCAACAGAAAAGGACATTATTTTCATAGGAAGCTTCAGAAGCTTTCAATTAATGAGGAAGACAATTTTAAAATTATTTTTCCTTGTAATCATAGATACAGTGATAGAATGCATAAACAAGTGTTCTGAATTGTGTACAAATCTTGAAGCTACTTTCAGTTTCTTGTTCAGTCTCTACAAGTTACCAGAGATGTCAGAGGAAACATTAAAATGTATTGTATATATTTACATTTAAAATTAAATTCAAACTTACATGAAACTGATTTGTCTGAAGGGCTAAATCTTTTTAGAGAAATTAATTTGCAAGATTCATCACTACTTTACTCTGCATTTTCTTTTTTTTCTCACAGTACTTATCACCTTCTGGCATATAATTTACTTACGTACTGTGTCTGTGGTACACTATCTGTCTCCTCTGCTAGAATGTCAGCTTCACAAAAACAGGAATCTTTTTCTGTTCTGTTCTCTGATGATTCCCAAGCACCCATGTTGGTGCCAGCCCATAGTAAATGCCCAGTGAGTATTTGTGGAAATGAATGAAGTCTGAAACTATTAGATAAACATGCAGTTGCCATGCAAGCCACAGCTATTCACATAACTGCAGTGTGTTATTCTTTGTTGTGCAATAGGCCAATTAGATTCTTGATTCTTCAACTTGTTTACATCTAATGCTTTTATATTTCTATCTACTTTAATTAATGAAATTCCCATTACAGAGCCATACACTCAATGTGTTCTAATTAAATCGTGTTGTTCATGTAATTGTTGCATATTTAGAGCCGTAAAAGACTTTCAGAACACTAAAAACTTTGTTATGAAAGCTTAAACAGTTGAAATAAAAAGAAAACCCCAGTGGCTTAATTCTTTCTTAACTTGTTAAGAATATTTATCTCCTATGAGGCCTTGTTTTGCCTCAATCTAAATGATAACAGAAGTATAATATATTTTCATTTAGGAGTGTCTGTATTTTCATTTTGAATTTGGGTACACAGCCAATTGTGTTAGGAATTATTCATAGACAAAACATTCTTCATCCATAGCTCTGTAGAGATTCAAATGTATATTTACTAACTTATATTTACTCTCAAGCACTAGGATCTTTGAAAATCAATATTCTTTTTACTTCTGATTTAATTTTGATTAGTTTATCATGAGAACATCAAATTTTCTTCTCACTGAGACAAAATCAAGATTATTGTTATAACCAGGAAGGATCTTTTTTTAAAAAATAATAAACTGGTTCTGCATGCTACTTTAAAAAATAAAATTGTTCCTTTAATGTGAAGAATTGTTACTGAAAGTTGCTGTGCTATCTGTGTTTCTGGTAGAGTGTTTATATCAAGACAATAACATTTGGATTTCCAAGGAAGCCAGCAGAATATTGAAACACTTAAGCAGCACTTCAAAACTATTTTCTAAATGTTGATATGACATAAAAACTTGATTAGCTTCTTTAAATATAATTAGAAGGATGAAAATCATGGCAACAGTCTTATATCTATATTAGATGAAGGCATGATTCCAAAGATTTCCCAATTTCCATGTGCTATTAATATATGACCAATATTGTATGAGTGATATGAATCAAAATTTTAGGGTACTAAGAAGATGCTAAGACAGATACAAAAAAAGTTCCTGATTCTGTAGTTTCCTGGTCTATTTTGTCCTTACTATGTCATTGAACCTACTAGTTCACATGGAAAAATGACCAGTCTAATGTTGGTCTTCAGAATTTTCTCAATGACAATAGGTAGCAATCCACCTTACATCAAAGAAAAGAGAATTTACTAGCTTCTGTTACCAGGAAATCTAGAAATGTGTTGATTTCAGTCTCAGTTTCCTCTACATGGTTGGCAGCTCCAAGTTTATCTGGCAAGTTTAGAACCATGACCCTCAAAACAAGACATTTATCTTTCCTACTAGCTTAAGTAGAATATCCACATGAGGATCGTGGAGTCACATGTCCATCCCCAAACCAATCACTATCACTAGAGGTTGGAGTACTCTCTTTACCTAGGTCTCCCCAACCTGATTGATAGCCCAAACTGTACGACTTGGAGATGGGGAGGGGTTCCTCCAAAGGACAGGATGTTAGAGATGCCAGAAGAAAAGGGGTAAGAAAGCAAGCTGGACAGATAAACTTCTGCCTTGGTTAACAGGCCAAGTAAACAAAGCCAAATCAATTTGAAAATAATTATGAGATATTTAAGGGTTGAAGTCTTTCAGGGGTGATTATAGAAATTAAAGAACAAGATTAGAGCTTGTTCACATTTTGGCTGTGTCCTTCTGTGTTACCTAATAATTAACTCATCTGTTTAATAATAGGAGGTTTACAGATGTCAATATATTTTGGGTTGATTGTAGTAATATCGCGTTAGATAGAGAACTACCGTGCATTAGGTTTCTACTACATGTTAGGCCGTAAGCGCTTTAAGATATTTTACCTACATATACATACATTCTAGTTGAGTCTATGAGGTGTTGATTCCTCTGTAACAGAAAAACTTAATAGTGGCTTAAAGATATCAGCATTTATTTTCTCACATAAAAGAAACCTGGAGGTAGGCAGTTGAAAGCTGCATTGGCAGCTCCATGACCACTGGGGACCCAGGGTCCTTCTCTCTTGTTGTTCCACCATTTTTATCACATCACATTGTTGAACTTCAGTCCAAATATGCACTTTCTAGGCAACAGGAAGGAGAGAGTAGGAGAATGTTGCAGCTCTTCCTTTTTAAAGAGAATTATTGGCAGTCCCACAAAACATTTTCATTTAGATCTCATTAGTCATAACTTAGTCACATAGCCATACTAAGCAGTAAGTGAGGCAGGGAAATGTACAGGCAGACCTTGTTTTATGGCACTTCACAGATGTTGTGTTTTTTACATATCGAAGGCAAGACCCTCCACATGCAAAATGATTATGACTCATTTTATTGTGATATTCCCTTTTTAGCCATGATCTGGAACCAAACCTGCAATATTTCTGAGATATGCCTGTAATTCTTTTCGTTGAGTGCCCAACTAAAATTTGGGATTTGGTCACTAAGAAGGGGAGAATGACTATCGGGAGGCAACCAGGAGTCTTCCTATAATTTATCTCATAAGACATACACCAAACATTGATCATTGAGCTTGAAGACCATGTTACTCAAGTTAAGAAGGAAAGTCTTAATATCTCTGGATTTGTGCTAATTTGTTGCCCTAATGAGCTCCTTTCTTTCTCTTGCCTAAGGCCTCAGATATGCTACATGCCATAAAGTGTTTCTAGGTGGATCGTCTCAGAGTCTTGGAATGCACTGATTTTCCGGGGCGCATATGTGCACTGATCTAGGTGGTGGGGCTCTACACTAAAACTATGGGTGACCATTGCTTTCTCATGAGCCATTCCGTTACTGCTGCCGTTCTTCCCTAAGTGAATTGATAGATGAGAGTTATTTATGATAGTTATCCTTTTGATGCTGGGAGGCTACTTCATTTCTGTGCTACCTAGCTGGTGCATTGTGTCACTTCTAAAAGTCAGGATTACATATATTAAGTACAGTATACACTTCTGTTGTGAAAAAATATTGAATATAACTCTTCTGTTCCACCTCACATATTGCAAATCCTTCAAGGAGCAATAAAGGTACAACAGGGTTGTATATTAAGTAGCCTTGAGTAAATTTATTAAAGTGTAGGTATGATAAAATATTTTTCCTTAGAGATTACTTGACAAAATAAGTAATGAACGGAGGTTTGGAAATATTTCAGTGATATAACCATCATTCTTATTTGTTAGACATATAAAAACACACAATATTTTATTTGAACTATAAACATGTTCAAATATGTGTAAGGTCTCATTGTGATGAATCATATATTACAATTTTACTATATCGAAAAAGTTGTTTGGCAGTTTATTTGATGTTTTCAACCTCTCCAAGATTAGAAGTACCAATAAAAAGGTGAGTAAGACACTTCCTTAATAAAGTTCTTCTTGAGCTTGGTTCTGAATTATCTATTACAGTGACCTTTAACTAAACCAAAGTGCATAATGTCCCTATATGGCCACCATGTTATGAAAACAATGGCAATGGTTTCTTTGGAGAAATTGGTAGTTTCAAAAAATCAAGCATAGAAAGACTCATTTTCTTTAGTTTTAAGGTTAGGTTTCTCTTTACTAAATGTACTGCTTCCCTTCGTGGCCAGTTCAGTCTGTCTCTTTCAGAAGTTCATCTCCTAATTCACTTCCAGCTGGGGCTGCCAGATATAGCAAATGAAAATACAGGACACCCAGTTAAATTTGAATTTCAGATGAACAATGAATAAATTTTTAGTATAAATATGTCCCAAATGTTGCATGGGTCATACTTATACTAAAAAGTCATTTGGTATTTATCTGAAATTCAAATTTAACTGGGCATCCTGTATTTTACCTGGCAATCCTACTTTCAGCCTTCGTCTCCATGATCTTGTCTGTATATAGCTGCATCAGTGGATTTCTTCTGTCTCTGCATTTTCCTCTGCCTGTGACCATTTCCATCTGGACAGTGTTTTCTTCTCCCTTTGTTGGTTTATCAGCTTAATGCAGTTCATTTCTCTTGATCTCTTTCTTATTGGTGGCATTAAGTATTTTTGCTTAAAACTTTGAATTTGTTTGGAGCCCTCCTTTACCTTTGTCCTCTGCATTTAGTCAATAACAAGTCCTATTCATTCTTCCTTCATAGTTCATTTTCCCCTCCTTTCCTTCTTTTTTCCCTCATTGTCTCTTTCTTGTCTGCCCCTATGTGTCCATTGCCCCACATTACCCTCAGTTCAGGTCCTTGCCCACAAGTGATTCTTGCCCGCCTGCTTTTCCAACTTGTCTCCTGATATAGGCTCTCACTTATCGCAGGTGATTTTGCACTCCTGGTTAATCATTTTAAACTACTGCACCGATTTTTATTCCTTAACAACTGAAAACCTTTAATAACTTACTGTTGTCTGCAGGAGGAAGTTTAAGGCTCTTATTCAAGGTCTCACATGCAAGACTTTCCAGAATTGGCCCCTACCTATTTCTCTAGTCTCAGTTACATCATTACCTTATATTAGTGTTTATCACCCTTTTAGATTCACTCTTTTTACCATAATATAATATTGAAACCCCCTTAGAGATGTTTTAAATGATGTAATCATTTGGCATGTGGCTTAAAAGGAAATATTATCTTAGCTTATATCATTATATTAGTAAATGTTATATTATAAAGTTTATTCTAATAAAAATTTAATAATATTCTAATTACATAAATACAAAGAAATGTTTGACTTTTCCTCATCTACCAATGACACATACTTTTTTACACTTTAAATTAGGTGGTAAAAATATGATTTGTTAACAAAATTTAAAAAGGCACCTTACATTATACTTTGTTTTGTGACCAAGTGTATATGAAATGTTCATTATTATTAAACTATGTAATAGCAGTGTTTCATGATTCAGTGTTTGTTTATTCTTACATTTTGTATTTTAAAATCAACTTTTTCATAATTTCAAAAATTTCATACTTTTTACAGTATATTTCTAAGTGATGAGATAAGAAAGTAGGTTTCAGATTGCTATTACCAAGCATTTTTTTTATAGTGAATATTCAGAGTTAGATAGTCTTTATTCACAATATAGAAAAGCCAGATTGTATACAGCCCTCCACTTTCCCTTCATGATGTTCCATTTGTTCTGTTGTAGAAGCCGAAGGCTCTGGGGAGTATGTCTCAGACATGTCTCCTACCACATTTATCTTTATGGTTTTGTCCTCTTTACAAAATACTGAAGCAAGCTTCTTATGGGGCAATCTGAGAAAGGCTACAACTGGTTCCTGTGGTACCTCTTTTTTCATTCTTTTCTTGTAGTTCATAATAAATTGAATAAATGATGAGATCTTGGTCCCTGGTCTATATCTGTCAAGATGAAAATAGGTTATATTAATCTTGAACTACAGTCTAGCCGAGTTCATCTTCACAATTGGTACTAATCATTATGATGTAATTAATTACAGTCAATGTGTATTTGTAGAAGTTAAGATGCTTAAAATCATCAGATGGTTTTAGTACATTGAAGTGCTCAAGCTGGATCTCATCATTTGCCTCTCCAGATCCCCAGTCTTACCTTTTCCACCTGTTCTCTGATCTAGCAGGCTGACCTGTATGAGCTCATCAACCTACTTCCTGCCTTCTGACTTCTGAGCGAGTTCAGCTGATGGAAAGCTCCAGCATTAGATCAGAGGAGAAGAGAAAGTGAGGTCAAAACATTTTCCCCTGACTTTCTCCCTGCAAGGGCACCTTGGTTTGGCTGGGTTCTTTTTTTTGTTTTTCAGACTGAAGATCAGTTACTTCTCAAGGCTGCCTACTCTCAATAACTCTCAACTTCTGGATTCCAGTAACCTTTATTTCCCCCTTGTAGTTTCAGGACTAGGGGTGGTAACAGATCCACAACTACTAGCCCAAAGTTTCAGCAGTATTCTTTGTGGCTCCCCTATATGTCCTACATCTTTGTAAAAAGGCCCTTCATGAAAGCAGTGTATCATTTATTTCCTCACTGACACAGTGCTTTATATGGAGTAGCTAATTTAATCTCTTCAACTATACAATGAAGTAAGTACAAATAGTATCCTCATTCTAAGGTAAAGGAAAGTAGAGGACAGAAACACTAAGTGACTGGCAAAGATCGCAGGGCTAATATGTGATACAGCCAGGATTCAAGCCTGGCTCCGGGCTACATGACCTTAACCTCCATCCTATACCCAGGTATGATGATATGAGGGATATAGTGTTTCATCATTGTTTTGGGAATATTCACAACAACAAAATGTATTAAAATTAATCACACTGATGACAGATAGGGTTGATCAAATTATCTTCAGTACTCCCTCCCCCTAACACTTTCATCTGAATACTTCAAAAGATAGTGATTTTTTTCTTTTACCCAGGAAAGATTGAAGAAATGATATTCTTTGATGTTAAGGAATAAGAAGTTCAAAATTTTCTTATTATCCTCAGCTCTATTAGAAAAAACTTCTTCGCCAGCCACTAAGTATTCTCTTTAAAATATGAACTCATCAAAGGCTCAAATTTAGCTTCTTTCTTTCCTTAAGAGCCTAACATTAGCAGTATTCTTTTCTCACAATGACCTAGTTTTTACATAATTTTGGTCTTGTTAGTTTGTTCCCGGAACTGACGTAGTCATCGTTTTGTTGTTATTTGTGTTGGGGCAGGTCTTCTGCCCTGCTCCCTACACTGACCACTCATTCTTCATTGTTCATTGTCCTTCATATTCTTCTCTGGTGTAACCTGTCACATTTTCCGTCCTCTTGGCTTTGTGTTGTGGTGCTACTATTGAATGCAGCTGCAGTATGTTGATTCTGGACTGTAGGTACCCTTGGTTGCTACAGTATGCTGCTTCTGGATGACTTATTTGGCAGTTAAAATTTTTTCCAACACAGCAGCTTCCTAAAGTGTAGCTTCATTTCTTCATGCTAAAATATTGAAAATAAAGAAACAGCCCTGTTACAGTTCCTTGGGGATCCTTGGGTCATTAAAACTTCATAGAATGATAGCCTGTAATTATTCTGGTCTCAGGTATACACAAACTTTAAAAATGCAGTTGATTTTTAGGAGCTCAAAGAAGCAAAACATTTATGATTCAGGTGTTCTTGTTAAAAATAGTGCATTTGAATGAGTGGCTGTTTATAGTTTAGGTTTTGGGTGGTTATTCTGTAGTGAAGTTCTTGTTCTTGACAAATTTGCTTCCTAGTCATTTTTTCTAACGTGGGTGGTTGGGTCATGGGAGAAGGCCAGAGTTTCTTGGCAGTTCCCTCTTCTTTTTGCCTGGAACCCCATACAATGTTACCGTTTGCTTAAGCTGCCAAACTGGGGAATTTGACCAGAAATTCAAATCTATGAGCACAAGCAACCATTTATATTTTCTCAAACTACTTAACTTGGTGTTGTATTTAAGATTTATTCTGAAATAAACTGTAGCTTTAAGACCGTAAGAGAAAGCTGCTTATTAAAAAGTTTTAGTTTTACCACATGATTGGTGTAAATAGCATCTTTTGGTCAAATGTTTTTGCATGAAGAGAGTATATTTTAAGTGCATTTTCAAAGATTTTGCTCAAATAAATAGGGAATTCTGGTTGCACCTACTTTTTAGGGCAAATTGCTAAAAAAAAAAGTATTAATGTGGTGGCGTTTTTTCTTTAAAAAAACTACCATTTTATGTACATTTGAGATTTATACAGATTAAGCTAAACACTTTACCAAATATGATTTATTCCATTATCCTGACAAAGACTTAAGAAGATGTCATGTGGAGTTATTTTATTTTCATCAAAAGGCTCTTTTATCTGCCAACCAATCAAATAGGGGATATTTAAGTACAGCAATGTTTTAAAATCTAACCCTCATTATGAAAGAACAAAATTTCAAAAAAAAAGTCATTAAAATCAACTAAAACAAAAATAAAGTTATATGACAGATTTATGCATTGTATTCTTCATAAATTTCAATATATGTGAGTTAAATTTGCAACAAAGGAAGAGTACAGAGATTGTCCAAGTAGAGGAAGAGAGCAGAAGATTTTCTAGGGATTTGGAAAGTGAAAGGAGCTATAGCCATTCAACCGCTGTAATTACCATCAGTTTTATCTATTCACAACTACTATGCCCCACGTGGGGTTGGATCCATGGTCGAGAAACACCGTTAATCCTTCTACCTTTTTCCCTGTCATATGCTTAGCAAAACTCCTCTTGTTAAACCTAGTCATCCACCTACTGCATGCCTACACGTAGGCCACTGCATAATGCTAGAGAAAAACATTAATTGTGTTGCCCACATACCTCAAATAGGCACTCAATATAGCCTGATAGTCCTAACACACTTCTAGAATATTTGCTTTCTCACTCTCAGAGATGACTATTTCCCAACTTAATTCTTCTCAAACTAATTGTATTTCTTGCCTCTCCCCTTACTCTCAGCTGTTTCATATTTCACTGAGTAAATAGACCCAATCAGACAAGTACTACCTCATTCGCCCACCGCCAAAGCTACCAGCCTGCACCTGTTCCTAACTCTGTGGCTGTCTTCCTGTTCCTGTAGTCAGAGCTCCCCTATACCAGCCAAAGGCCCATTCTCCACTTGTTGACTGAGGCCTTCTTCTCTTGCCTTCTCAAGTATATTCTTACAATTTTCTTCTTTCTACAGCATCATTAAATTTTAAACTCTATGCAATCATTCTCATCAATATGTTCTAGTATCTCCTATCTTAAAATAAAACAATGCCCTTCATTTACCCATACCCCTTCTAGCTATTTCCCATTTCTCTGCTCCCTTTTCCCAGAAGAACTACATGAAAAGAGCTGTCTGTCCTCTTATCTACACTTCTTGACTTTCTACTTATTCCTTGACTCTCTCCAGTTGTGCTTCTGTTTTCTCTATCCTCCACAGACTGCTTTTATTGAGGTTGTTAGTGACCTTCATATTGTCAAAAACAATAGCCACACATCCATTCTTGTGTTATTTGATCTTTAAGCCAGGGGTCCCCAACCCCCTGGCTATGGACTGGTAGCTGTCTGTGGCCTGTTAGGAACTGGGCCGCACAGCAGGAGGCGAGCAGCTGGACAGTGAGCGAAGCTTCATCTGTATTTGCAGCCGCTCCCCAGTGCTAGCATCAGCATTTCAGCTCCACCTCAGATCATCAGGCATCAGATTCTCATAGGAACACCAGTCCTTGGTGCCAAAAAGGTTGGGAACCTCTGCTTTAAGCAGCATTTGATAGGGCTGAATTTTTTTTATCTTCTTCGAAACACTCTTTTACTATTAGTTTTCATAGCATCACACTGGTGGATATGGAGGTACCCACTCAGATCTCCCTTCTTTTGAGTCTGCTACCAAAGGTTATTCTTGCCTTTGGGGGTAGTAGAACTGGGACATTCTTTCGCTACACGAGATTCCTCTAATAGACACATTGGCTCAGGAAATCCCATTGGCCAAGCCAGATCTTTCATAGAACTGAGCTGTGATTGAAGCTCTTCTTATCCAATCTTTCCATCCTTATCTCCTTTCATAGATGTCATACCTACATAAAATCTGAAACTCTATTCCTGCTTCCTCCCCTTTAATATATCTATTGTATGTCTAATCTGATCTTGGTGTCATCGTTCCAGAGGACCCCAGTACACTTACATACTATCCTATTCTCTTATCCACTTGGCAGTTCCTTGTCTTCTTTTCCTCCTCTTCTCCATGAGCCCTTAACACTCATGGCTCCACCCTTGGACCAACTCTTCTCTTCTTGATGCTTTTGGGATCTTGCTCAGTCTCATGGCTTTAAATACAATCTTTGTGTCATTGACAATCAAATCTGTATCTCTAGCTCTAATTTATCCCCAGACTTCTACATCTAATCATGTTCTTGACATCTCCACTTGGATATTTAATAGTCATCTAAAAGGTAACATATTTAAGGAACTCTTGATCCTCATTCAAATCTGTCTTCCTTCAGTAAATAGCTCCAGTCATCCTTGATTGTTCTTTTCATCTCTCAATAGCAAGTCCCATTGACTGAGCTCTAAATTACTCACAAATCAATCCATTATTCTTCTTTTTCACTATTGCAACCTTAATCAGTGTTGCAGCAATCCTCCAGTCCATTGCTCTCTTGCCCACTCATAGTCCATTCACTACTCAGTAGCCAAAATGAGCTTTTAAAAATGTCAGTCAGATCCAGTCATTCCCATGTTTACAGTACTACAAAGGCTTTTTGTTGAACTTGAATAAAACCCAGATTCCATTACATTGTCTACAAAATTCTGAACGATGGCCTCTCCTGGCCCCTTAGACCTACCTTTTCCTTCTCCTTGCCCCAACTACATGGACTTCTTTCTCTTCTTAGAATAAGCCAAGGTTATTCTTACCTTTAGACCTGTTATCTCATCCCCCTAGGTGTTGTTGCTCCCTGTCACTCAAATCTCTTACTTAAATATTACCTTCTCAGAGAATATTTCTCTGAACCCCCAACCTAAATGTTTCTAGTTACCTTATAGCACATCACCTTGTTTTCATTCTCTTCATAGCACTTATATATTCTTATCTTTTTCTTTTTTAATTATTGTCCATCTTTCCTTAACTAGAATGCAAGGCTTATGAGAACTAGGTTCCTTTTCTATCTTGTTCATTGCTGCATTACCAGCACCTCAGTCAGTGCCTGGTATGTAGTATAATAAACATTCATAAATATCTGTGGAGTGAGTGAATTGATAGAACTTCATTCTTTCACCTCCACGAAGATTTGTTTCTCTGAAAGAAAAAAGTACTGAATTTTCCTAACTCCACATGTCTGAACTTGTAGCCCTTATTATATTGATCATCCCCAAAGATGTACTTTTCCTTGAAGTTTTACACAATACTAATACAGTTAAAATGTCATTATAGTGAATTCCATGGGGCATCCATTGGCTTTGTGAAATTTGTCACAATGCCAAAAATTGCATTTCCAGTCTACAGAAACTGTGGATGAGAGACACCTGATTCTTCATTTCTCTGTGGAATTGGGAAGGAGAAAACTCTGACTCTGACATGGGAAATGAGATCAACTTAATCTTCTGCCTCCCTTGTCTAGGCTCCCTGATAGTCAACATGGAATGTTGGCTTTGGATTTTTTGTTTGTTTCTTGCTGAATGATTTGAGTATTGAAAGAAGGGGTAGTTGAGGAAGAGAGAAAAATGAAATGGCAATTACTGTTTGGTGATAAGAAAAGGTTCTATAATTAAGCAGTGTTCTCTCTTACTTTTTGTAGCATGAAAAGGTAGATCATCAGGTGCTGTTTCTGCACATGAACAAAGGCCAGAAAATGAAACAAGACAAAACAGAACACAGTTCCTGTTATGAAGTACTTGGTACTGTTGTAAACAGAGCAGTGAAGGGTTTTTGTTTTGTTTTGTTTTGTTTTGTTTTAATTGTATATTCTTCTGAAATGTGGAAACAGCTTTGTTATATTATGAAGATCTTTCTTTCATTGTAATGGTAACTGCATTCCAATCAGATTTATGTTAATCATCAAATTTATGTTTTAATGGCTCAAATGTTGTGAACCATATAAATGTTATATTACATAAAAATGTCTTGAGTTTTTAAAGTCATTTATTAACTTTTTCTGGCTCTCTCAGAAAAAAAGTATTTATACCCTCTCCCTTGTACCTATTGATACTTGATATATGGACGTTATCATATTGTAATTGCATTTGTCGGTCTGTCTGTATCCCATACGTGCTAAGGACAAGGGCTGGGTTTTATCATTTTTGTATCCCCTACGTGTACTTTCCCTTCCACTACCCAGCTTACCCGATATAATGGTACCTGGTGAAAAGGGGGTTTCAATACGTGTTTATGGAACATTAGTGTCTATTTCTATAGCTATCTTAATCTGTTGCTTATATCATCCACTACATCTTATCCTGCCCTTTTTAGCAAAGCTGCTTGCTTAATGGACAGTTATTTCTAGTTTTTATGAAGTTGTCAAAGTAGGATTTTGACTTCTCCCCAGCCTGTTATATTGCATGCTCCCTATTTTAATTCTTAGATTAAGGTATTTATTAATAAGCCCATCTTGTCTTTCTCTACCAATAAGCATAATCAGCCCATTAAAAAACACCTGATCCATTTCCTTTCTACAGTTCTGTGTATGCTTCAGTGGTTTTTATGTTGGTGTTATCTTGTTGTATTATCTTGTTTATCTTTTTTTCCAAGTTATTTGCCTTATTGAACTGAAAGTTGATTTGAAGACTAATCCAAACTAGTCAGCTTATATTCACTAGAAGCACTGTGATAGGTACAGTGGGAAATACTGACAAAATATTAAGATGCCATGTCTGCTCTCAAAGAACTGATAGTTTGCTTGGGAAATTAAAACTAACTTTATTTGCTTTATGTGAGATGTCAGAACTTGTAAGATATACCATTAATTTATTAATAGCTTTCATGTAAGAAAAGAAATCCTGTCATGTGATATTTATGCACTGATTATAAGACTGATTTCAAATTCATAAACATGGGCATTCTGAATGACATTCCAGGAAGATGGAATGACATGAACAAAAGCCTAAGGGAATTTAAGAAAAAGCCAAAGTATCTAGAAGTTTGCAGGACAGATGACTCTTCTGTTAATTTTTTTTCATCCTCCTTGTCCTCTCCTCACCACTATCCTTCCCAGGCACCCCACCCCTGGTGGCAAGGTAAACATCAGTGATGATAATACCTCCCTAATGCATCCTTTAAAATGATATAAAGTAAATAAATTAATTGAATTCTCTAAAAAGGGACACTGAGATATCATAAATTTGCAAATGTAAATTCATGCATCAGCACACACAGCACTGTTTCCCACACAAATAGGTACTGTGTGAACTAATTAAATGATGGCTCTCTTTTGTCCTTATCTGTTTTTATAATAGTAGAACTGTAATTGTATATACAGACTGACGTGTGGGCCAAGTCTGTCTTTACAAAGATGTTAATTGTAAATTTAGTCCATTATATTATTTCAACATGTGCTTCGTTATTTATTTTTTCCTTTTAGAATGCTGCTTTTATTTGTTTGTTGAACATCAACACAGATTCCTTTTTTTTTTCCTCCCTGTGGCAAATGTCTGGGAGAAAATATTGCTGCCTGGCAGAGGGTACTGGGACCTTGTATGATTTATTTCTTCTAATTTTATTCCATTGTAAAGATTCCAAAATATTGTATTGAAAGACTCCAAAATTCTAGAAAACTTGAATAGTTTTAAATTAGTTCTTTAAAAATCTAGCCTTTTGCTCATCTTTCAAACTGAACAGTGCTCTGACATGTCTGAGGTTTGGGAAAATTTGGCTCCTGTTGATGAGGGGGGTCTAATATAGGTCTTTGTTGCTGAGTGAAATCCAGTGGTTTTGGCTCATGGGAATTTGTGCAAAATTGTTGGTTCGTTTGATTTGGTTCCCTTTGGACTACACCCATGAAGTTTTCTTTGGGTTTAGTTTGGTGATCCCCACCCCACACCAAACTCAAAGTGGAACACTGTGGGAATGTTGAGGTTTATACCTCAAGCTATAACTCATCCTAGAGCTTTACTCAGTTTAGAAAAAAAAAAGGAGGGGGAAAGCCTCGATTTTAAATCTTTGAGTGAAATATTTATTGAAACTAGACTAAACAATCCCAAAGTTAGCTGAGATCTTAGAGGTCATTTGACCAAACTCTCCATCTGATGCATGATTCCAAGAATCAATTTCAGATTGTTTAAAGCCTTTTAATAGATAATTAAATTCCATGCATGATTCCATATTTGTCCTTTGGTTCAAGCTTGTTGACTTTGTGGTCCAAGTTTGCTGCTATATTAGTATGATTTTTTTCTTTTCATCCATCAGAACCAAGGGAGATATATAAAAACTTCCAGATGTGTATATTTCTACTTGTAATTTTGTCAATTTATGCATTATATATTTGGAGGTTATATTACTTGATCAGAATCTTTCTGAGAATCTTTACTTTTATCCTATGTAGTAACTGATTTATCTGTAACAACTCTTTATATCCTAAAGTTTATTAAAAAAAAAAAACTTATCTAGGCCCATATCTAAAGCCCACTATAAATGTACAGAATATTAATCTGAGCCAGCATGTGGTAATTGAACACTTTGATACAACCACAACAAAATATATGAATATCCACACTAAGTGGAATATATAAAAATATATTTTCTGTGTTATTACTTTCAAACTTTCCATGTTCTTACACCTTAGTTGTGTCTCCTTTATTTTTTATCCATTTTAGTCAATTTAGTAATTACTGATATTTGCAGTTATTTCTATCATATTTAAATCCTACTTATGCTGTTTTTTTCTTTTTATTCCCCTCCTTTTCCTTCCTTCTGTTTTGCTAACCAACTTTTTCTTATTTATTTTCTCCACTGCTTATCTGGAAATTTTGTATTCTCTATTTTTTCTTCTAGCGGTTATCATTAAAAATTTAAAAGCACACTTGAATTCACAGTATAAAATTAATTAATATTTCTAATCTCCTGATTTATATGATTAACAATCACATTCCTCCCATTTTATCTTATCATTGTTAAATCTTTTAGTTTCACCTTGTTTTATGTGACTCAAATTAGTCATCATTATTATTTCATAGAAAAAAAAATTAGTGAATGTTTAGATTTTCCCCTTATTTTCCCAGTGTCTTTGCTCAGTGTTGTTTTTCACTTCCTTCTGGTTTCAATTTTTCTCTTCCTGAAGTACATCTTTTGGTAGCTCCTTCAGAGAGGGCCTTTTAATTGTTAACTCTGAGTATTTATTTCACTTGATTTACATATTAGCTGAGTGTGTAATTTCTGATTGGCAGTTATGTTTCTCAATACTTTAAAGATATCCTATCACCTTTTAGCTTTTGCTTTTGAGAAGTCTGCGTTAGTCTAATTGGTCTTTTTCAGCCAATTTCTTGCATTGTTTTCAAGAGTTTTACTTTGTGTTTGTGTTCTGTGGTTTCACAATGATATGTTTCCATGTGGATTTATTTTTATTTCTCTTACTTAGGACTCATTGTGCTTCCTAAATCTGAAGATTCACATCTGTCATAAATTCTGGAAAATTATCAACTATTCTTTCTTTGAATAGTTTTTCTCTCCCATTCTCTTTAATGCCTACTTTTGTAACTCATTTTAAACATACATTTTTCTTTCCATTCAGTGCGATTTTCTTAGACTTTTTAAAAAATATAATTTTTTTTATCTTTGCATTGCTCTTAGTTGCAAATATGTTTAACTCTATTATTTATTTTAGCTTACATGTCAATATTTTGCTCACAAGGCTTATTTTTAATGAATTTGCTCGGCTCAGTCCAATTTACTTCCTCCATTATTTCTGAAGTACATACTATGTGCCATTTTGTGTAGTTTGTGTACCAGAGACATAAAGAAGAATAAGCCATAGCTCTTTCTTTTACCGTGCTTATAGCCTGGTAGAGTTGAAATTCAGATAAGCAAATAAATCAGTCATATGATAATCTCTTCCTGCATTTTGCACAAGATCAACTTCTAGTCAGTTGATCTATGGCATCTACCATCTTGCCTTTTTTCTATGTTATAGACATATCATTTCTGGGGAAACTTTTACAAGGCTAATTTCCATGTCTCTTCTCTCTATAGTCTTTTGTTAAATTCATTTAGGTATTTTTATTTGTAAATTTTCACTTTCTATCGGTAAAGAATACTAAAAATATTGGATATATTTTAAGTTACTTCCAGCTATTCTTTTCTTTTCTTTTTGTTCCTGTATAACTTTTCCCCCTTGGCTAAAAATTTTCTCAAAATTTTCTCTTCTCCAAACTTTGTTTTCCAGAAAAGTAGTACAGTATAGATGTCTGATATCAATTTAATCATTTTTAGTCTAGTCCTTTGTGTTGATTTTTCACCCAGAGTTTCTTACTTGGTCCAAGACTTCAGCTCATTTTTTACTGTTGGTGTTTGAAAATTTGTTAGGCAAACTAATCATATAACCACATTTTTAGTGAAAGAGCTTAATTTAGTTAAGAAATGTTTTTATCTAGACTAGAAATTTTGGATTTGTTCTTTACTCTTTTCTCTCTGTAACCCCAACTAACATTCATTAGTCAGAAAGTCCTGTCAATTTTCCATTTTCATTCAAAGCATTTCATATCTGACCCCAGTGTTTTATTCCCAGTTAGTGCCCTGGTCCATACCCTTATGCTTTCTCACCTAGTAATTGGATAACTTCTTAAATATTTTCCATTTCTCCTGACTTTAATCTTAGTCCTGTGCTTTTCATATTGTGATTTATGACCTAGTAGGTTATAAAATCAATTTACTTGTTTATGTTCAAAATTTTTTAATGATAAAGAGTAGAAGAGTTTGACAATATTAGAGCCCATGGCTGTAAGAAAGATATTTTTTCCCCCATGAAACTTTTGTTTCAAAATAATATATACTATTAAAATAATATATATTATTGTTATTTTATAAATAACAAACATTATTAAAATATTATATATGAGAATAATTGTATGGGTATTTGTAATTTGGAGGGGTGTCTATCTAGCATTTGAACCTTTTTCCTATGTTAGAGAACTCTATCATGTGAATCTTGGTAGGAAGTAGGGCTTGCCTTGCATTATAGAAGCTAAGAAAAAACTCAAGTTTTGCTTTCCCAGCATCCTTTGTAGCTAGGATACTGGTTTGTAACCTAGGCTTGTTTAATCAGATGCCTGGGGTATTGATTTGGGACTGACAGAAGCAGAGGACATGAGTCCCTAGGCTGGTGGTGGTGGCAATACCCATGACATAAACTTTTTCCACTGAAGGACCCTTACCCAGTAACTTCCAGGAGAGTGAGCTATCTGCTTTTCACTAATTCCTGCCTGGGCTGCTCTGAAAGGCATTTGTAAAGGAAGACAAGCAAACAACATGTAGTTTGCCATCAGTGGCAACACTTCCACAAGTCTGACTATCCTGGAATCCAGACACAGATACCAGGGAGCCTGTTCAACAAGCACCTGTCACCTCTGCCCTGCCCAGCCACCACTTGGGACTGCAGGCTCCATGCTGTGACACCAAAGGTGCCAGCATACCTCTAAACATGTCAATTCTATTTTGGGAACTGTACCTCTTAACATCTTGTTTGAGATACAAAACCTAAGTACCCCACATGACAGAATCAGCCAAGCTGCAGAAAAAAAAAATGAGAGTTTGTTATTACAATTAAAGTTTTTTAAGTAGCTTACTATGAATGAACAGTAACATTTTCAAAAGAAAGTAAATTGAAAATGGACCTGTGTGAGACATGGAAAATATTTTAAAGCAAAGGAAATGATTCACCACCTCAAAGACATGGCACTTACATAAATTATGCACGTCAGTTTTTTAACATCTGTGGAGAGCCTCTATGTCTTGGATAAATCCATATGTGTGTGCTTTATATCATACTCACAGATTATTTAATATTAGTATTCAGAGAAAAAGGAACCCCTTTGAATGATTTTAGCCATTTCCTCTAAAAATCAGTAGTGGTAATAGGGATAGCATGACTTGTAGAGTAGGATTTTGTTGACATAATGGACGCTTTATAAAGTAATTAAAATGTGACCTTTGAAATGTTTAACTTGGTTTGTTTTATTAGATTTTCTCATTTATTTTTTTTCCCTTGGGCCTGTTTTTGCAGCTTCTTATAACATCTAAGCCATGCTTTAAGAGAATATATTTTATCCTTTATTTTATGAATCAAATGTATAGGTACTAAGTAAAAATAAATAAGTTATTTTGAAAAGTAAACTTAGCCATTAACTAAAATAAGAATTTTATGGTATAGTGAAAGTTGCTCAATATTTAATCTTAGGAAAAAATGTTTCACCGATTTTTATATTTTAGATATTTTTCCAGATAAATTTTATTTTTAGTAGATGCCATTTTTCATTACTGAAAAGGCACTTAAATATATATTCACAGAATTATATTACAACATTGAAATTAATATTAAATATTTCTTAAATTAGAGGAAGAGGATTTAAGTTGCATTTGTGTTTCTTGTTTGAGGGATTTATAGAATAATGTAATTTGGAGAAGCCTGATGAAGCAGAACAGAAGCAATCAGGGAAGGTTACCATGAGATGCCCTGGAGTTCTGGATACGGAAAGCCTGTGCAGCAATTAAACTCATTCAAAAGTGAAATGACTGGTTCATGAGGAAATGAACTTCTTATCACAGGAACTATCCAAGCAAAGGCTGAATGACCTAATATCAGGGATCCTGGAGTGTACAGGGTTTCCGTATTTTGTTTTAAGTGGGGAGAGATGTCTGAGGACTCTTTGGGTTCTAAGACAAAAGTTCTAACTAGTTTAGCGTTATCATATCATATCATATCTAACTAGTTTGTCGTTATCATATACTTTTTTGTTGGATGAGTCAATGTTTCAACTCATCCTATGCTCACTCTTCTTTTGAAAACCAAACCAATAAAAGAAATTGCTCTGAGTTATTTAAGATGCAGTTGAACACTTAGCTTTTCTGATTTTCTAAGCCTAAAGGAAATCACACAGGGAACAAAGGATTTATTCATTTTGAAAGACATGCAAAAAGGTCTTTAACTTGTTACTCTCACAACTTTAACTCAAGCTAAAGAAGAGGAAATATAAACATGTTTTTGCTATTTCTTTCTTCTAGATATCCTGCACTTGTAATTGAATCTTGATTATAGCCACCTCATGTTCTTTCTTTACATATCTAATTCACCACCAAACATGTTTCACATACTTTTATGAAGTCAACTGCCATGAAAAATACTGTATATTTTGGGTCCAGAGGACCCCTGATTTATTTAAAAATACCACTAGTACCTATAATGACAGCTCCTTACACATGCTACCATCTGTCAGTGAGATGGTAAAGGGTAGAAAAGAAGTTTAAGACATCCCAGTCTCAGAATCAAGGCTGCCATCATGTGGGGGAAATTTGAGGTAATTGTCATGCCATTGTCAAGGCTGAGTGATATTTCTGGAGATGATGAATCTCAGAATAACCAACTTTCTATTTCTTCTTTCTCAGCTTTCTATATCCCATGCTCAAAATGCCAAACTTGAACTCTAATCTGTTCCTCCTTGTTCCAATAATCTTATAAAATCCTTTCATTCTGTCTTCTTCCCTTGCTTTATTATTATTTTTTTATCGCATCTATCACCACATGGAATTATATTATATACAGCATTTATTTTACATTTTAAATTGGCATTAATTTAGATTCTAATTATTTCCACTAGAATGTAAGCCCCAAGTGGACAGGGAATCTGTCTGCATTGGTCACTGCTATATCCCTAGCTCATAGAGTAGTACCTAGCACAAACTAGGTACTAGAACAAATCTTTCAACATTTTTATTGGCTCATGTGTGTGCTCAGGGTGTCTAGAGTGTTCATTGAATTGATTTAGATTTCTCCCTTAAAACTGCGCTTTCTCATCTGTAAATGAGTCCTTGTCTCCCCCTCACTCCCTCTCTGTCGTCATTATAAAATGTTCTCCTCAGTCTCCACCTTTAAAGGAAGCCAAATCTCAAAACATAAAAATGAATTAATAAAAGGCAAATTCTTCCTCAGACTTGCCTCTTCAGTTACTTTGCCTTGTAATTACTTCCCTTCCCAGCTCATGTCCTGGAAGTGACTGTCTACTCTGCCGCCTTGGCCCTGTTTCCTCCAAAATGCTCTGCAATTTGATTTGTGCTATATTTATAGTTCATAAATTCCTCTCATCAACAGACTTTTCCTCTAAAGCTTTTCAGAGCCAAATCTAAAATGCCTACATTATGCTCATTCTGACCTTTTCCAAGTGTTCAACACCATGCAACCAGCCAGGCTTCTGATTTGGTTGCAGTTGCATGTGGAACGTCATCCTGAGAGAACCCTGAGGCTGGCGAGTTTTATTTCTGACCCTGCAGTGTACCCCCTAACTCCCTGCTTCTTTTCTTCCTATAATCCACCTACAATCACCAGCCAAGGAACAAACCCTTACCGTCCCATACTTAAACAGTTCTTGTTATCCGTAGTGTTCCTTGGTAATTCTGTTTTAAAATGTGAATTTTCTTAAATCTGCAAATATCTTAGAACACAGGATTTTCCATTAGTGTTGGTGTGACTAGTTTCTCTAATTTGATCTCCAGAATGATACCACTTTGAAATTGAAGAAATTGCTCCAAATGGACTCCCAGTTCGAAGTCATTTTTGACTGCCTGCTATGTGCAGGATAAACACAGCAGAGAAAGCCCCTGCTTTCTGCCAGCTTACTTTCAGTATGAGTATTTTATTGTCCAAGGGGAATTTTTACAAGGCCTTCTTACATTTAATTGGGTTTTAAATTCATATTTAATCTTTTAAAGCTTTGCATTCAGAAAGCTACTTCAACCTACAAATCTTATAATTCTATTTTTAAATCTAGTCACTATTATATAAAAATAAGAACAGTCTCTTTCATTTATTATTTTATTAATATTTGGTTAATGCACGTTTAAGAGTTGAAATTTCTCTAAACAATTCTGATCCCAATTTAGCTAATTCAATTTCCTTAAACATTTTAAATCTCATATACATATTTAATGTATCTGATTTCTCAAGCACCTCAACTGCCTGGTGGGGCTTACTTATGAACCTAACAAGCAAATCATCCTAAGCACTTAAGCAACTTAAAAAATAATAATAATCGAACATATACATGGAGTAAATAACCTCTCTTAAACATTTCTATGCTATTTTCGAACCTAAATCAAATGTTCTTACACCTTCCAATTTAATATCACAAGTCTGAAATCAATTACACATTTCAAATTGAAATCACAATCTTTTCAAGTATTTCGAACTCTAAATAAACATACTTAGAATAGCCCAATGATATGAAAATTACTCTAAAACATATTCCATAGAAGTATAGAGTGTGGGTTTAATTTGCTATGTTATCTCTATTATTATTTATTTAAACTTCCTGGGGTGGTAAAGTGACCAACACAACTAAGGTAAGTAGTTGTACTGTCCTTGGATAGCTGAGGTTACTAGGTTAAAAAAATCAAAATATCCCTATGGTAAATTAATTATTGCTCAGAGATTGGCATGATTTGTGTTTTTCAAAGATGGCTTCTTGTTGCTGGGTGGCAAATAATTGAGGGGGTGTGCAGAAGATTTCAATCTGCTAGTGACTCCTTGGTCTATTTAACTCCTCATCAGTTTCTTCATGGGAGAAGACTTTATTTGGTTCCCTCAGGACGTTCCTTATTATCTTCCAAGTCTCTGCAGCTTTTTTGCACCCTTCTCTTCTAGTCTTTCCCCTACTACATGGCTTTTTTAAACTTCTTTTCTGGTCTTTGATTTTCATTTCCTCCTGGTTCTACTACTAGAGGTAGGGTAATATGCTTTAGATTCTAAGGGAAAATCAAGCCCCAGGAAGAAAATGGGATGGGAGTTGGATTTAGTGGAGGACAAAGAAGAAAGAAAACATTCTTGATACATAGGCATTGCAAAAATCTAGAAGTATACACAACATACGTTAACCTGAGTTATCTTTGTGGGACAAGATTATGATGGACTTTAACTTTATATTATAACCTCTGTATATTTTACAAGAAACATATTATTTCTATAATCACATAAATTTTAAAAAATAGATAAAATGAAAAAAAGGGGATTAGTTTGGCAATAGAATCAGAGAAGGCTTTATGAAGATGGTAGAAGTGAATCTCGATGAAGAATTGAGTCTAGCCATTAAAAATTATTATTCTTATTAAATCTTCTATCAATACATAATTGTAGTAAGAATAGCTTTTGAAATAACAGTCTCTGACGTGTCTTTTTAGACTGTGAATGATAGTCACTGGGTGTAGGTTCCTATGTACATCAGCCTTTCACGGTGGTTGATTCCATTGTGTAATAATTGAAGTGCAAGTAAAACCAATCCAGATTTTGCAGCTCTCACTGAGAGAGCAGCAGTACAATAAATATGTAAGCACCAGCTTTTTGTATGAAGCAATACAAGGTGCTTTCATAGGATTTACAGGGAGTGAAAAGGAAACTATTACTTGCCTTAGAAAACTTGATGTAATTATGGAATTATACATTATGGTTTTGTTGACCAGAGTACTTGTATTTTAACTTTTTACTTATTCAGAAAGAAAATGGAAGCTTCTAGATCATATTAGTCTATTTAGAAAATATTATTATCTCATGCTAACTAGTAATATTTTGAAATTGCCGTAAAGTTCTTTTGTGGGGGGTACAGAGCTGAGTATGTTTAGACTAATGACAGTCATATCACTCAGTAGAAGAAAATGAATTTTGGGGCCCTTAGGTAAAAAATATTTGGCTCTTTAAAGCCTGTTTTAGACGACCTGGGGAGTGGGGCAGGGAAGTGCAGGATTTCTGCTGTTGAAGCAGTTTCATTGACAAAATTGTGTGAGTAATTTATATTTCTGAACTTAGCAACTTAGACTTCAAAACCTCCAAAGAGACACTGACAACACAACTAGACAGCTTATATCTTATAGGTGTCTACTCACCCAATATCCTTATCTGATGTGATGGTACCCCAAAGTGACTGGGCAAGACCCTATGGCTAGGACTTCTCATCCAAGGATAGACTAAGTTGTATATTCCATGTATTCTGGTATAGCACTTGAATTTTACTTGTTTACATTATATTGTACCTAGAACAGTGCTATGGAAGAAGGGGAATCATAAATGTTAGAATAAATGAATGAAGGAGTGGATGAATGAAGGGATAAATAATTGGCCTTCAACAAAATTTTGATTGGCTATTTTGACGAAACATTTTATGCTGTGTACTTGAATGTATGGGTAAATATGATATGGCTAGTTTTCCACATGGCCAAATTTAAACCATTTCTTAAAGGCTAAGTCAGTCTTACAAAACATAACTTTACTGACTAAGATCATTGCATAGTTGAGCTGATCAACCACGACTTACTTGGTCAGCTATGAATATGCTAAAAAACTCAGTTTCATTACTGACTGACTGACCAGTTCAGTTTGTATATATAGAATGGGTCTTCTTTTATAATCTACTGCTTTGCTGGCCTTAGACTTGTGGCCACCTTTAAGGAAAAAAACAAACAAACAAACAAAACCCATTAATGAGATGATATTCCAAATACTGCAACAAAATAGACATAATTTTCTATATGTAGCACTTTCTTGGCCCAGATACTCTTAAGTAACTATTGGGAAATTGCTGTAAAATATGTAGAGAATTAGTCCTATTGTATGAGCCTTTATGGTACAATATAACCTATAGGTTAGGGGACCACATGTTAAAGTCACATTGGGGCCAGTTTTCCGATTTAAATTTCAGCACAAAGGATTTACTGGAAATACTGGGAAGATTTCTTGACAGAGCCATTTAATACTAGAATGAGTTTTTAAGAGCAATTGTGGATTCTCTTGAAAGGCTCTAAATACAGTTCAATTTCTCCTCTGTCCAGAATAGTTTGGGTGGGCCTACCTGAAAGCAGAAGGACAAACCAGACTAGTCCTTTTGACCCAAAGGTTTTCATTCATTATAACCCCAAATTAAGCCCCAGTACTTAAAGAATTTAGTAGTTCTTTCTTGTGTATTTAAATAAGAGCCACACACCATGTTGGACTTTTACGCTCTAACTTGGCTGACTGCCTCCGTGTGAAGACCTTTATTATTGAGTTTTGTTTTCATTCACTCTAAACTTTTTCCCTTGGGTGGAAACATGTGTGGTTGGCCTCAGCTCATAGGGAAATTATTTAATGTATAAATCTGAACTTAATATGCTGAGTTAAGTAGTAGTAGAACAAAATAAGCACCCCCCAACACATACTCATTTGTGAAACCACTTATGCTCTTCAAGAGAAGTGGGTGCTTATTTCCAAATTGACAGAATTCTTTCTAAAATTTCTGCATCAAAAGAATTTAGGGAGAAAATAAAATAATAAATACAATTGAAAAGATGTTGTAAGACTATTGGGTATAATTTTTTTGCTCTTTCTACAGAATTTTTAGAATATGTAATAAGGTCATGTATTTTTCTTATTTTGGAAATAGGTGCTTTCTAATTTTTCGTTTTAATTTTCTGAATTAAAATGTACTGAAAATGCATAGCAATTTTTAATGCAGTGTGGAGATGTTTTTAATGAGATGTGAATATTCAACTTTAAACTACCTGAATATTTAAATGAAATAGGCTCAGTTCCAACTCCTTTTGCATCTAGCTATTATGTATGTGGAAAACAGATCATATTAATGTTAGTTCTTTGAAAATGAAAGTAGACATTGTAAGCAAGGTGAGAATTTGGACTGTTTATATATGTGTCCTTTTTGTGTTCCAGCTCAATGCTTCACATTTTAGTATCTAAACTTTACTTATGTAGAAATTACAAAGTGGGTAAGTTATAGTTATGAGGACTATAACTTGTCGGTTTCCTGTATGTTTAAATTTGAAACCTTTATGTCATATTAATGGAATTTTGTGTTTTATATGTACCTGTATGTCTGCTAGACAAATGCTAAAAATGCCAAAAATAGGACTAATACAACTAAGAATACAACTAAAAGTATTCTATAAATGTGAATACAGGGCTTAGGCATCTTGTTGTGATTTTTTAAAAATTTTTGAGAAAGCTAGTATATAGCTGATTGACCTTTAATACGTGAACAGAATGTTCATATGTGCCAAAGAGCGTCCTTAAGTCTTACTTGAGTACAGATTATCTTAACTTTATAGACTGCTGAATAACTGTGTGCAAAGCAAATATTTGTATATTTAATCACTTATTACCATAAAATTCCTTTATTATTTTAGAACTAAAAACTTAAAATATATTGGCTTTCAGTCGTAATAACCTTAAAAACCATAAGTTTCAATTTAGAGAGAACTTGTCTCTGGTATCTCACAATTTTATAAGTTTGTCGAAGAAACAATTATGCAATTTTGTCCACACTATTTGTTAAAATACAGGACAAAGTTAATTCTACTCTCTCCTCGGAAATTTAGTTGTTTGATCATGCTGGCTATTCTACTATTTAAATAATGAGCAGAATTCTTCATGGCTCCAAGCTTCCCAAGAATAGAAGCAATAATTGATTCATTAAACCTTCCCTCCCTTCATCATGTCTCCAGCCTTCTCTTTCTTTATTCGACAAGTTTTATTGAATCCCTATAGACTTCTAGTTACCCTGCCCTAGGCTTTAGAAATACTGCATTAATTAAGGTAGAATTTCTGTCCATAAGGAGAACACAGTTTTATGGGTCAAATAGACAAGAAAGTCGGTCACTTACTGATTCAGTGGAAGGTGTAATGAGAGGAAGAGGGACGCAAAAGAAGAACTTCATTCCTTTCTTTGAGATAGTGGTGAGAAGGTGAGTAACAGCAGAGAAGAAGTCATAAAGAACTGTAAAGCGTAGGTTTTAATGGAATTGAGCCTGAGGCTTGGCATTGTAGGTGTTATACAAGTAAATACATATGAGAGAACAAATTTGGTTGGGGCAGAGGATTAGAGTGTGAGTTTTATGGGTGGTGGAGTGACTTGGGCTTCCACACAGACCAACTTATATTCAAGTATGAATGACTATGTGGGAAACCTATTGAGAACTATAGACAGGACAAATGGCTAGAGAATGGATAATGTGGAGATAATGTGAAATGGCACGCAAAAAGTATTCCAGATTATAAAAAACCTCATATGGCCTAGAGAGGAAAGTGGATCTTATCCTAAGAGCAATCAGAAGTTGCCAAATAACTTAAATCAGAGTGGTGGCCCAGTTATATGTGTTATAGAAAAAAATCATTCTGGTGGCAATGTAGAGAGAGGATGAGTTGGAGGGACATGAGACTATATAGGATGGTGCTACTATCATGCAGGGTTCTCAGAGGCAAAGGCTGTCTAGGGTCTAGGCAAATGGCACAGGTAAACTAAATGGGCCAAGTTCAGAAACTGGAGAAATTGGACTTAGGGCCTATATAAATAAAAGGAACACTCACCACTTGGATCCAGACAGTTGTTGCTATTTGGGAAAGCAAAGACACCACACCACACACATACACATGCTCTACTGCACACTCATTATTTACTTTTGGCTCTCAGATGGGTGTCAAACATTTTTAAAAACATGGCTGGGTCAACACTATGCCAACCAAACAAAATATATCTTTGGACCAGATACAATCTAAGGCAGTGTATCACTGAAGTGTGTTCTTTTGAACATCTATCTTTGAAAAATGAGTTCTGTGGTCAAATAAATTAGAAGAATTGGAACTTGACAAAACTGATTTTAAAATTTACAAGAAAAATAAAATGTGCAAGAATAGCCAAGACAATTTTGTAAAAGAACAAAGAAATGGAGACTTGCCCTACATGATATAAAATCATATTATAAATTTATGATAATTAAAATAGCATGGTATTGGCACAGGAATGGACAAATAAATTAATAGGATAGAATGGATACTTCAGAAACAGTTTCATGTATATATGAATATTTAGTTTATGATAAAGGTAGCATTTTAAATGAGTTGAAGAATGATAGATCATTAATGGTGCTGGGGAAATTAGCTATCAAGCAAGCAAAAACAAAGTTAAATTCTAACTCATGCCATTAACAAAAAAAAAAAGATGAATTAAATAACAAATTGTAAAAAATAAAGCAATAAAAGGAGGGAAATGGAGAAAACATGTTTATGATGTTGGAAACAGAAGGCCCTTTTAATGACATAAAATACAAAAAACAAATCTGACTTGATAAAAATAAATTTGGACAACAAAAGCCACCATAAACAATATTAAAAGGTAAATTACTATCGGTTTGAAAATATGCAACATGTAATAGGATTAATATCGGTACATGGAAATAACTCCTCCCAAGGAATAAGAAAGAAACAAACAATCCATTACAAAATTAGTCAAAGAACATGAACAGTGTGTTCCACGAAAAGGAAATGTAATTAGTCAATAAAAATATGAAAGTATGTTTAATGTGAAATATGAATATGAAACTATGCTTAATCACATTGTGATCAGATAAATGAAAATTAGCAATAAGAGACCTCTTCCCCTCTTTAAATTGGCAAAATAAAAATTTGGTAATATTAAGAGTAAGTCAGTCTAGTTAAATAGGACCTCTTCCATTACAGACGTGAATGTACATTGGATAAATAACTTGTACATTTATACTGTGAAATACTTTACAGATTTAGCATGTAAAAGAATGATACGGATCTTCCGATGTGACAAGATATATTGTTGAGTGAGCAAAACAAATTGCCCAACAATACGTAGAGTATTAAATCAGTTATTTAAAAAGAAAATACATAAAACAATGCTATATGTAAAAAACAATGTGTAAAAAGGTCTGCAAATATTTGTGCAAAAGGAATAACAGTGATTAACTGTGGTGTAATTTCGAAGATGGGGCAAGGGAATTATATTTAAGGGGGACCTAAATGTAATTAATTTACGTGTATTTTTAAAAATTTAACAAGCATTGTATTCATACATTTATGAATTACTTGTATAAACAAAAATAAGTATTTTCAATGATAGGAGAAAGTTGAGCCTGCTTATTTTCTAAGGAGGAAGCAATGACTAGAAAAAGTCAAAAATACAGAGGAGTTAATAGGTGGGAAAAGTCCCTAGGGAAGTAGGAGAGGATACAGGCTACAATACAGGTAGAAGAGATTGGCCTTGGAGAGGAGGAAGACCAGTCTTCTACGACGAGAGAAGAGGAGGCAGAAACAAGACTAGAGAGGCTAGATGAGGTAAATTTATACACGTAGAGATGGAGATTGGGAGTGGAAGGAGGAACTGAGAAATTTCTTGTATGATGGCTTCTATTTTCCTTATGAAAGAACAGCTTATTCCCCACCAACCTGGAGTCCTGTAAGCCTTGCCGTGCATATCAGTAGATGCGACTGGCTTCTCCTCCTGTTCACCTCAAGAACTTAATGTTATTAATATCTCATAACTAGTGGGCTCTTTCCTCTTGTCACTTTTATAAAGACTAGCTGTGACATTTCATATGCTCGCACAAGTCCAACAATGCTACCCTGAAAACAATAAGGTCATAGTAATGGGCCATATCAATGAACCAATTCCTATTGTTTGAAAGAATCTGGGGAATTGCTTTCAATTGACTTGCTTTAATTCTAGTGTATCCCATTCAGTTTTTTTGTTTGTTTGTTTCCTGTGCATTCAGAGGACCATGTTTCTAGCTTTCTCCCCAGAGAAGTCTATGAAACCGCTACCCCCACTCACGTCCCATCGGCATTCTCTGGAATTTTCTTTTTTTGACAGCCTCACAAAGCCCTCTATTGTTCCTTTTTAACAGTCAGCTAACTGTGAAGTTGGGGAGAAGTGATTCTGTCCTTCCCTCTCCTTTAGATTTTAAGAGCCTTCCAACAGCTTTTATGTAAAAATATGTTGAGCCACTTAGTACTAGTTGCAATCCCTTTGTATCCTTGGGTTCCAAATATGGAATTGAAAAGAGTTTTTAGATAGGAGGCATCAAAGGAAATTGAGGAAAATATCAGTCCTTTACTTGGCTGCTCTAAAACTTTTGACTTTCCTGGAATCTGTCCCCTAAGTCTCTGGTACTTTCTCCCTTTGATAGCTGCCTTTGGGAGGAAAACTCTAAAAAAATTAGCTTTTTTTTTCTGTTTTCTATGCTATAATCCCATTACTAACATGATGTTATTAAAGGCATGTTATTAAATTTTGCTTTTCTCTCAATGGATGATACAGACTTTTTGTCGTTAATTTTCTCTCCTACCTTTAACCATCCTAGTTAGTAGTACATGTTAAACAACATTGCTTTGCAGAATTTTACTATAGATTGATGAAAATCAAGGTACTCCAAGTGAAAAGATTATAAATCTGCATTACATTTATACCTATAAGATGCTCGCTACATGCAGTATGAAAAATAAAGGTGTGGTTTTAAGGTGAGAATAAATGAAAAGTATTGGAATGGGTAATTTAATTGTATATAACAATCTGTTATATTAATCTTAATCTTTTATTCTGATTAGCCCTCACATTTTTAAAAAATGAAGCCAGTAAACTTAATCTCTAAGACTTTAATGTTACAGTCATGTGCTCCTAACTGGCAGGGATATATTCTGTGAAATGGGTCATTAGGCAATTTCGTTGCTGTGCAAACATCAGAGAGTAAGTACACTTACAAAAACCTAGATGGTATCGGCTAGTACACAACTAAGCTCTATGGTATAGCCTATTGTTCCTAGGCTACAGGCTTGCACAGCATGTTACTATACAAAACAACACAACAGCAAGATTAAATCAACACAAGAGAAAATGATACAATCAAGAGACACAGTAAACAAGATGCATGAGACTGCTGCTGTTGTGACACAGCATACTATTTTACAGAAAACTTTTTTAAATAAAGAGAACGAGTACACTCTAAAATGATAAAAAAATATAGTATATTAAATAAACCAGTAACATAGTCATTTATTATCATTAGTAAGTAATATATACTGTATATAGCTATATGTGCTATGCGACTGCAGGGTGGTAAGTTCATGTACACCAGCATCACCACAAACACTTGAATGATGTATTTAACTATGATGTCACAACAGCCACAACATCACTGGGTGATAGAAATTTTTCATCTCCATTATAATCTTGCGGGACTATTGTATTTGCAGTCCATCATTGACTGAAATGTCATCGTGTGGCACGTAACTTTTTTCCCTATGAATTTCTGAGAAGAGCAACTTTGAGACAAACAGTTAGCTGGATAAGACTCTGATGAACACACTGGATTAAGTTTTAAAATAGGATGGTCAGGTTTATTTTATAACTTAATTAGGTAGTCAAAATAATATTATATTTGTAATCAGATAGAGCTTGAACTTAGTCCTATCACTTAATAAGTGCGACCTTGATCTAGTTAACTTTTCTAAAGCTCAGTATTTTTCATCTTAAAATGGTAATAATAGAGCGAAATCTCAGGAGAAATTCCCTAGAGAATGAAGGAGGAGGAATATGTTTGAGAGGAAAAATAATGAGTTCAGTTTTGATCAAACTGAGATCGAAGCACTGCAGAAAAATTTAGATATGCAAATTTTGATTGACTGCTTTCAGACTAGAGATTTTTTTAGTTTATTGAGACCATATTGTATATGCACTTTATAAAGATGGTATTTCAACTATACTATCCATGAACTAGTAGTAGGATAGGTTTTTCACAAAATTTTGTGAGCACTGTTCCTTCCTACTGTCCTCATGTCTCTTTTCACAGTGTGCTCCTAGAAGGTCTCTCATATGATGTCTTCCCAGCTAAGACTGGCCTCCCATCTCTGCTTGTTTAGTGACTACTAGTCACTGCTTGGCCACCACCACCCTTCAGAGGCTCTCCATGGCCTGTAGGATAACATTGTCATTACTCGGCTGAACAGTCAGCTAAATAATGATCTAGCCTGTACGTTCTGCCTCATTTTCTGCTCCTCTCTCCTCATTTCTTTATGAGTGATCCAAATTGAGGCACATCTTTCCGCTTCTGACTCTCAGCTCTTGAATCCCATTAAATCATTGTGTATCCATGATATAACTAAAGCCACAGTAAATAATGATTAGGAACTTCATGAGAGGTATTTTTAATTTACCTTTTTCTGTTCTAAAGGGCAGTTCCCAACCCCCATGATTATCCACTGAAGTCAAAGTGTGATTGAATTCCTAGGAATGTGATAAATGTCTTCCATTTCACACAAAATTGAAATCAACTTAGAAGGTTTTATTTTGCAAATAATCTTGAGACTGGACGTATAGAGAAAAAAGCTTGTAACTCAGGTATAAACTAGAGCTCCATGTGGTCTAGTCTGTGTATACTGTCACTTTTGAAGGTACACAAAGGTCAGGTTGTATTCAGGCTCTCAAGGAAATGCAAAGGGGTAGAGGAGTACATTTTTAATGTGTTGCAAACATCTTAAATCTTTTCTCCTGTGTTGCTTCTCTCAGCATCCTCCACACCCCCGGCAACTACCTACTGCCCTCTTTGCCACCCTGGAGTTCTCTAGTTCTCACTCTCCTCTCTATTGTGGAACACTTCAGGCAACTCCTCCCAGCAACGCAGGCCCATTTGTCCCTTCTTTTCTGTGCCTGTCTTCTCTGCTTCTTAGCCTGAATTTCTGTATTCCTGTTTCTACCTACTCAGATAGCTGGAGGGCCCAGAAGCTCCATTCTACCTTTCAAGACAAAGGATCAAATCCCCAGGAAGATAGTTTTGTCACTTTGCCTTTCCAATGAGAAATCCTTACAGAGGACTTTCTGTAAATTCTGTATCTCTCTACAAGATATATATACTCTATTTGGGTATTTTTTTGTTATAGATTAATATGCATATTATAAGATTATATAGGCATAATATGTACACACATACTCCTATATTTAAAGGTATTTATCTTGTTAATTATTTTGTTTTATCTTGCATTATAAGTTTTTACCCCTATAAATCAACATAGCACACAGTACCAGGCTTCTAATATAATATAATGGATGCTTTAAAAATGTGATTAATCAATTTACTGACAGAGAACTCAGTGTGACAATTTTAGAGAAAAGTATTTTCTTTTCCTTCCTTCCTTCCTTCCTTCCTTCCTTCCTTCCTTCCTTCCTTCCTTCCTTCCTTCCTTCCTTCTCTTCCTTCCTTCCTTCCTTCCTTCCTTCTTTTTTGTATTCTTAGAAAAGAAATGCATAGTAATCAGTTCACACTTTATGACAGGTTGTGCCCAAGTAAATTTCTATAGACAATGAATTTTTCCGTATTATTGCACAAAACTTTTTGTTGTTTCATTTTAGTTGCCTCCTTAGATGGTCATCTGAAAATGATTATGTATTTAATGAGTCTAAGTGTTTATTCTCAAGGGTCATGGAAAAAATATCTGTCAGAAAGGCTACAGTAAATGCATTTTTCATAATGTAAATAAAATAAAAATGTAACCTTCACTTTTTAATACAGTATACTGACCTTCAAACTGAAACATATTTCAGAACTGGATTGTGTTCAGAATAGGTCATTTTCTTCTATTGAAGTTACATGCGTTTCTGTTATGTTTCCAGATTTGAGCTGCTTATTATTAATACTAAGACAAAATGGTTTCTTCAGGAACTTGGGAAATAATAAACAGCCTCATTTAGAGAGCACTTTGGCCTGGATTTGGTCCACGAACTTATGGATATGAGGCTGTTTAGTGTGGTTAAGATCTTGAGGATCCTTTTCAAGGGAGAGTGTTTGGATTATGTGCCCCATGATGTGTTTGCCTCTTGCAAAGTTTGGTTTAAAGTAGTTGAGACAAGACTGTGAACAAATCCCTGAGAATTACAGAGCTGGAAAGAACCTCAAAAGGTCCTCTTTCTTAGCCCCTGTATCCAAGGAGGTAAATTTGCACATGATTTAAGACGGGCAGTTGTTGATCTGGTTTTTATGACACATCCAAGAGTTGGAGTCCTGATTGTGCCAAAGTGACTGTTTGAGAGGAAAGCACTCAACATTCTTGTTTTCTATTATATTTTAGAGCTTAAGAAATGTGAGCAATGATTGGGAGAAATAGCCAGTCTGTTTCTTGGGTGGTTGATGGTATGAGGGGTTTGCCTATGATATTTCAAAATCTGGAAGATTTTTCTATGTCCATATCATTCTTATGTTTAGTTTAGTTTTGTTGTTGTTTTGTTTTTGTTTTAAATCATAGTGTTACTCTCTTAGCATTTATATGAGTTATTTTAAACCAATGGTTTCAAAACACAAAATTCCACAGAGGGCAGGCAGCTAATCTGAAGTAAACCAATGAGGGCAATAAGGAGTGGTGGTATCTGTGCCTAAATTGGGAACATGGGTCCCAGGGGCCAAGAGCAATCAGATTGAATTTAAAAAAAAAAAAGGAAAGGAGGGAGGGAGGAGAGAGAGAGTGAGAGAGGAGAGAGAGAGAGAGAGAGAACGAAAAGAAAAGTTGAGAAAGAAAGAGAGAGAGAGATATATATATATAGAGAGAGAGAAAGAAAAAGCTGTTGTTGTTGTTAAGAAAAGAAAAAAGCAGCAGTTGTTGTTGTTAAGTTGTTGTTAAGAAAGAAAGAAAGTAAAAGAAAGAAAGAAAGAAAGAAAGAAAGAAAGAAAGAAAAGAAAGAAAGGAAATAAGAAAGAAGGGAGGAGGGAGGAGGGAGGGAGAAGGAGGAGGAGGGAGGGAGGAAGGAGGGAGGGGAGCAGGAAGGCAGGCAGGAAGGGAGGTGAGTACTGGCCAAACAAAATGCTTTGCTGGCAGTATTTGGCCTGTGGGCCTCTTGTTTGAGATCCTAGTCCAATAACCAGTATGCTCACAGGTACTTACAAAAAGCTTTAGATGATGATCCCAAGTGTATCAATTACCATTTAATCCACATTTGCAGTGTTATTTTTCTGACAAAATCATATTTTGTTGTGCAGGTTGTTTTTAATCTAGCTATCCTTGCCTGAGATAATCCTTTTTAAAAAATAGCTAATGATTTGATTTAAGTCAACTCTGGTTAGCCATGTAACCTACTTTATTTCTCTATCAGGATTTACAATTCAATCAATATGTCATACAAGTGAATCGGCAAAAGATTTTAGAATGATCTTGCCAGGACATGCTTTCCGAAAGGCCTGTGTCTAAACCAGGGGAACTAAACTTAGTGCCTTTAAGCAGGACTGTCATGTTGCACACCTCCGGGGCATGTTTCACAGTAGTTCCCATTTAGAAAAAAAAAGTGGAGCTCACTGCCAGCATTAATTTAACATCACACGTAGGAATGCTACGTTGTCTAGGATTTGACATTTTCAGCGATCGAGAATTACTATATTTTGTAAATCAAAATACCACTACTAAAAACAGAATGCTATAAACAGAATGATGTCATTTGTTTCCAAAAAGACTATAGATATACTAGAGTGATGCTAAAATAATAATAAAAGTGAGATATTTCACGGCAAACTTTGGGGATGAGGTTAAGACTTTAATCCGTGAGTTATCTCAGGGTAAACGCTGCAGCCACGAAGGCCACCAGTGAGTATTCTTGGGGCAAATGGGAAATGGGTTAAAAATTTAGGCTGCTGAATTATGCACTGTGAAATATTCTGAAAGTGAAACAATTAAGAGTCTACTTACCATACTCTTTACAAAAGACATGAGCTGCACCAAAGAATTGCTTGAGGCTGCTTATGAGGGACTTTATTCTTGGAAGAGAGTTACAGTGGACAGAAATGAACTGTTCTGAGAATCAAAAACAGATCAAAATAAGTGAATTTCAGTTACTCGGGCTCTTAGAACTGTATGAAAGGCAAGATGGAGTAATAGAGTCACTATATATTTAAAATAGGGGCCTTAGTTTTGATTATTTTTTTTGTTTAGGCGAGGCAACCCTTGGTTGACCTCACAGATTGCAAGGACCTTGTCAGTTTACAATCCCTTAGTTTTTATTTTTTACGCCTACAGCACCTGGTCTTCCTAGATGGTCTCCCATCCAAGTACTAACCAGGCCTGACCCTGCTTAGCTTCCGAGATTAGAGGGGATCAGGCTTGTTCAGGGTGGCATCACCATAGACTAATTTTAATAATTCTATTCCAGATTAGTCTTGTTGACATTAAGGAAAGGTTTTTAGTGAAGTTAAATGTAAATATAATTTCTATTAACTTAAAAATTCTGCTCTTAATACTAATTGTTTGGGTTATTTGTGTTTTCTGAATGAACTAATTTGTTCCAATGAACAGTTTTTAAAAATATAAATATGTATTTTCCTGGGGTTCTTAATTTGTCTAAGACTAAACTGCATGATCTTTTAAGGTACCATCCTACCTGCCCCTCTTTCCTCAAAAATGAAGGGAGCCCCACTAGGATTCTCTGATTTCATCCTGCTCCTGAATCAAACATCTGTTTAAGCATAGTGCAAATATTTCTTTTTCAGAAACACCTTAGAAGGAATTCTTCTGTTGGACAAAACGTAGTTAGAAGATTTCTCATGACACCAATTATAAAATCTATAATCCTATTACTTCATTGTTGTTTTTTTCAACTGCGCTGTGCCTTCAAATTTGAGTGACTATAATATGATTTGTTTGGTTCAGTGAACTAAATTATCATCATTATAATAATTATTTGTTGATTATTTTGATTTAGACATTGTATAAGGGGGTTCTTAAAGCCTTCTTATCTGGTAAACAAAATGAAGTCTCATTTTATACAGTTACTTCTAAACAGCCTTCTTCTCCTTGGGGTCTAGTTAAATAAAAAGTAATAAAAGTGAAAAACTAAACTTGAATGCTTTGTATTTTTCTAGCATGTAAATGTGATGTGTGTGGAGTAATACTTCAGTTTATAATCTCCAAGAAAGTAGAAGCTTTATTTTTGTTTTATTCATGAGAATATTAAAAGATAAGAAATGACAAAATATCTTAGCTTTATAACTTGAATTTATAGAGAAAATGCGTTGTGGAAAAAGGAGAGGATTCCTACACTGGAGATTTTATCTGATCATCAAACTCTGTGTTTATAAAACATTGATTTATTTACATATCAGTGTTGTCTCTACCCGCGATAAATTAGGCAGTAGTGGCATTGTTAATTTTAGGAAGATGAGAAATATTTCTCACCCAAAATGTTCATCCTGTTGTTTATTGCTGAAGTTCATCATTTGTTTCATATCTTTTTTAAATTACCATTCCATCTTTCCATCTTTTAAAAATACTAGTGCCAAAGTGTTAAAACACATCTAGTTACTAACAATTTAGAATCAATTCTTCTTTACTATTTCATTGTTATAACAGCTTCATTGAGATATTATTTACATACCAAAAATTCACTAAGTTTACAATTTAGTAGTTTTTAGTATAAAAGTGCAATCATCAATCACCATTATTTTAGAATTTTTTATCACCCCCAAAAGAAGCCCTGTTCCATATCCAGTAGCAAGTACTCCCCATTACTCCTTACTCCCACATCTGGCACCACTAATCTACTTTCTGTCTCCATGAATTTGCTTATACTAGACATTTCATACAAATGAAATCATACTACATGTGACCTTTTGTGACTGTCTTCTTTTCTTCTTTCACTTAACATAACATTTGAAGAGTTATCCATATTGGTAGCATGTATCAGAACTCTATTCCTTTTCATGGCCAAATAATATCCCATGGTATGGATATGACACATTTTATTTATCCACTCAGTCAATGGACATTTGGGTTGTTTTCACTTTGGGGCCATTATGAATAATGCTACTATGAACATTCATTATAAATTTTTGTGTGAACACATGTTTTCCAATGCTGGACATGTACCTAGGAATGGAATTGCTGGGCCACATGGTAACTCTATGTTTACATTTTAAGGAACCTCAAAGCAGCTCCACCATTTTACATCCCTGCCAGCAATGTATAAAGGTTCCAATTTCTCCACATACTCACCAACCCTTATAATTGTCTGTTTTCTTTTTCTTTTTTATCCACCCTATTGAGTATGAAGTGGATTCTCATTGTGGTTTTGACTTGCCTCTCCCTAATGATTAGTAATGTTGAGCATCTTTTCATGTGCTATTGGCCATCTCTATATCTTTTTTAGAGAAATATCTATCCAAATTCTTTGCCTACTTTTTAATTATTTGTTTATCATTGAGTTATAAGAGCTCCTTATATTTTCTGGATTATGGCTATTATAACAAATCTCTTGTCAGATATATGATTTTCAAACATTTTTTTTTAATACTGTGGATTGTCTTTTCACTTTCTTGATGTGTCCTTTGAAACACAAAGGTTTTTAATTTTTGATTAAGTCCAGTTTATTTTTTTCTTTGGCTGCTGTACACTTGATGTCATATCTAAGGAACCATTGCATAATCAAACATGAAGATTTACTTCTATGTCTTCTTCAAGAATTGTGTCTTTTTGTTTGTTTGTTTTTACTTTTAGCTTTTGCAATAGGTCTCTCTGATCCACTTTGAGTTAATTTTTGTGCATGGTATGAAGTGGAGGTCCTGTTTCATTCTTTTGCATTTAAATATCCAATTGTCCAAGCATTATTTGTTTAAAAAAAAAACAAAAAACAAAAAACGTTTTTTCCTTCATTGAATGATCTTAGTACTCTAATCAAGAAACAACTGATTATAACTGTAAGAGTCTATTTTGGACTCTGAGTTTTTTCCGTTGATCCACTGTCCTGGTTTATGTAACTTTGTAGTAGGTTTTGAATTTGGAAGTGCGAGTCTTCCACTTTTGTTCTTTTTCAAGAATATTTTGTCTCTGCTGGATTTTTTGAATTCCCATTTAAATTTTAAGAGAAGCTGGTCAATTTCTGCAAAGAAGCCACCTCGAATTTTAATAGAGATTACATGAATATGTCTATCAGTTTTCAGTTTGGAAAGCATTGCCATTTAAACAATATTGTACTCTGCAACCTTACTGAATTTGTTTATTACTTCTAATAGTTCTATAGTGAATTCCTTGGGATTTTCTATATACAAGATCATGTCATCTGAAAATAGAGAATTCTATATCTGTAAAAATCATACTTCAAAAATGATCGAGAAATTAAGACATTCTCAGTTAAACAAAAACTGAGAGAACTAGTCACTAGAAAAGTAGCCAGTGCAATTAGGCAAGAAAAATGAAATAAAAGACATCTATGTTGGAAGTGGAGAAGTAAAAGTATCAATGAATAATCTGAAAACATATAAATTTTAATATAAATTTATAAAAAATATAAATTTTAGGAGAAGCTTGTCAATTTCTGCAAAGAAGGATTCTTTCAGCATTTTCAATATGTTATTTCATTGCTTTCTGGCCTTCATGGTTCCTGATAATCTGATTGAGAATTCCTCATATGTGATCAGTCATTTCTCTCTTGCTACTTCAGATATATATCTATATCTATATCTATATCTATATATATATATACATATATATATATACACACACATACATACATATATATATATTTGTCTTTATACAGTTTGATTATGATGTGTCTAGTTTTGAGTATCTTTGAGTTTGTCCTACTTGATGTTGATTGAGATTCTTGGATATGTAGATTAATGTTTTTCATCTAATTTGAAAAGTTTTTTGGCCATTATTTCTCTAAATAGTCTCTCCTCTCTTCACCTAGGAGTCTCACTTTGCATATGTTGGTCTCTGAAGTATCTGTTCATTTTTCTTTATTCTTTTTAATTCCTCTTCCTCACACTGGGTAATCTCAATTGACCTATCTGGAAGTTCACTGATTATTTCTTCTACTAACTCAAATTTGCTATTGTAATGAATGTTTTTTTATCTTGGTTACTTTATTTGTCAACTCTAGAATTTCTATCTGGATCTTTTAAACAATTTCTATTTTTTATTGATATTTTCTTTTCTGCGAATCATCATTCTCGTACTTTCATTTTTTAAACATACATTGCTTTTGTCCTTTTAACATATTAAAACCTTTATATAGGAAGCCAAAATGTGGGCTTCCTCAAGGACTATTTCTATTAAAAACATTTTTTTTCCTGAGTGCGGGAAATACTTTCCTGTTTCTTTGTGTCTCATAATTTTTTCTAAATTGGGCATTTTAAGTAGTATAATATGACAGCTTGAGAAATTAGATTCCCACCTTTCCCAGGGTTTGTTACTGTTAGTTATTGTTGTTGTTGTTGCCGCTGCTGTTTGTTTAAGTGAAATCCCTGGACTAACTCTGCAAAGTCTATATTCTTCATTGTAGGCAGCCTCTGAAATCCCAGCTCAGGTAGCTTAGTGGTCAGTTAATGACTGGACAGAGATTTCCTTAAATGCTTTGGACAAATCAGTCTCCAGCCTTTTGATGAAGGGCTCTCTGTGTGTTGGAGGCACCTCTTCTATACTCTAGGACTTTATAACTCTGCTGTAGACTTCACTTCCTGCTCTGCAGAGCCTCAAGGTCAGCCAGAGTTGAGATATAAGGATCTTCTCAGGTCTTTCCTGGGCAGGCAAAAAACCTGCACATCTGTGTGGCCTTCTAGACTCTCAGGAATATTTCATAACTTTTCAAAACCTCTTATAAACATTGCCTTTTATAGATTTTTATTGTTATATTTCTTCACCCTTTTGTTTGCCTTGCTGGTATTGCAACCTAAGGCAACTGTGATGTTAAACACTCATTATGATTTTTTTCAAAAACACATGAGATAGGGCTGTTTGTACTACTTGTAGTGAAATCAGGTCAAACAAAGGCAAGTACTGTGAGTGGGGCTGTTCCTGGGAGCTGCCAGATAGGTCAGTGAAGTATAATTCTTTGGGCTTTGTGGGGAGCTCCAAACACGTACCACCCCCTCCACTATTTGCTAGTCTCCTGATTTTCACAGTTACTGTGGTTGAAAAGCTATTGTTTTTCAAGGCTACTATAGAAGTTGGGGAAAATGGTGAGAATGATCAAGTTAAAACACCACAAGTTAAAACATCACTGAGATTCAGCCATTTTTCTTGAGTGAGCACTCTTTGGATTTCTCTGAGCCTTTGGATAGCTTCCAGGGTTCTGAAAAAGTTGATTTTGACAATTTCCCCACTGTTATAATTGTTCTTGTGGAGGAGTGAATTTTCAAAGGTCCTTAATCCACCATTTATCTTTCTTTATTTTTAATGAATGTCTTTCCTTAGGACAGATGAGATTATAAATTGCCCAATGTCCAGTGGAGAGGGGTATAAGGGGCTCTAGAGAAAAGGAACTAGAGACAAATTTTACCCATTTACATTAATTATTACTCCACAGTAATATATAAATAGCCATGGAGTACATATAGATGTTCTACATATCCTTTTCATTTTACACAGCATTCTGTGAAGTTTTGCCATCTGGTTTTCTATCCCACAACAAATGTGGAGAAAAGGAGCACACATTAGAGGCAGATATACTAGGACAACTGGCAGTGAGAAAGATTTATGTATAAAAAGTAGACATAACAATCAGCAGGTGCCAATGTAGCACACTACAGTACTCATTTTTCATAGGCTGTAGCTAAGTCAAAATGAAAATGCTAATTTGTGCTCTGTATCCCTTGCTTTTCAAGGCACAGAATATATTTTAGAAAGTTTTCTATCAAAAAAATATTCAAGATTTGACACTTAAAGTTATAGGCTTCATTTACCTTGAACATTTATGGTCAAGAAATATCATATATCCAAATGATATTGGATATATATATCCAGCATAGAATGGCTGAATGGATTAAAAGAAAAGAGCCAACTATATGCTACATATAGAGATTCACTTCAACCTTAAGAACACACACAGACTGAAAATGAAAGGATGGAAAAAAGTATTTTATGCAAATGATATTTGTCACCAATTGTATTATTAGTGACAAATTCTGTTGAGCAGAAAGATTGTGTAATCATTTAGCTAAATACATCATAATAGTTCTAACTTCAAGTGTCTTCACATGATGAAAAATTATTAAGCCTCTCCAAAGTGGAAAGTTGAACCATATACCTTTTTGGTCACTCTTTTAAGTTTCTGAAAAGAATTCTTCAAGTTAAAATAAAAAGACACTAATTAATAACATAAAAACATATGAAGATATAAAAATACTGTTAAACGTAAGTATATAGTCAAATTTAGAATATGCTAATACTGCGTTATGGTGATGTGTTAATTATTTAACTCTGGTATGAAGTTTAAAGATCAAAAGTATTAAAAATAACTGTAGCTACAATAATTTGTTAATGCATATACAATATAAAAAGAGATAAATTGTGATATCAAAAACAAAATATGAGATGAGGAGTAAACAGATAGTGTTTGTATGCAATCTTCGTTAAGTTGTTATCAGCTTAAAATATACTGTTATATCTATGTAAACACAAAGCAAAAACTAACAGTAGATACAAAGAAGGTAAAGGGAAGAGAATCAAAGTACGTAGCAGGGAAAATCATCAAAGAAAGACAGCAAGAGGAAGAAAGAAACTGCAAAGCAATGAGTAAACAATGAATAAGATGGCATTAGTAAGCCCTTACCTATCAATAATTACTTTAAATGTAAATGGGTTAAATTCTCCAATCAAAAGGCAAAGAATGGCTGAATGTATTAAAAGACAAGAGCCAACTATATGCTGCCTATTGAGATTCACTTCAATCTTAAAGACACACACAGACTGAAGATGAAGGGATGGAAAAAGGTATTTTATGCAAATAGAAACCAAAAGAAAGCAAGAGTAGCTATACTTACATCAGACAAAATAAACTTTAAGCCAAAAACTGTAACAAGAGACAAATAAGGTCATTATATAATGATAAAAAGTCAATTCATGATGCAGATATAACAATTGTAAATATATATATGCATCCAACATAGGGAGCACCTAAATATATTAAGCAGATACTAATAGATCTGGAGGGAGAAATAGATAAAAATACAGTTAAGAGTAGTGGAATTCAGTGCCACACTTTCAACAATGAGTATATCATCTACACAGAAAATCAATAATGAAACATTGGGTGTGAATTCATGTGCCTTAGAACAAATGAACCTAACAGATAAATACAGAATATTCTATCTATCATCAGCAGAATACACATTCTCCTCAAGAGCAAATAGAACATTCTCCAGGATAGGCGATATGTTACATCACAAAACAAATCTTAGTAAGTCTAGTAAGATTAAAATCATACCAAGTATTTTTTATGACCACAATGATATGAAACTAGAAATCAATAACAGGAGGAAAACTGGAAATTTCACAAATGTGTTCAATTAAAAAACATACTTTTGACCAACCAGTGAGTTTAGAAAGAAATGAAAGGGAAGTTTAGAAAATACCTTGAAACAAACAAAAATGGAAACACAGCATACGAAAGCTTATGAGATGCAGCAAAATCAGTTAGTTCTAAGATGTAAGTTTATAGCTATCAATGCCTACATTGAGAAAAAGAAAGCTCACAAATAATCTAAATTTACACCTCAAGTAATTATAAAATTAATAACGAAGGCCAAAGTTAGCAGAAGAAAAGACAAAACAAAGATCAGTGTAGAAATCTTTAAAAAGCGACCAGAAAAATAATAAAAAAGATCAACAAAACTAAGAGCTGTTTCTTTTAAAGATAAACATAATTGACAAATATTTAGCTAGACTAAGAATAAGAGAAGACCCAAATAAATAAAATTAGAAATGAAAGGAGACATTACAATCAACAACAAAAATCAAAGGATTATAAGAGACTACTATAAACACTATATGCCAAAAAAAAAGATGGATAACCTAGAAGAAATGGGTAAATTCCTAGAAACATGGAACCTACCAAGACTGAATCATGAAGAAATAAAAAATTTGAACAGAACAATAACAAGTAAGGAAATTGAATCAGTAATGAAGAACCTTCCAACAAAGAAAAGCCCAAAGCCAAATGGTTTCACTGGTGAATTCTACCAAATATTTAAAAATTAATGCTAATTTTTCTCAAACTCTTTTTAAAAATTGAAGATGAAGGAACACTCCTAAACTCATTTTATGAAGGCAGCATTTCCCTGATACCAAAGCCAGATAAGGACATTTAAAGGAGGAGGAGGAGGAGGAGGAGGAGGAGGAGGAGGAGGAGGAGGAGGAGGAGGAGGAGGAGGAGAGGAGAGGAGGGAGGAGGAGGAGGAGGAGGAGGAGGAGGAGGAGGAGGAGGAGGAGGAGGAGGAGGAGGAAAAGAAGAAAAAGAAGAGAAAAAGGAAACTACAGACCGATTTCTAGCAAACTGAATTTGATAGCACATTAAAAGGATCAGACATCATGATCAAGTAGGATTTGTGCCTGGAATGCAAGGGAGGTTCAATATACACAAACCAATAAATGTGATATGCCACATTAATAGAATGGAAGATAAAAATCACATGATAATCTCAATAAGTGCAGAAAAAAGATTTGACAAAATTCAACATTCTTTCATGATAAAAACTCTAAACAAATTGAGTATAGAAGGAACCTACCCTAATATAAAGTCCATGTGTGACAGACCTATTACTGCTGACATACTCAATGGTGAAATGCTAAACATTTTCCCACTAAGATCACAAACAGGACAAGGGTGCCCACTCTCACCACTCCTATTCAACATAGTACTGGAAGTCCTTGCTAGAACAATTAGGCAAGAAATAAAAGGCATCCATTTGGAGGATAAGAGTAAAATTGTCTCTGTTTGCAGATGATATAATCTTAGATATAGAAAATTCTAAAGACTCCACCAAAATCTGTTAGAACTAATCAACCAATTCAGTAAAGTTGCCAGGTACAAAATCAACATACAAAAATTAGTTGTGTTTCTATACACGAACAATAATGTATCTGAAGAAGAAAATGTTTTAAAATCTCATTTACAATAGCATCAAAAACAATAAAATACTTAGAAGTACGTTTAACCAAGGTGGTGGAAGATTTGTACACTAAATATTACAAAACATTGATGAAAGAAATTGAAAAAGACACAAATAAATTGAAATGGAAAGATATTCCATGGATTGGAAGAATTAATATTGTTAAAATACCCATAACTAGCGAAAGCCATCTATAGATTCAATGAAATCCCTATCAAAATTCCAATGACATTTTTTCATAGAAATAAAAAAAGAATCCCAAAATTCGTATAGAACCACAGAATATCCTTAACAACCAAAGCAATTCTGAGAAAGAAGAACAAAGATAGAAGCATCATTATTCCTGATTTCAAACTATATTATAAACCTATAGTAATCAAAATGGTATGGTACTGGTATAAAAACAGACACATAGACCAATGGAACAGAATCAACAGCCCAGAAATAAACCCATGTATATATAGTAAACTAATATTTGACAAGTTAGTGAAGACTACTTAATGGGGAAAGGGTAGTCTCTTCAAAAATGGTAATTTGGTTGAAAACTGAATATGCAAAGGCAAAAGAATGAAATTGGACTCCCATCTTATACCACTCACAAAAATTAACTGAAAATGAATTAAAGATTTAATGTAAGACCAAAAAGTATAAAACTCCTAGAAGAAAACATAACGAAAAAGCTCCTTGACATCAGTATTGGCAACAATTTTTGTGGGGTTCCGACACCAAAAGCACAAGGAACAGAAGCAAAACTCAATTAGCGTGACTGCATCAAACTAAAAAGCTTCTCTGCAGCAAAAAAAAAGAGAGAGAGAGAGAGAGAGAAACAAGAAAGAGAGGAAAAGAAAGAAAAAATTAATGAAATGAATTTGACCCCAAATGCAAGGGAAGTAAAAGCAAAAACAAATGAATGGAACTATATCAAACTAAAAAGTTTCTGCACAGCAAAGGAAATCATCTACAAAACAAAAGGCAATCAACCAAATGAGATAAGGTATTTGCAAACAATACCTATGATAAGGGGCTAATATCCAAAATATATTTTTAAAAAACTTATACGACTCAACAAAAATAACAAAAAAAAATCTAATTATAAAATTGGTAGAGGAACTGAACAAACAATTCTCTCATAAAAACATACAAATTTCCAACAGATATATGAAAGGATGCTTAGCTTCACTAGCTATAAGGAAAATGCAAATCAAAACCACAATCATATACCACCTCACACCTGTTAGAATGGCTATTAGCAACAAGAAATAATAAGTCTTGAAAAGGATTTGGAGAAAAAGGCACCTTCATACACTGCTGGCAAGAATGTAAATTGGTACAGCCATTATGGAAAACAATATGGAGGTTCTTCAAAAGATTAAGAACTACCATGATCCAGCAATCCCTCTCCTGAGTATCTTTCTGAAAAATTGAAAACATTTATTCATAAAGATATATGTACCCCTATATTCACCGGAGCATTTTCATGGTAGCCAAGACATAGAAACAACGAAAATGTCCTTCAGTGAATGATTGGATCAAGGAGATGTGGTACATCTATAAAATGGAATACTACTCAGCCATAAGAAGAGATGAAACACTGCCATTTGTGATGAAATGGATGGATCTTGAGAGTGTCATGCCAGGTGAAATGCGTCAAATGGAAAAGTTAGTAAAAACCAAATTTCACTCATGTGGGATGTGAAACAGAAAGCAACAAATGCATAAACAAACAAACAAAGCTCATAGATACAGACAACAGTATGGTAGTTACTAGACGGGGAGGGGTGTCAGAGAGGCTGAAGAGAGTAAAGAGGGTCAAATATATGGTGACTAAAGGAGACTTGACTTTAGGTGGTGAGCAATATACAGATAATATATTATAGAATTGTACACTTGAAACTTATATAATCTTATTAACTAGTGTTGCCCCCAATAAATTTAGTAAAATAAAACTTAAAAAGAGAAAAAGCAATTTATTTTCAATCTGTCTTTCAGAGAAGGGGTTAATATCTAAAATATTTAAGGAACTCATACAAATCAATAGCAAAAAAAGAAAAAAAAAAAAGTCCTGTTAAAAAATGGGTAGAGGACTTGAATAGAAATTTTTCCAAAGAAGACAGACAAATGACCAAGAAGTACATGAAAAGGTGTTCAACATCTTTAATCATCAGGAAAATGTAATTTAAAACCACAATGAGATATTTCCTTATGCCAATTAGATGACTATTATCAAAGAGACAAGTGTTGTAAAGGATGTGAAGAAAGGCAACACTTGCGCACTATTGGTGGGAATGTAAATTGGTGCGGCCACTGTGGAAAACAATATGGAGTTTCTTTAAAAAACGAAAAGTAAAACTACCATATGATTCAGCAATCCCACTACTGGGCATATATCAAAAGGAAATGAAATCACTATCTCAAAGAAATATCAGCACCCCCATGTTCATTGCAGCCTTATTCCCAGTAGCCAAGGTGTGGAAAAACCTAAGTGTCCACAGATGGATGAATGGATTAAGGAGATTGTGTGTGTGTGTACATATACATATATGTATATACATATAAAATGGAATATTTTTCAGCCATAAAAAAGAAGGAAACCCTGACTTTTGCAACAACGTGGATGGACATTGAGAGCATTATATAAGTGAATTGACTTAGAGAAAGACAACTACTGTGTGTTCTCACTTATATGAACAACCTGAAAAACCTAATTCATGGAAATAAAGACTAAATGGTGGTTGCCAGGGTCTACAGGTAGAGAAAATTTGGAGCTGTTCGTCAAAGGGTATAAACTTCCAGTTATTAGATGAGTAAGTTCTGCGGATCTAATATATAGCGTAGTGACTACAGTTAGCAATGCTATAGTACATATATGTGAAAGTTGTTAAGGGAGTAGGTCTTCAATGTTATCACTACAAAAGAAAAGGCAATTATGTGAGGTGATCGATATGTTTACTGAATATTATTGTTATCATTGTTTCATAATATATACATATATCAAATCATCACACTGTACACCTTAAAATTACATATGTTCTACGTCAAGTATATCTCAGTAAAGCTGAGGAAAAAAGACATTATGTAAAACTCAAATTTTAATAAAGTTTATAATAATATATCAATATCAATTCATTAGTTGTGAGGAATGTATAATACTAATATAATACTATTAACGATAGGAGAAACTAGGTGTGGGGTGTATATGAACTCTCGGTACTATCTGCAACTTTTATGTAAATATAAAACCATTCTAAAATAAAAATTTTGTCCTGATTTTAAAATAAGAAAATATTTATGATGCCTAGATCCCATTTTTGTTGCAGGTCCTTTCTGAGAAAAAGATTAATGTGCTGATGCTTCTGAATTAAAAAAAAAAAAAAGTAAATATAGCTAGATACTCACATATATAAATATTTCTATAGATGTCTTTTCAATAGTGGTGAATAAGGTTGCTATGATAATATGAGCCATTTAGTACAAATGCAATTAGCCATTTTGTATTAAAAGTGTGCCATTTCTTTGTGTAGTGTCCTAGCAGGTTACAATGGTACCATCTTTGCATATGGGCAAACAGGCAGCGGTAAGACATTCACCATCACAGGTGGGGCAGAGCGCTACAGTGACAGAGGCATTATCCCAAGGACATTGTCGTACATTTTTGAGCAATCACAAAAGGTATGGAACTATAAGTTCAGTTTTTATTTGATATATTCAGCAGAAATTTACTGCAGGCAAAAAGTTTATTGTGACATTGTATTATATTGTATCTAAAAGAGGAAGTATTATTGTGTAATAACTCTGGCCTTTACATTTAAGGGAAGTGTGAGATTTTGCTGAAGAAGTGGAAATTAAAAAGGTGCTTCTCATTAAAGGGCTGCTGTCTCAGCAAAGGCTCAAGGGGAGTTCCTTCTGATACACACATGGAAGTTAAAAAGAACAGATAACACATTTTACCAGCTAATACCTTACATTCCTCATTAAGTACAGAAGAATGCTCTTTTGCCAAAACATACCTATTTTTTAGTTGCTAAAGCACTCAGTAGGATAATGTGATTGTTTCTTTATCACGCTTTTAATAGAAGCGCAGAGGAATTTACCAGAGTAAAAATCCTATTGCAATTAATATTGTTATAAAGTCGAATTCTCTATCTATATTACATGCATCATTTATTGTGTTGTTCCAAGTGCCTTGATGCTTTATCAGTATTTAATATAACATATAATACAAATAACAACGTTGGTATTCTTACCCCCATTTTTAGTTAGGAAAACTGAATCTCAAATTAAATATCTTTCTCTGGGCCCTTATAAGTAGCAAATCTAGAGGTCCATCCTAGGTCTGTGTGATGCCAAACTCTGGGCTTTTTACCATGACAACCATTGCTTCCGTATCCCAGACTGGCTTTATTTTATTGGTTGTATTTACACAAATTCTGTACAATGGTCGCTTCTCTGGGTTTCAGTTCTCTCCTCTGTGAAAGTAAGGTTTGAATTGTACTAAAGGATCTCTTGCATCCCTCCTAGTTCCAACAATTGTTTGGTTGTACTAATTCTGTATAACAAATGTCTTAACTAGGTCAGTGTAACAGTCATTCCAAAATTTCTCTACTATATGCTGCTTGCATTTTAAGTTAAAAATGAGAAATCGCTGAGATCTGCATAATTCTAATTTCCATCCATAAAGTAGCAATTACCCATTAGTTCAGCTCATCTCTCACCAGTTCAAACATTCCAACCCTGCATGCCAGAAAATTTGGAAGAGAAAGCATCTAGTATAGTGTATATGTTGAATCCAAATCCCTTGTTTTCATTTACTTATTTATTTCTGAAATTAGCTGTTTTGTTTTTTTTCCCCCAGATCTCACAAACTGGGGATATATTTTCTAATAGTTTTTGTTGCTGTGGCCCAGTGTGGAAACCTATTTTCTTGGAAAGGTCATTGGAGTTGGTGCAGGCTGACCTGCTCCTTAGAAAGTGTACTTCTTACAGCATGTGGCCTTGGGGCAGTTACTTAAAGTCTCAGACTTACGGAGTTGCCGTGAGAGCTGAGCTTACTGTATTTAAAGATATTGTCTGGCACATAGTAGATGCTCAATACATTATAGTTATTACTATAGCTGTTAATGTCTACATACAGCAGATATTCAACAGTTTCATTACAATGTTGATGAGATGCTATAGGAACCTTTTTTATATCAGTCTGTGGTAAAATTGGTTTTATACATCATGCACTTAAAGTTGCAGAAACTATCAACAACGTTAAGTGAGACTATACTGTACTATATATGAATATGGGCAAATGATCTTTGACCAATTTCAAAGAACCCTTTGAAACTCAGAACAAATGAAGCCAATTCCCCTGGTTGAGTTAAACAGTATAAACAAACCTTTTCCTAATAGAAAATATGTTTGTCTCTGTTTAAATTTTGTCTATGATTACCAAGATACAGTTCTAAAAGTCTAATGTCTCCCAAGTACCTACCATTTGTTGGGTTTATTGTTTTATATCTGTTTGTCATTGACATTACTCTAAACTCCATTTCATTCTGAATGTCTCTAAATAACTTCCTGGGTTTGAAGAGAGCCCATCAGATCAATTTACAACCAGGACAACTCTTTGTAAATGGACAGATTACCATGATGAGGCAAAACACATTCATTATAATCAAACTGAACTGCAGCAAAACAAGTCAGAGGCAACTTGAAGTGCATCATAAAGTTAGTCCACATTGTGCAGCTGAAAAATGCAGACAGGTACTCAGATGTCCTCAGCTGATTGCTTTAGAGGGTTCGTGAAACTTTCTAGAATTCCTAAAGGAAACATTTGACTTATTCAAAGTGTTTATTTCAAGATAAACTACTGAGTCCTTAAGTGCCTGTGAGTGTGATAGAAGGACATTTTTAATGATTTTTAAAGAAGAGAATGGAGTCCATTTATTTTAGAAATCACTGTTCATTATTTTTGAATATTGTGAGGTTCAAACTTGTTTTGGGGAAGGAGAAAAGTCTATCTACAGGAAGCATGTGTGTTACATTATAGTCTGGCAATCCTAAACACTAAAGAAAAAAAAGAGTAATAAGGAAAGGTAGCTTGCCACATAGTTCAGTAGATTTTAAGTACATATTCCAATAAAAGACCAGAACATGCAGAAGCTGGAGGAGCCAAAAGCATTATCCCTATCATCTCAGGGCAGTGAGCCTGCCATTTTTCTGACGTTTTATGATTTCTTCTAATTTCTGGAAGAAGAGTTTCTTTATGCAGAGAGACATACAAATTAGCTGTTCTTTTTGCCTTTTTGTTTTCTTTTTATATTCACATACTGAATTCTCCATTTTAAAGCTTTTAGAACTAATAAAAACAATAACAACAACAATAATATTAACAGCAACAACAGCAACAATTTATTGGTGCCTATTACAGGCCATACATTTTTGGTAAGATTTTAAATACAGAACCCTACTTCTCTGTCACAACAGATCTGCAATATAATGGTTATTATCACCATTTTTATAGTTAAACAACTGAGGATAAGGGTGCAGGATCACTCAGTTATAAATGGCAGATCCAGCATTCAAACCCAGTTTTTTTGTCTGATGCTAAGATGAACTCAGAACTGTATGCTAAAATTCAGATCATAATCTATGGAATATTTCAGATGTGTTCAGATAAGTTTTAGAAATATGTTGTTTCAAACAAAATCGCAAGATGTTGCCATGGCCTTTAATGTGCCCTGAGAATCTTCCAGAGAGGAACACTATACATGTGTTCATCATGGAACAGTTTGTACCACGAGTATTTCGTGGAATATTTTAGGAAATTCTGAATTAGACTAAAGGCCACACAGAATCTGTCTAGTATTTACAATCTCTGATATCTGTACTAAGCCAAACTTCAACCCAAAAAATTATGTTGAAATGGTGCCTTTACTTAACTTGGGTACGAATGCAACTGATAGATCATTTGCAGGATGAGCAACTGGAGGCACCCATGTCAATAGAATTTCTAGTATTTAGCGGGGAGAAATTTGCTTTGCAGAGATTCAGTACATGTCACCTTCACAGAACACCAGAACATGAAATTTCAGCTGTAGCTTGAGCATTTTACTATAGTCATGTGCTGGCTGAGAGTTGTCTTAATGAAGTGATGGTGTCTTTGTTTGGAAAGCTTGAGCCATTACAGGAACAGAGAATCATATTAATTTTAATCTGAAGAACAAGTAAGGAATTCATTATCCAACTTCCTTACTTTAATGAGTGTGAAAACTGAGGCCTGACATGGTAGGAGCTCATAGCTAATAGGAGTAAGATTCCCCCTGGATTTGCAGGCCACTGCCTTCTCCCACATCTCTGTGAGTTGGTCTTTTCTCTTCATGAATAACACCAGTTAAATGGATTGTCTTAAATATGGATGAGAATCGATCAGGAAGGTCATCTTAAGCAAATCCTCTCTGTGAATATCCACTCTGACAACCTCCAGACCTTCTTGCCACTGACACAAATATATTCTCCTCTTGTAAGAAGCAGGATAATATGTGCAGAAATGGAAGCATTTATATTTTGGGACGAACAAGAAAAAAAGTGCTATTATTTGATATTTTGTATTGAAAACTGTACCTGGAATGTCCTTGAGAGTTGGAAAACTTTCCTGTTTCATTCCACTCAAGTGGTAGTGGGTCCTTTTTGTCTGTTGACAGAACTGAGACAGGAACCAGTTCCCTTGACTTCTATCCTAATTTCATTGATGCCTATGTCATTGCATTTTGGCAATGACCCATAGAAAATACCTCTCTCTACTCAATAGCTGAATATCCCTGATTTGCACTTGGGCCAGGAAAATTAACAACAAGTAAAGTATAGGCAGTGAACAGGTAATGTCCACTCTTACGGTTACCCAGTTGATCCAAACTATTTCTGTCTCCTGAAATTCACTTTCCATTATGTATTTATTTGTTGTTATCTATTTATGCCTGTTTATATCATTAGAATATTTCAATGTTATGAAGGTTTAAAAAGAATTATGATTAAAGATGATAACTTTTTGCTACTGAAGTTTTTAAACTGAAGTAGCAATTCTGTGTTCTTTTATGAATAGACTATTCACAGAATATGTTTATTTTTTTTGGAACTTTTTTTATGTTTTGGTCTGGAAAGTAAAAAATGGTATTAATATAGTTCTGTAACCAAGTTGGCTCATTGGAAGTGTATACTGACATTTTTATGTATAATGTGGAATCAATACAAAATAACAGACTGAAGTTACTTGTAATCATGGGTATTGGCCATTTAAAAAAAAAAGCTTCATGCATGCATATGGTAACTGGCAACTTGAAAGTGTCACGAACTAAAAACATGAACCATACAAAGTGAGAGAGAAAAGGGGAGGAACTGTGGGGAAACTACAGGATAAACGTGTTCATCTTCCTTAAGCTGAATTGTTATTTATAGTCATTAAATAATGTCTTTCCCTTTTTCAATCAGGACAGCAGCAAAATATATACAACGCACATTTCCTATTTGGAAATCTACAATGAATGTGGTTATGATCTATTGGATCCAAGACATGAAGCCTCCAGTTTGGAAGATTTGCCGTGAGTAGCAGAACAACAAAGAATGGGGGAAAATTACTTTCAGATGTTCCCTTCAGTTGTTTTCTTTGAAACTTTGCATGTTTCTGGTCTTAATTGTAATTAACAAATACTGAATAACAGAATCTTTTTGTAATATAATGGATATTTTGTCAGAAGTGATAGGAACTAAAATTGCTTAAAACTCATTTCTTGGGAAAATCTATTTTGGAGTTGGTACAAGAGAGTGCAGTGGATGTTCTTGGAGATTGGGTGCTGAGAGGATTGATGGGATTTGACAGTACTACTTTACTCTTGCCACATGAAACCCTTTTACTCCTATAATTGTGGCCTTTCTCTGAAGAAGGTATTCAAATTAGGGTTCAAGCAGCAATAAGAGAATCTGAAAAAGAAAAAATAAAACTTTAAGTTTTCCCAAATCTTTCTCTACTGTTATTAAGACTAACAGTGACAATCATTTGGTCAAGATTGGCACTGATTGTTTCATGACTGAACTATAAATAGAGTCTTCAGAGCTTATCTAATAATGGAGTAAGTTACCCTGCCAGCATTTATATAACCTTACTCATTGCTTGTTTGAATATCTGCCTAAATTAGATATATTCTAATTGGTAACAATTCATTTACTTTGTTCAGACATGTTCATATATCAGAAGATGCTAGAACATAGAAAACACGTCTTAATTCTTCCTATTAAATGTTCTAAAACATTCAAAAATATATATGAATCCTTTACCAAAAATATCAACAGTTGTTTAAGTCATAAAGGCGATAAGAAGAAATAATGAAGAAAATCCATTATACTCATTACACCACCTTTATATGTATTCTTATATTAACGTTGATTGAATGTTTTTACATAGCATCTCCTTTATGCTAACAGTATTCATTAGAGGAAGTTAGAAAAGGCAATTATCATTGGTACTCTAATTATTTGCATAAGAATTAAGAGAAAGGAAAAATTACGAACTTCATGGAAGAAGTTAGCCTTAAAGAAACTATTGGAATTACGTTTACAAAAAGGCAAAACTTTTCTCATAGGAAGGGTAGGAAAAACCTTAAAGACACAAAGGTATGGTTGGAAAGGCCAGGTGTTGAGGAGTCATGTGAAATAAAAGCAGAGGCCTCTGAAGCCAGCTTTTGAGGGACTTGAAGAATGGGCTTTGGTGTGAGATTGATCTTCATTCTAACAGGTATCTTAACTAGTTTTCTAGCTCCAGTCTGACCTATGTACCTCCAGGCTATATCTTGCTTAAAATTGCTTTTAACAAGTCACATCTACTCTGAAGAACTTGATTAGCAATAATTCAGAAATGAAGGGCTTGGCTATGATGAAAATGAAGCAGGAAAGATAAATCTGAGTGATATGAAAAAATAAATAAATAGATAAGAAATAAAATAAATTGATTATGCCCATCACCTTGGATTTGATTGTATTTGGAAAGAAGGTGAATCATAGCAGATTGATGCTCTCCTCATTTTACTGATTGAGAAGAGTAAGCCCAGAAGGTATGACTTGCCCAGGGTTTCAAAACTAATCAATGAATGGTAGAGCAAGGATTAAAACCAGGTACTCTGATTTTTATGCCTTCAAAGATCTTGCCATGGAGCTTAGAAAGTTGAGGAGTCATTGACCTACAAAGGAGATTTTCATTAGAAAACATGATTGGGTGGTGGTAATAAGTTTCACATGTACAACTTTGGTGTCTGAGAATGCTGTACTAGATGTTTACATTTACAATGAATTCCTCAGAGGTAGAAGGTATGCCTTACTTAAGCTGATAGTCTCTCTACTACTGAGACCAAAGTAAGCCTTTAATATTTAAAAAAATTATCTGTTGAAGTCAAACTATGAAGTAGACTTTTAAAAGATGATAGTATAAAGAGAGTGTAAAGCATGAGCTCTATGAATCTAAGTCTAATTGACATAATTAGATGCAGCCTAACTATGAGAAGAACAGGAATGAGAAAAGTCCATTGAACTTTAAGACAGGTAGTATAATTTAGAGGAAAGAGCACTTAACTTAGAAGTTAGGAAATCTGAGTCTAGTCCCAACCCTGTAATCTTAGATAAATTCTTTTAGTTTTCTGGATTTCAATTTGTCTATAAAATGTGTTCATTGGAATATACAATATTTAACAGCCTTCCAACCTCCAAATCCTGGAGTTCAAAGATTGGCGACTTCCCAGAATAGAACTTACTCAGTAACTCTTCCCCACTTCAAAACGAATAGGAAATGATTTAGGTATTTTCTGTTGTCCTCCTAGAAAAGAGCCTTAAGCCTCTTGAGAGCAAGAACAATGCCTTAATTTACTACATGCCTTTTCATTTCCCAGCATGCCTAGCATTTATTAATGGTTCTCAGTATTGGTTACATTGTCTCTATAGATGGTGCTAGCTTTCTAACTTAAACTACTGCTTCTTCTTTAATAGCTTTGTCATTTTGTTGGAGAAGGAGTTCACTGACTCAAATCAGTTGTGACTTCAGTTAGAAAACAATGAACTCACACAGACACACACACACACACACACACACAAAAGTGGTCTGAAAGATGTTCTTGTTCCTAAATTTTGTACTATAATTACATGACAACAAATCTCACTAAAATCAAAATGTCATTAAGAAAGAAGATTATTATATCCCAGACATATTTACCTCAAATATATCCAATACTATAAAATTCCAGTACAACTCAAGAATTGCATAGTCTTTTGGTGTGGAGATAATGTGATTTAACTGATATTGAGTCTGCTAGTGTTCTCGGGATTTTGAGGGTTTGCCTTTTACTAAAATTATAAAGTAATTCTTTATAATAGAATGTGACTTTTGCTGTACCTGGATTGGGTTAAGAGTATGCATTGTTAACCTAATTTCACACACTCTTGAACTAGTTCTAACTCTGAAGTCCCATCTGTCTGGTTGACCGGGTTCATTATTGTGAGCTGGAATGTCCCAAACACTCTGAATACTATCTAAAAATAGTAGGCAAAATATCTGTTGTCCTTGGTTCCCTCTTTCAGTCATCCTTTTGAGGGACAATGGCAATGTACATATTTGATCCCTTCTACATTCTTATACTTAGCTTAACCATGTAAAATCAAATTTGAGGTCATTTTGATGTTGTGTAATAACAGCCATCAGTAACAGGTTCCTTCCGGTGAGTGACAAAGCTTCCCCCAAATCACCTTCCAGATGTTCTTCTCACATGAACTCTACTTTGTTCGTTTCTTTTTCTTTTACATTCTAATGAGTTCTACCTCTCTGTTTTTTGCAGTAGCATTTCCTATAGACTACGTATAGATTTTCTATATATGATGTCAAGGTACCAGACTAAAGTCAACGGCTTTTTGCAAATGCTGCTATAGTCATTTAGCAGAGTTTTTAGATACAATACCAAAAGCATGATATGGGAAAGAAAAAAAAACAGATAAACAACTTAAAAATTTCTGCTCTTCAAAAGACACTATTAAGAAAATGAAAAGACAAACAAGAAACTAAGATAAAATATTTACCAAACACATATCCAATGAAAAATTTGTATCTAAAATATACAAAGAACTTTTAAAACTTAACAGTAAGAAAACAAACAATCCAATTAAGAAGTGAGCAAAACATCTAAACAGATACCTCACCAAAGATATACAGATGGCAAATAAGCATATGAAAAGATCCTCAACATCATTTGTCATTAGGGAATTGCTAATTAAAACAACAAAATTCTGCAATATACCTATTATAATGACTAAAATCCAAAAAACTGGCACTATCAAATGCCGGCAAAAATATAGAACAGCAACTCTCACTTATTGCTGGTATAAATGTAAAATGCTACAGCCATTTTGGAAAAACAATTTCTAGTTTCTTACAAACCAAACATATGACCCAGCAATCATGTTTCTAGATAATTAACCAAATGAGTTGAAAACGTATGTCAGAACTATAGATAACAGCAAAAAGTCAGTGGTTGCCAGTTGTTGAAGAGGAGAGGGGTAGAGTAATGAATAGGTAAAGCACAGGGACATTTTAGGCAGTAAAACTATTCTCTATAATACTGTAATGGTGGATACATAACATTATGCACTTGTTAAAACCCATAGAGTTTTTTTCCCAGCAAATCTATCAGCCATTTAAGTCCCTTCAAGGTAGCCTGTTTCCTTTTCACACAATCCTATTAATCTTGGAAAATTTGCTTTCTGTCACAAGTTGTCCTAGACTGACCTTTATCTTTGTTGCCTCAACATGAAATCAGCCTTTCTCTACAAAGCTGTGTTTATTTTCCAACTTATTTAAACTTAAAAAAAAAAAAAGAAAACCAAAAAGAGTTTACCCATTCCCTCACCCCTTCTCTGGCAACCACCAATCTGTTCTCTGTATCTATGGGAATTTACAACACAAAGAGTGAAGCCTAAAGTAAACTATGGACCTTTAGTTAATAAAACAATAACAAAAAGGAATGAATTATTGATACATTTAACAACTTGGATGAATCTCCAGGGAATTATATTGAGTGAAAAAAGCCAATCTCAAAAGATTGTGTGCTATATGATTTCATTTATGTAATATTCTTTAAATGGCAAAATGATAGAAATAGTTAACAAATTAGTGGTTGAAGGAGTTAGGGAGGGAAGTGGGATTGGTTACAGGCCAATGAAGGATCTTGTGGTGACGGACTATTCTGTATCTTGACTGTGGCTATGGATACACAAAACTACTCATGTGATTAAGTTTTACAGAACTAGATACACAGAGAGACACACACACCATGTGAATACAGGTAAAACTGGGACATCTGAATAGATCAGTGGATTGTATCAATGCCAACTTCCTGGTTGCAATATTTTAACATAGTTTTACAAGATGTTACCATTGATATGGGTACATGGGATCTCTCTGCAGTATTTGTTACAGCTGCACATGACTCTACAATTATAAAATAAAAAGTTTAATTAAAAATAATTGGCTATATATAGAGATGTATATATGTATGTACACATATATCTGTTTCAAATCTATTCTGTATTTAGTAATTTAAATGAAAATAGCACTTCTGTTTTTGAAAGCTTCTTATATCATATGCTGTAAAAAGAATATAGTTAGAATCTAAGTATGTCTCATGAAGTAAAACAGTATAACTGCTGGTCTCAACCATAGGGAAAATAGTCACCTTATTTTAGTATAATTTTAGTATTCCTAAATAAAGACACATATTCTGTTTAAGATTCCAAATGGGCATGGTTATTATTGTTACAAAAAAAGTCAGAACATTCAGCATCTAGTATCGAAATCTTGGCTGTGTTTTGTTTTTAAATAATTTGTCATCAAAGGGAAAAAACAGTTGACAGATGTTAAATTTAATTCACTACATTTCTAATACCTACCAGATATAAAACACTGCGAAGTGCTGCTGGAGTTACAAAAAAGATTAATGCACAGGCTCTGCCCTCATGGCTTAAAATCTAGTCATATAGAATTATTCATTTATTCAATAAACAGTTATTGAGATCCAACTCCGGTTTACACACTGTACTAGGCACTGAGTTTGTTTACACAGTCTTTGCTTTCCTGGAACTCATAGAGTAGGTAAAACTAGTACAAAATAGTATAAGGTAGAATATGAAAAACATAAGAGAAGCACAAAGAATGACAAGCACTTAAAGGAGAAAGAAATTATAGCAGGTCATACGATCAAGAAAAGATTCATAGAGAAGATGACACATGAAATAACCCTTGAGAAGAGGAGTAGGACTTGGGGCAGTGGAGTGTGGCATTCGTGCGGAAACAAAGAGAAGTTGAAAAGTATACAGTTTGTTCTATGACAGTTAATAGACCTGTTTGACTGGAATGTAGTAAGGGAGTAGGTGAGACCAATAAGACTAGAGAGACATGAATGCAAAGATTTGACAGGCAAAATGTGGCCCTTGAAGATTTTTATTCAAGGGCATAGCATGATTGGAACTGCCTTTTAAGAAAAAAAATTAGTCAGCAGTGTGTAGGCCTGGGATGAAATAGATGAGAGTCAGAGAGACCCCAGAGCATCATGGAAAATCATCAGGACCATTTAGTTAGCAGTGGGAGGGATATAAAGAAGGGGGAAAATTGAAGACATCATAATCCAGTTGCTTGAAATTTAACAATGTATAAAAATCTCCTGGGATAACTGTTAAAAATGTAGATTCCTGGCCTTCACCTCCAGAAAAATCAAATATATTTGAGTAAGCTTCACAGGTGATTCTATCAGAGGTGGTTTGCCTTATTCCCTTATTCCTCTCTTTCACCCAGGGAAAGTTCTTTTTAGAAATACTAGAAAAATCTCTCCAGTAAGAGAGATGGGCACCTATTATGTGCTAGTCCTTTTGCTAGCGCCTTATATACAGTAAGTATCTCATTTAAGGAAGTGAGTATCATGACTAAACTGAGGTTCACATTGGTAGTGTGATATTTGGCAGAGTCCATGTCTGCCAAAAATAGACCATGATATCAACCTCAGTCCATCAAATACCAGAGCTGGGGAAGTGGCTGCTCTTACCAGGGAGGTGTGTGTTGTATCTTGGCACATTCCATCTGAGTTCTGAGCAGACTATGGTTTTCTGGGCTTCTTTGGGCCTCGGGAGCCTCTTGTGTGAGTGAGCCAAAGCTTTGAGTCCATTTCAGCTCTCTCTGTTGTGTGTCAGGCACTCTGCAAGATTCTGAGGGTACCCATTTTTTACTTCAAAGGGCTCTAGTGTAGTAGGACAGACTCACAGACTGATCTTTTCACCCTTATTCAGTAAGTGATAAGACGTTATGATTCTCTAAGGGCACAAGAAAGGACATTGATTTCAACCTGGGGGTTCAGAGACAGCTGGAGAAAAACTCCAACATATGGTCTTCAACCGCAGCTAGGTCTTTAGCCTGCTAAGCAATGTCTTCACCTTCCCAGTTCATTTTCTCCCATGCCTCACAATAATCATATCAAATACCTGCCTGCCCCAATAATCTTTGATGCCAATTGTATCCTTACCTTAGAGAGAATATGGAAGCTGTGAAACATGAATTCCTTCAACTTCCTGCCTCCCACCATTCACACTCTTCTACTTTCTTCTAGTCTCAGGAAACTGTCCATTTGAAGAGCAACTCTCTCACTTATGTTCTGGACCCTTCTTGCATCAGCCTATATATGCTTTGTTTGGCCTATGCATTTGTGCTTAAATTTTTTGAAGTTAGCACCTTTAGGTAAAGCATGGATTTATCTTATTTCTATCTATTGCATTGCTCTTTCCATTTGTGTTATTTTTTCTGGCCCCACTGAGCATTTGAAGAAACTCCTGGGCCTATAAACATAGATCTCAAAGTTAAAACTAATTCCAGTCTTTTCTTCAACTGAGTCAATTACTGACACAACTGAGAAGCAAACCTCTTTAGAAGCTTGGGGTGCTGTCCTGCAGGATGGTCTGAACAGGTGACCAGTGACCAATGATGATAAGTCATACTCTATGTCCATCATGGATAGGCCAGAGACTATATTCCTGAAGAAATGGAATATTGCCAATGGCCATAGCAGAAGGAATAGAAAACCTTTCCAGCTTGGAAATGATACACTTCTGCCCAAAGCCTGTCCCACTAGAGTAATAAATAACATGGCAAAAGCTGTCAGCTCCTACTCTGAATGACCAATTGAAATAAATCATTCTCAATGCTAGAAATGTCTTTGATAAGAGGTTGTCTTATCTTGGCTACCGAAACAAAATGCCATAGACTGAGCAGCTTTCACAACACTTATTTCTTACAGTTCTGGAAACTGAGAAGTCCAAGATCAAGATGCTGGCGCACTTGGTTCCCGGTGACAGCTCTTTTCCTGGCTTGAAAATACTTCCTTGTTGCTGTATTCTCATATGGCTGAGAGAGAGAAAGCTCTGGTCTTTCTTTCTCTTCTTATAAGGACTGTAATCCCATCATGGGGGCCGCATCCTCGTGACCTTATGTAAATTTAATTACATACCAAATGTCCCACGTCCAGATATCATCACATTAGGGATTAGGGCATCAACCTATGAATTTTGGGGGGGCACAAACATTCAGTCCATAACAAAGGTGTTAGTTTTCACTGATTCCCTAATATGTGAGGTATAGAAGAATGGGAAGAAATGGCTGCAGTGTTTTCACTCATATCCCTGGAACTTAAAAATATATCTGTGATTATTAGGGTTTTTAGTCACATGAGATTAATTAATGTGAAGAAAAACATTATCACCTCAGTCAATTCCATTTTCCTCATACTTTTTGTACAAATAAATGCATACTATTTATTTTTCTTAGATTAAGAGGTGAAATTCACTTTTTAAATTGTGTATTGATACATATTTGACTTACTCTCTAGTCTTCATAATTGCTTTATACATTATTGCCTTATTCTGATACTACATCATTTTTTACAATCTGTTCTAAATTTTGAGTATATGAAGCAAAATCATAGGATTATCTAAAAGAGTTTTCAATAATTTAAGTTGATCAGTCACTTTATTCTATCCTTTAGAAGAATAGAGTTTGGAAACCCATCTAACTATTACAGCTCAAATAATAGAGAAAAAAATTATTTCAGATTTTCATAAGTACTAAGCATTTACTATATTGCAAGAACTTCAGCTCTTTTAGGAGTATTATAAAGGATTTTAACTGTGTTCTATCTTTAATTAACTTTCCATTTAGTTGGAAAATGTAAATGCATATGAAACACCTTAAGAGATTTCTGCAAAACACAACTGCTCTCAACTATCCAGCTAATAATGTAAAAAAAGGCATACAGATGATTTAGAGCTGCAGTGGTCTCATGAGTGGAGCCCACATCAACCAATAATTTCCTGTCATAGCCCACTCCAGTCCTTTCACACCAGTGTCACTGCTCCTATGACCCTCAATGGTTTTCTAATTTTACTAGCATATGCCAAGACCAAAGTTCTGATTGAGCTAAGAGCTGGCAGTACTGCCAAAGTGAGAGCAGTGCTAAGCGAGCTTTTCATTATATATATATAAACACATACATACATACACACACACACACACACACACACACACACACACACGTATATATAATTAATATTATATATTCATGATAATATGATAATGTGAAAGTATTTATAATTTTATCTTAAATCTGCAAAGTATGTATGAGGAAATTACCTTAAGGAAATATATTGACACATCATGATTATCTTTGTGATGGGACTTTTTAAAAAAATTCTTTCTACTTTAAAATTTTTCAAACTTTTCTGCAAGAAGTATGTATTATTTTTAATAGTTGGAAAAAATAAGAAACTTTGTGTCAAATGAAAATAAATAAAAGTGAATAAACTCAGAACTTGTAAAATGCAATAGCAAAAACTTAGAGGTGTATAAAGATATTTACCTGCCAGAGGAAATGCTATGGTTTTCCCAAATTACAAATTCATGCCTCTAGGTCTATTTCTACAATATCCCCAAATATGGAAAACTTGAATACATAATGTGGGATACTACAATTATAAAATGTGAATAAGAAAGCAAATATTAGTGAAAATGGGAGGGAACATATTTTCTTTAAAGAAAGTTGGTATCTCTGAAGATGACAAATTTTAGTGTATGGCTCTATAATTACTATATGGAATTAGGGCAAACAAAGCATTTTATTAAATGATAGATTATTTGTGATCTTAGAGCCCTAGAAGGAATGCAATAAGGTTGAATGTAATTGGAAATTAGCAAAGGGTAAGAATGTAAGAGAAAGATAAGAGGCATAGTTTTTAATATCTAAAATATTCACTGTTGGAAAATCATGCAAATGGCGATTGTGTATAGGCAATAGTTAAGTGTCTGATAAGCCATGGTTATATACATTAAATTTAGGAGCCATTTATGTGTTGATGATTGCAAAGTGATATTGTTTGGGGATGGGGAAAGTTTGGTTAGTTTAATATAATACAGGAAGATAATCTTAACAAGTAACTAGCAATTCAAAATTTGGATACTCATTATATTTGGATAAAATTTTGGAAAAAAAGAAAATAGAAATGAAAGAATGTTTTATATAGGTGCAAATCTTAGTAAAATAATTAAACAATAGTAATCAATAAATAAACAAACAAATTTGTGAGAAAAGTATTGGTTTTTCTACACATTAACTGTACCTGGTAAAGTTCTGTCTTTACCTATCATGGATAATTCTCATTTTGGTTTTGCATTTTCATAGCAGTGGCCAACAGCTTCCAGTACACTGTCTTGAGTGTTTTTGGTGATGTCTGTTTTTATAGCATATGAAAACATACACACAGTTAGAAGCAGAAGTTTCTTGAAAGTATGAAGATGTTTCCACATCAACACCAAGCATCCCTGAGTCTTGTAGGATACATTACATTAAATGACTTAATTCCTTGCTTATTTCAATGTTGCTCCTTTTCAGACAGGGAATAAATCATATACAGATATTTTTTAGAGCAGTTTTAGGTTCATAACAAAATTATAGGAAGGTACAGAGATTTCCCAAGAACCTCTTGCCCCCACACATGCATAGCCTTCCCCATTATCAACGTCACTCACCAAGAATGAACCTACATTAAGATATCAAAATCACCCAAAGTCCATAATTCTCACCTTAAGTTTCACTCTTGGTATTATACATTCTATGGGTTTGGACAAATGTATAATGAAGTATATCCGTCATGATAATATCATACAGAGTATTTTTACTGCCCTAAAAATCCTCTGTGCTCTGCCTAGTTATCCCTACCCCCTTATCTCTACTCTTGGCAACTGCTGACCTTTTTACTGCCTCAATAGTTTTGCCTTTTTCAAAATGTCAAATAGTTAGGATCATACAGTATGTAGCCTTTTCAGTCTGGCTTCTTTCACTTAGTAATAAGCATTAAGTTTCCTCCATGTTTGTCATGGTTTAATAGCTCATTTCTTTTAGTATTGAGTAACATTCCATTGTACCAAGTTTATGTACCCATTCATCTACTGAAGGACATCTTGGTTGCTTCCAAGTTTTGGCAATTATGAATAAAGCTGCTATAAACGCTCATGTACAGGTTTTGTGTGAACATAGATTTCAGCCCTTTTGGATAAATACCAAGGAGCACAATTGCTGGACCATATGATCAGAGTATGTTTGATTTTGTAAGAAATAGCCAAACTGTCTTCCAAAACGGCTATACCATTTCGTATTCCCACCAGCGATGAATGAGAATTCCTGTTGCTCCACATACTCACCAACATTTGATGTTGTAAGTGTTCCAGATTTTGGCCATTTTAATAGGTGTGTAGTGGTATCTCAGTGTTGTTTTAATTTGTATTTCTCTGATGATATATGATATGGAGCATCTTTTCACATGCTTATTTTCCATCTGTATATCTCTTTTGGTGAGGTGTCTGTTCCAATATTTTTCTCATTTCTTAATTGGGTTGTTTTCTTATTGTTGAATTTTAAGAGTTCTTTGTATATTTTGAATAACAGTCTTTTATCAGATGATTAAGGGAGTGACCGTACAGTATGCAGAAGGATAAGGAAAGAAAAGAATCAAGTGAGCCCAAGGCCAGTTTGAATCAAGTGAAAGAGAAGAGAAAAAGTAATTTTAAAGAAGTGAAGATTTACATGGTTATGTTTGCGTGAGAACCTGATGTTTTTATATGTTAAATTAAATAACAATTTCTAAAATGTCATGTAATTGACTATATTCTTCATTATTGCTAAAAATATATAATGTTAGATAAAACTAGAAAGAAAAAATATAGTTTTTAAAATACTAGACAGAGTTTTCAAAGTGTCTCAAAAGTGATTAACTAGAAAAAATATCCATTACTATTAGCCCATTCTTTATAGATTAAAACTAATACAAAAATTTAGGTTCCTAAAACTTTTTCAAGTGATATCTCTATATCACTTGAATATACCTATTTATATTTCATAGCAAAGGAAATCTTTTAGATTTTTAATCATTCTAAGGAAAACCTACCTTTGAATTTGTTTAAATGCAAGAAGGAGGGCTTCTCTTACATATTTCTCCTAAAAATTTAAATCTCCTCTTTTCCCCAAATTTTCATCATAGAGAGATTCTGAGAATGAGTTTTGGAGTGGAAACAGGGAGGTTGAAAACTATCGAATATTCTCTTTGCTGAAATAAATAATGGGACTATGATTACGGCATGTGAAACATATCCAGTTATTTAGAAGAACTTGGTGGTCCCTGTCCCATTTTCATGAGGCCTGCCTGTTATTGATATTGCTCTAAGTCAAGGTAACTACACAGGACTACCTCTAGTCTGTGTGGCATCTTCATGCGAATTATTAAATGGCACCCTTGTCATTTGTTACAAAATTGTTGTAAAATTCTAGTTTGGTTAGAATACACTTTTCTGCTCTCTGACAGACATTTGTAATAATAAATATACAAACTCATGATGTGAATTGTACCCCTGTGGACGTGGTGCCATTGTACAGTACATTGCTTGCACAATCACATGGGACATTTGCAAGTAGAAAAAAAAAAAAAACAGAAATCACTATGGCAACATTTGTCTATAACATGAAAATGAGAAACCAGATGCATTGCAATAACTCCTGGAAAGTTCTTGTTCAGCAAATTGATGGTGTTGGAATGTTGTGAAGGTAGGGCATGGGATGGGGAAGGTTCTTTCATTGATGGCTTCCATTATTGAGAACAAGAGCTAAGCTATTGCTCTTTATATATCTTCCAGTCAGTTAGAAAGAGCCGGCAAATTCCAACTACTTAGCCAAATGGAAAAGATTCTCTGTTTACAGAGAAAACACAAAGCTTGCTTCTTCCCCATCATTAAACAGACTGAGTATACTTAGCAGAACTTTTCCACTTAGGTGTCCAAGTTAAGGCTATCAGTGACTTTTGCTTGAAATCGAAACATTTTAGAAACATTTTTATAGGGAAAATGATTCATAGGCCCTTTCAAAAATAATCAAATAAATAGTTTGGGGGTTTCCATCTTGGATTTAGGATGTTTATTTAAGAAACTCTAATAAAGCCCTCTTTCAAGCCTATGAAAATTATAGTCAGAATCAAGTGGCAGACTAAGGATTCAGGAAATAGCTATTGATTTGTAAGAGAGACAGAGAGAGAAAGAAAGGGCCAGGGAAGGAAGCAACTTGATGAGAAACTTTTGCTAATGGTTCTTATTTCCTCTAACTTAGAAAAAGCATTCCACAAGCAGCAGAGTTTAAAGCATTCTCACTTCCAGATTAGCCCACCTAGGCAAAGGGTAGTACCCAGGGCATGACTCAGGCTGAGCTTCTCTGAGCAAAGGCATGAGAGTGGGTGAGGCTGAAACATTGGCAACAAGGCTTAATGAAAAAGGGATTTTTCAATGAGGTCAGGCAGGTCAATAAGGGAAAGTCCAAAGCCTCATACTGAAGGTTATTGGGTAGAAACTAGGAAAGAATCTGAAGAGAACTAGCAAGGGAGACCTTGAAAGGGAAAATTGAACCACAGAAGATCCCATAATGATGTCAGAGATTGAGCCTTTTATAGCGTGCCCAGAGATGAGCCCTAAGCAAGAAGAGAGCCATGAAAGAAGCTGAACTAATTTGGACATCACCCTGCCTTTTAATTTACTTCTTTAAACCTCCATGCGCAAAAAAAAAATCAGAAAATAGCGAGGGAAACATAACAGAAAAGTCAGAGAAATGCATAGTGATGGGTTACAAAAGACAGCTTAAAGTTCAGAAAAGCTGGGGGTGTGTGCAAATTGTATTTTGATCAAAGTGACAAAGCTGGACAAGCACCTGGAAGTAAATATAGAAGTATAATAGTTCTGACATAGCCACATTGGAGATCAAAGGTTCTGAATGATTTAGAAGAAAAAAGTAGTTTGGCCAAATGCTACTGATGACATTTCACAAACACTTTCTACCTTATGCTCCTAATTATTCTATGTAAATGTAATCCGAAATCCATTTAGGTTGTCTAATAAGTGAACACTCAGAATTCCATGGTTGCTTGTTTTCTGCATTTTTTATTTCAGTGAAGTAATAGTGAAAGATATATGTGTGATCTGCCATTATCACTTAGACTTTTTTATTCAGCAATGATATAAATCCTGTGGATGTCTAGGTAGACCCAGGGTCCCTGATTGAGCTTTGGTTATTGCTTTGGTTAATGGGTAGCTTAGTTGATCCATCAGTTGCACGATTGGGAAGGTAAAAAAGAAACTTTCAGTGAAAAGACAGGCTTTTTAAAATCCATGTTGGTCTTGCCTATTAGATATGGCTTCAGAGTGACTTCAGTGCCAACTAAGAAGATGAGTAACTTTACCCATTGGGCATGGGGTGAATCTGGGTGGAAAGTACAAATAAAAAAAAACCCAGAAACCTTCCACTATCCCAAATGTCTACCTTGTAGAGTTATTAGAGAAGAAGCAAGTGGCTCTCAACCTTAGCTGCACACTAGAATCACCTGGAGCACCAGAACAATCAAATCAGAATCTTTTAGAATGGGACCTGGCACCAGTGTTTGTTTGTTTTATATAAGTTCCACAGGTTGTTCTGTGTGCAACCAAGGTGAAAACAACTGGATTAAATAAAACACTGCAGGTGCTTGGGATGCTTTTGGTGCCCAATGAATGTGAGCATCCTGCTCTTTGAATCATTTTCTGTTACCCATCTCTCCCTTTTCGGAACTTGTAGAGAACAGTATTGTATCTGTCTTGGTCTTACACAGCATGTATCAAAGGTGACTTTGCCTCAGCGTTGGAGAATACTTTTTATCTTCATGTTGAAAAAGACAGAATTCTCTTCTTTTCTCACTTTTCGTGTACTGTCCATTACTTATTTTAAATTTTTATCTTCCTTCCAATATTACTTACTTTTTTTAACCTTTAAACTCCCAAACCTGTGGATTTAGGAAGATTTCTAACCTTTATGTCCCTAGAGATTGAATTTAGCCAAATCTTCTCTAGCACTTCAGAAGAATCAGGGTAGAAATAAAGTTTAAGGAATAGAGGGGGTTCCTAAAAATAGAACACAATTCATCCACTTCAGTTAAAAATGCTGTCATGTTCTCCAAGTATTTTTGAACTCTTAAGCATTTTTAATAAGCTCACTTATGAGTCTTGTTGAAAAATAAATAAAATACATTTGTTTTCATTAAGAGAAGTGATCTTTTTCCATCTTAGTTGGTACTGTTGAAGGAGACAAAACAAAGTCCAAAAGTTGGCAAAGGAATACATTATTAGTGACATATTGGTCACAGATGTACTGGTAGAGCTACATTTTCTTCCTGTGATTAGTATTTTAATGCCCACAAATTACATATGAAAGTTCAGATAACTTCCTTACAAAAGGGAAGGATGACAATTATGGCATTGCAAAATCTTCATTTTTAAAGTATTCTTAGTGTGTTTTTATAAAAAAGGTAAGTGACACATGTTTATTTGCAATTTATACTTTTCAAATAGAAGTTGTGCTAGATGATACTTATTATCAATTCCAAATGTTTTAAGCAAGGACAGATACCTGGAGGTACTTTTTGGCAATACTTGCAAATTATAAGATTCCCTTCCCTTAACAATTCTTAAAGTCAGGAAGGCAAAACTCAAGAGGCAGACAGGAACTTTGTCTAGTAACTTTATTGCTTGAATCTGCAAGCCTTCAAAGCAGAGTATGAGGAGTTTGGCCAAGTTGTATTCAGTTGCAGAAAGTGCTAAAAGGGCTATAAGGGGAGTATGGACAAGCCAGCTCCGGAAGCAGGGTTAGAATTCATCATGAAGGAAATGATGTTGGAACTAGGCTGCCCATTAGGGCAGTTGAATAGATGAATGTAATGCTAGAGCCAAGGCTCTGACTGTAAGGATGTAATGGAAGGAAAGGTAGGTTATAAAAGAAAAAGGGTCAAGAAACACGTCTGATAGACATAAAAATAATAACAAACTAAAACTTATGTAAAACTTCTTGAAAATTTTTTTATTCACCTTAGTAAGAAAATTAGACAAGGGAATAACTCCTAGAGGGATGATAGATGCCTTGATTTCATCCTGTTTAAGTTGAAATGTCATATAAATTGAAATTGATATGAAATTGAATAAAAGGAAGAAAGTAGAAGGAGAAAAATTAGTGCATTACCTATGCGAGAAACTGAATTATAGCACAGAAAAGACAATATGATCATGTTTCCTGACATATAGGTGGAACGTTATCATTTGCATTTTTAATTCAGTAATAATATGCATTTTAAGATGATTCAGTGATCTGATGATTGCAAAGACAGATGGTCTTAAATCAGAAGCTTGTAATACTCTTTGCAGCCCCAAAGCTATTGTACTGTTGAGGTAACGTCAGTGTTTGATGCTAATCTGGTACAGTCTGGTGTTTTGTGTATTATTTGATTTTATAAGTTCAAGATGTCATACTATACAGCTTTTCAAAACTAAAACTTGTAAGAAAGACTTTGAGTCCTTTTCATTCTCAAAGTACCTTGTTTTTGTTGCTTCTCATTTTTTCTAGGAAAGTGACAATATTGGAGGACCCTGATCAGAACATTCATTTGAAAAACCTGTCTCTTCATCAGGCAACCACGGAGGAAGAAGCCCTGAATCTGCTTTTCTTAGGAGACACCAACAGAATGATTGCAGAGGTAATAAACTTCTTTGCAAGCTGGTTTTCCATATTATAAGATACAATAGAATTTTAGGGGCAGCAACAACCTTAAAAATGATCTCATCTAAATCTCATGTTATAGGTTAGGAAACCTAGATCAAGAGAAGTGAGAAGACTTACTCAATACCATCCAGCTAGTTAATGTGCAGGAACTGAAATCTAGACTCTTAATTTTTCTATTTCTCAATTTTATACAAATTGGTTTGCAGGTAATGACTGACGACTCATTAAATGTCTTAATTATAGGAATTTCTGCATAAATTTTGTAATATAAAAATACATAATTCATTTTTCCTAATCTCAGATGATCCATATATTGGCATATGTTTATATATCCATGTATTTAGTGAATTATTATTTACAAAGCATTTAGAATAATGCACAAAACAGGAAGTGCTCTATGCATTTATAGCTATTGTTGCAGATCTGGCGATCTGGGAACACTGCCATGGTGTATAATATAAGCATGTCCCAGCGCAATATTTGGGACCTGCTTCTACTATTTGTCATTAATCTGACATTCAGACCTAACTGGGCACATATATTTTACCTGAGAACACTAAGCAGGAGCCGGGATTGACCTAGCTTGGTCAGGAGCCCATAACCTCAACCAGGTACTGATTGGAGATGGAAGGTCATGAAGCTCTCATCCAGTGACACTGTGGTAAAAGGAGTGGAGTAGTGTTGGTGTGGGAACAGTTCCCCAGATGCACAGCTTCCTATTACTACTGGCCGTTTCCTTTTTAAACCATATTCCCCGAGTTCTCTTCTGTCTCTGATAAGGAACAGTAGGTGAGGATAGTAACCTGGGAGGGTAAGTAGTCTGAGAAACTTTCTTTCAACTGACTTTTTCCTGCCCCATTTTTACCCTCTGGAATGCACCACCTTAGATACAAGACAGATAAATGGAAATCAAATTCAGATAGTGAAAATATGGTGTCGACATCTGTTTTTGTGCTGGGCCCTTAGTTTTGTTGGTGGCAGTAGTGTGTGTGTGTGTGTGTGTGTGTGTGTGTGTGTGTGTGTGTGTGTGCTTTACCAGTTCTGCCTCAATACTTTTCAATAGACTAACATATAAATTTGTCTTATGAGCCATATATAATTTGAATTTAAGGACTCTTAAATTATTATTTTCATTTTAGGAAAGTTTCACATATTTTTTAATTTCAGAATATTTTGTTTCACTTTACAATGTTTTGCATTTGTGGTTTGCTTTAATGTTTTGCCCAGGTGGTCATTTGTGATGCTCTTATTTGTCACAATAATTAAAGATTAAGGAGTAAAGGCAGATTAAGTATTAAGGAATATAATGATGAAAGATTTAGCATGTCCCATTAAAAATCCTGTTTCTTCTTACACAGTTTAAAAAATAGCAAACTAAGAGATACAGAATACAGAATTCCTGCCCATCAATGGAATACAAAAAAGAGAAAAGGTAGATCCATAAATGCTTTTGGAAAACAAAGTGGAGAAACCTGTCCCTGCCTCAATGCTAACCTTTCTCCAGAAAGGACTCATCCTGAGAGAAGTCAAAGCCTTGTCTTCACAATTACATTCCCTCATCTTGAATGGGTTATTGAGGGCTTCTTGCCCTGATTCACCCTGATTCACCATTCACCAATGGTCATTGGCCATTGCTATGTAGTTTGTTAACTTTAGCCAACTGCATCTTTTCAAGGTATTGTTTTGTAAAGTTTCAAGGGTCTCCATCTTTCTTTAATAAGCTGAAATCTAAAGAAGTCCAATACGAATAGTGCTGGTGTGCATTATTTTTTCAATTTATTCAATTTATTCATTTTTCTTGTATGAAGTCTAATTTCTTGTAAACCAAATTTAATAGGTTTGGGGTGTTTCTGTGCTTGCTTTTATTTTTCTTTGGTAATAAGAGCTACCATGTTATATTGAGAACCTGCTCAATAGATTTAACATTGTTGTAAACACTTTATATATTTACGTATTATTTCCAATTCTTATTTTATAGATGGAAACTAAGCCTTGAAGTATTAGAATACTTGCCCAAGGTCACACAACTGATACATGACAGAGTCAAGGTTCAGCTTCAAGTCTGATTGATTCAAAAGCTTATGTTCTTTCCTTATGCCATTTTTCACAATTACAAGAATCAAATTGACATATGTCAACTTTTTTATGTGAGGATAGATTTCTGAATTATTTAAAAAGTATAGCAAGTATTTAGCACTTCAGTTTATCTCTTGAATTCATTGAAAGAAATTATATAAAAATATAAAGGAAAAATAACTGTCAATCCCTGGATATACTTTATTATTCATAGTCTCTGAAAAGGCACGTTTTAGATTATGACCTAGCTGTCAGAATGTAATTTGTCAGCACAGAACAAGCTTACCAGGATAAAAAGAACACACTATTCTTTTTTTTTTTTCAAAAACAAGGTTCCCAAATTCCCATTTACATGGAGAAATCCAGAAGTCACCATGGTAACCAGAAAACATTTGCAAAACAAAGTCTGAATATGTGAGACATAAAATGGAATGCTCTTTCCTTTCATGTTCTCTCCCAAAGCCAGCATTTTAAGGAAAAGTTATTAAGATTAGCTTCATCCTCTTCTTATTTATTTAGAACTCTTAAATAATTTCTGTAATCCTACCAATGTTTTGAATAAGATTTTATTATATCCTTAGGGTAAATTTTTTAAAAAGTTGAATTGCTGAGCCAAAGAGAATAAATATCATAGATGCTGAACTGTGTATGACCCAGTGTCAAAGCCCAGTAGCAAGTGTGACTTGACAGTCTTTTGTCTTATAGTTAAATGTTCCTATCAATTAATCAAGTCTAACTGAGCAAGACATTCTTCATTTGATTGTCTGGCCCTACATAGTCCCATAGCTGGGACATTTATTCAATCCTGCGATAGTCCACAGCACTCTGTCCCCAAGTATGGCTGGAAGATAACTTGCAATAAAATACCCTGTCATAGTTGAAAGATACAGTTTCTTGAATTCTATTTCTGACCTATGGCTTCAGAATCTCTTCAGTGGAACCCAGGAATGCACATTTTAGCATTTAAATGTACACAGGCTAAAGTTGGGGGAGTTTGGGTTTTACTATTAAGAAGTTGGTTGAAACCCATTCCCAGAGAAGTATGTGTGCAGTTTCATATTTTGCATCCTTGGCAACACTACTAAATTTGAAAATTCTACCAATTAGGTAGGCAAAAAAAAAAATCTTGTTTTAATTTTTATTTTTGATTACCAAATTCTTTTATATCTACATTTACCATTTGTATTTCTGTTTTTGTTTATGTTTTTCAGTTGTTTTTCTTGTGTAGTATTAGGGTAGGCCTGGTTGATTTGTTGACTCTATGAGGACTGGGATTTGGTCTTGTTCACCCTATAACTGCCACTCCTAGAAACAGAGCCTGATACATAGTAGGTGCTCAGTAAATAATTATTGAATGAATGAACATTAAAGGTAATAAATTTTTGTCTTTGTCAAATATTTAGCAAATATTTTCCCCATTCCATAAATTTTCTTTTAGTTTTCTTTTTTTTAATATAGTCAAACAGTATTTTTATTTTTTGGTTTCTGCTTCGGCTATCATGCTCAGAAGTGAGTTCTTCCAGTTAGTGTTGATGTCCAGTCTGTGGCTTCTTCACCATCACTACACATCCCTGCCAGGCAGTGGTGAAGAATACGAGCTTTGGAGAAGACTTTCTGTTCCACTCTGGCTCCACCCCTTCCCAGGTGTATGTCCTTGGGCATGCTGCTTAACGAGTCTAAACCGCACTTTTTAACCTCTAAAATTGACATAATAATACCTACATTCTAGGCTGATAGTAAGAATTAAATTAAGTGACATTTGGAAAAACCTTACAGTTCTCAGCTAGCAACTATTTAAAGACAAGCCTGTTGACTTGTTCATCTCTATGCTATCAGTACCTGGCATAAAGGTGGTCCGTCATTAATTAACTGTTTTGTTGAACTGAAGGTGATATTTTTGATACACTGTGCATGTTGGTGAGTACAGAGCACATTATAGATGACTTTGACTTAAAAAAAAAATTGTGAGACTCTAGACCTTTTGGAAGAGTTTACTTTCCAAATAATCGAACTACCAATAGTGTTTTGGGGGTTTATAAATTATTTTTCCAGCATCTATTTGAGGTCTTTCTACCTAATTTTTTGCTTAAAATAATAAACATACTAGATTTTTCTGAGTTGTGCTGATATGCTGTGTAAGCTTTCAGACTTTGCATATTAACAAACTTTTAGAGTGAGCTGCATGATCTTGTGGATATGCAAAAACATTTGGGAGACTGAGTGTGAATGGAGAAAGTAGGTTTATGCTGGTTATAGGAACAGCCGTCATTGGACATGTCGTCTAATAATATGAGGATAGCACAGAAAGGAAAGAGTAGCTTTACTATTAGATTGTGTTTGTTAATAACACTAAGCCTCAATCTCCTTGTGTGGTGTTGTGTGGTGTGTGTGGGAAACAAGAAGATTTAGGTTGTAATTAGTGTTTCAGAATCATATTCCACCAGACCATTAGAGGCACATTGACTAAAGCATACTTGAAGATTTTTGTTTGAAAGATACATTAGTTATATAATTAAAAAGTTTATTCCAAGATTTGTGAGCTTGGGAAGAGTAAAATATGCAGCAGGCAAAAGCTTTTGGCTCTGCCCTTATTATAATATAAATAGCATCTATTATTAGGTCCCAATAGGCAACTAGGAGCCTTAGCAAAAGATGTGTTGACAATTATAATCTCTCCTCTCATCTACTGTGTATCCTTAGTAGAAGTAAAGAAACTTAAATTTTGAGCACTTATTGTATGCCGGATATTTCTCTCTCTTTCTTATATCTTATATATGAGGTATATGAGAAATAATGTTTTTTAAATAGTGATTCTGTGTTATAACATTGTTTGCATTCTGTTCTCATCTAACCTGATTAGTGGTATTGCATGAACCATGCATTTTGAGATCTAAAGTATTTATTAAAGTAAGTGAAGTGATATGGTACAGTAATTATTAGAATGTTAAAAGGTGCGTACCCCATATACATGATTAGAGAAACATAATTTGGGGGGCTGTAAAATTTAACTGTAGAGTGTCTTCTGATCTTTAAAATTCCAATTTCTGATTAAATATAGCAGAAGAAAGTAATTTTTATTCTACTCCCTGTTATTGAAATTCACCAACAACAGCAAAAAAAATATGAAAAATAGTGGAGGAAAAAAGCCATCTTTAGCAAAACAAGGAAATAACCATAACCTCAAACCATGGGAAAAACCTGCCAAATACTATGAAATTTGAATTATGGTGAGAGAGGGTGCTGAGAGCCAACACATATATCCTCCAACCTCAGGCAGGATACAGTTTCCCCTTTAAGAAAGGGTCACAATTCTCAAACACAAATCCAATGATCTTTTGGTTAGAGTGACGAGCTCTGTGAACATAGGCAAGTATAGGGGGAGTGGTATTGTACAGATATTTATTCTACGCAATAAAATGTGGACTCAAAAAAGAAACCTTAAAGACAGTGCTTTTTTGTGGTCAGTGGTCTAGGCTCATTGCCAAGAAAGATGGCCTTTGGGGAGTAGGTTCAGTGAGTTTGTAACTTAAAAAGTTTTACCATCCCATTTTTTCTTAATGCAAAAGTTTGAGGAAAGTGTATGCTTTTAAGACTAAGAACATAACAGATATAGAGTAAAAGTATTCTGGACACAAACTTAATTTGAATATTCCATCCTCCGTCCCCCAGACTACTCTTCAGGAAATAGATGGACATAAGTGACAGAAAGAAAACAGCCAAAGACCTATCCGTATATATGGAGTATGGGGGGAATGGGGAGCAGAAGAATGCTAGGAAACATATATTTGAAGGCCGAAAATATCAGGGAGCAGAGGATGTGTTGTTCATAATCTTAAATATGTTACCTAAATGCATTCTTTGTTTTTAAAAATAGCTTAAAATATAGAAGGGTTCAAAAAAAGATTACAAGATAAGACAAGAAGATGAAAGCCAAACTTGAGGAGCTTATAAAAGAAATGAAAAAGAAAAAGAAAGCCATTATAGAGATGAAGATGCCATTAAAAGCAAAAAAGGAAAAGGAGATGAAGAAAGGAAGGAGGGGAAAAAAGAGGAAGAAATGTGTTTGAAAAATAAAAATATAAAAAGTAATGAAAGTGATACTCAGGCAAAGGAGTACCAAATTATACATAATTAGAAATGGTGAAGAAGAGAAAAGAAAAAAGACAACAGAAAAAGCATAGAGAGAAAGAGAAAGTTTCCTGAATTTAAATCTGCAGATGAAAAGGACACCCCGTGTCTAAGGGAAAAAATGAAAGCTCAAATCCAAGATAAAATCTATTTAAGGTACTAAATTCCAAAACTAAAGAAAGAGCCTTATGGACATTCATTCAGAAAATGCAAGCCAACAATAAGTGAAAATAAGAGAGACTGTTCTCAGACTTTTCCACAGTAGCATTTGATTTAAAAGAAGACAGATAAGATAGACAACTGGAATGAGTTAATTATTGCCATTAAGGACAAAATTTAGTTATGATTCTTCAAGCAGACAAGAAAAAATGAGAAATGTTTAGGCATTTTGAGCTACATTGTTCAGAGCAAGCTTACAGGTATTGAATTTTAGGTAAAATACATGTATACTTGTTTAAAGAATCTTGTGTGACAAAATGTGTAGTGTCTTGCCTGTAACTGTGAAAGAAATATAAAAACTTTTTGCTTCTATTAGTCTTGTATAATATCTGAGAGCAGTACAGTAAGTGTAGTATATTTAATTGAGTACGTCAGTCAGGATCCAGTCAAGAAAACAAAACCACTCTGTATTTAAAACAAGAAAATCAGTGCAGATAGTTTTGATTCATAGGTGTTGGAAGAGTCTGAGAAGCCAAACCAGACAATGAAGCAGCTAAGAAGTTACCAGCAACAAACAAGAAGAAGCCATTACAATGTATACAGGTCTCAGCTGGTAGGAGGTACTGGCAGGAGATTGGAGGATGTGAGGAAGGGAAAAGCCAGAGTTTTTCTCCCCTTTCCTATTTTCCCAACTGGATGCCAGCTAAACAGAGTGTTGGGGGAAATGCTGCCTTTAGGACTCTCAGCATCTCTGAAGAAAGTAGAGAAAAGGGAAGGAATGGATCACAGGGCAAAGAGGCCTAGGATTAGCCCCTGAGTAAAACCATCTCTGTAAAAAACTGATAACTCAGATCAATTGTTTTTGGGTCATTTTACAAATCTGGAATACATATGGGGGAAACTGGCAGGAAACCAATTTTGGCCATAGTTTTAAGCATAGAAGCTATTCTTCTAGCATTTCTTGCTGATAGATATTTTCATTTTTTGGCAGGCTGACTTTTGTATCTATTCCTTGTCTTGGTTTCAAGCTAGGAGAGAAGAGACAGGGGTCTTCTCAGCCACCAAACCCTTCAACATGTAATTTGATCATGCTTTGGGCATGCCATTCGGAGTCTTGCCAGTTCTAACATCAAGAGATCTTTGTGACCATAGAGAAAACTGTGGAATCTTTGAAATGTGGAGAAAATATTATTGGACTATAAAATAGAGTGAAATAATATACCTAATACTAGACATCTGTGCTTCTGGAGTTCTTCCTTCAGCATCTCTACTGTGAGTGACATTGATGTCCAAACCCAAAGATTTTGTTGAGAGCTATCACAATCAATTTGACAGGATAAACTTCTTTCATAAGAATAAAAGTTTTAAAAAATATATATATCTGAGTTCTACTTGGTGTAGTATCACTACTTGTTTCTAGTTGTCTGTATATAGAATAGTAAAGGGTATTTTCAGCTTACCTATAATCTCAAGGTAATTAGTATGTATAAAAAAGGTTTACCATAAGGATAGTTTACAAATGAACTTCTATAAATTCTTGAGAAGATCATTAGACTTTTTAGCCCCGTAATATTATTGTTCCAGTTATGTGTATGGTCAAAATTGAAAATTGTTAAGCTAAACTAAATTTTAAAAGGAATAGAAAAAAAAGATTAAACTCAACTGAAAAGAGGAAAAATATGTGCTAGATAATAGGGATGAGTTATTTATTGCCATTGAGAACTAAATTTAGCTATGCTTGTTCTTGCATAGCTAAAAAATGTTTTTAAAAAAAGGCAAGAGAACTTTTTGGATCATGTAGTTTTCATTGTTCAGAGAGAAAATCTATACTCTGATGATATGATGATATCCAGTCCAAGAATGATAAATGATAATTGAACATAGCTCTGATTAAAGATAGAGGTAAAATTCCTCCTCAATCTGCCATATGTGCTGATTTTAACATACTTAGATTTTTATATAATTGTGTTTGATTTTGATTTGCTAAATCCTGGAGAAATGACCCATAGGGAAGCAATCTTCTGAATTCTGACATCAATAGAAGTGCCATCACTAATTCTGACATTCAGGTTTTCTAAATTTATTGTCAGCTAATAAATCTTTGAGGACATGAAAATTTTAAAAACTATCAAATTGATTCCAGCCTTGTTAGGAGGGATATATAATAAAATATAGTAGATTATTCTTATCAGAAAGGTGAATCATAATTGCTAGAACATTCTCATTACACGTTCCAGATTATTCCAAAGCTTGCTTTTAAATTTTAAACAAAATTGGTGTGCCTAGTCTATTTTTCTCTTTTACAAAACTACTCTGACAATACGCTGAACCTAGAAATCCTGCAAGTAGGGAAAATGATTTTGATTAATTTTCTAAATGCCAGATATCTTATAAAGAGAAAAATCACAAAGGAAAATGAGCAGTTTAAGATCATTCATTTCAATAGAGGTTTATCTAATTGGGGATATTTTGCCTGCTAGGCAGTATGTTCTGAAACAACCTCAAAAAAAATCAAGGCAGGTGTTTACAGAGTCACGTGCTAAACCACTAGGTTTGGTCAGGCCTCACTTTTTCCAGGCTGAGTTAAAGTATATTAAGAGCATGGTAGGCCTCCTAATCCAACTCATTTACTATGGTAAAAACTACATTAGGAATTATTTATCTAATCAGGATGGAGGGGTTAGGTAATCCTTAATTAGGGTAAGTTTTAACGTGAAACGCTAGGATATCAGCCTAGAAACCACATGGAGGTTAATATTTTCAGTCTTTGATTCAAATAGAGGAAGCGATCAGTTAGGATATCTTGGTTAGAGAGTGTTATTAAATCTAGGTTAGAGAATAGAATCAAATAAGAATGGCAGTGGAAAGCTGAATTCTGGATTTTCTGGCTGCTGTGGTTGGTCTTAGCTAGTTTCTTTTAAAGAGTCTCAAGTGTGTACATTATATACTCCTGTTTAGTCTAAAGGAGATTTTCTTCACCTAACCTATTCTAGATTAAAAGAAATTCATGTTGAGATATTTCATTTCAAAATAGCAGAGTAATAAAAAAAAGATTTTGGTACATAAGAATGGAATGTAAGTTAAAGATATGACAAGAAATAAACAAGTATTCAAAGGAACCTAGAAAACTTTATATGTGATATAAAGTGATTATTTGAATCATTGAAGGCTGTATTGACTATCATCATTTCTAAAGTGATGGAAAACATGTGAGATTAAAAGTAGAAAAGTTACAAAAAACATATGTAAACACAAAAACCATATTTCACTTATCAGTTCTTGCCCCTAAAATTTTCAGTCTTGAAAATGGACACACACACATACACAAACACAGAGCATAATGAAGTAATTTTGAAAAGTGAAAATTTTATTTTACAGGGAATCGTTGTTGATCTGATGATAAGAGTATGCGCAACAAAATTATAGAGCATCAGATTGCTTGTTGTACATTGGTTATAAAACCCAAAAGGAAAGATGAATAAATAGCCTTTAGGAAATGTTTATCAGTCTTACCTGATTTTTCTTGTTATAATGTTTCTTTTCAAATTCCTGTTTCAGCCTAGGAATATTTCGTGATCTGCAGAAAATTATTTTTGTGCAATGAAATTTGATATCTTTTTTGCCACATGAAATTGTTTCTTGTGGCAAATTGAGTGAGAGCTCAGCCAGTGCCAGTAAATGGCTTGAAGGACTGTGGGAGATTTTCTTCAATAGAGATATGTGGTGTTTCCTCAATTTAATGCAATATTATGTGAAATGCTCTGTGAAAGCAGCTTTAAGTACCACTCCACAACCACATTGCTGCTCCAAGCCCCTTCTATATAGAAAGTTTGAGGCTACAAGTGTCTGAGAGGGTCATTGTTGGGTCACCTTTTATAATCTGCACCACACTTTACATTACACCACTCATTTTTGTCCAATGGATCACACCATCGCACCTCACTACCAATTGTAACAAATTGTCTATTAAGTGTCATAATTTTTAAAATGATGGACATTTAAAAATCCATTTGGAACAATCTGTTTTGTGGATTTTTCCAGAGTTTGGATATTAATGATCTACTATGTGCATATGTGTTAAATGGCCTTTCTGAACACAATGTCTAACATCAATTGGGAATAGTCCAGGGGAATTTGTAAAGATAAATAAATTTTGAGTAGGCTTATTTTGGGAGGAGAGAAAGGGCATACTTTTCCAGTAAGAAATACTAGGCATTATTTGACTAGAAAGAGGACATTCTAGGCAAGAGAAAAGGCAGCTGAAGATATAGAGGGTAGTGTTTAAGAGCCCTGGAATCAGGCACAAAGAATAATTGAAGACCAAAATAGATAGAGAAATTTGAGTCAATCTAGCTGTTTCAAATAATTTTAATTTTCAGACTCAAATTATATTTCAGGTACTTAAAGAGTTTGCAGATCTAGCCTCTGAATTATCTGGAGGTTTTTAGAAATTATGAAGCATTCCATAGAGATTCTAGAAAACTAAAGATAAGCAAGAGTTCCATTTGACAAATATTGTTGAATACTATTATGTTATGTCATGCTAGGGTTACAATGATGAGTAGGACACAGGTATTGCCCTCAAGGAGTTCAACGTCTAGATGGGAGGAGGAAGGAAGTGGAGAGCCTTTGTAGAGGAGGTAACCTTCAGATGGACCTTCAATGAGAAGTAAGATTTTATTATGTTGGAGAAGAGAAAGAGGAAAACTTTCATTGACCACAGACTACAGATAGGATGAATCTGCAAGGGACCCAGTGAGCCTAGGTTTTTAGACTTTTACTCCACAGATGAAAGTCATGTATTCTCAACTTTCTAAAAAAGAAAATATATTTGGAAAAAGACAAGTAAATAGTTTTGATATCAAGCCCTAAAAAAGGATCTGAAAAAGGGTTGTTAATAATGGTCAATAAGCAATTAGGAAATAGCACTGATTCACCTTAAACTAATTTCATTCACTTTTCTAATAAGGTAAGAAAAATTCATGGGTCAGGCGAATTCAATTTATTTAATAAAGTATCTCGAAATATCCTGTGGATATAAAGAGGAATTGAAGGCATATGAAAGTACTTGGACTGAAGCCAATTGGAAAATACCCATAACTGTTACCTAACAGAATAGAAAGTAGTGGTGTCTTCATGGAATGTTGTTATTGTGCACTACTCAAAGTCCTACACATTGTATCAATGAGGATATACAAGATATTTTCATTTGTAGATAGCACAAAATTTTAAAAAAATCAAAATCCAGAATTATCTCAACAGATTATAATGTTGAGATAAAACTAATCGGATGATCATCCAAATAGAGGTATTGTGTGTGTGTGTGGCATGTATTGTGTGTAGCCATGGCCCAGTGTGTGTAATGGCAATGGCATCCCACCTTGAATTTCATAGTATGGGTAAAAGGCTAGGGAAAATATGGTATAATACTTTATATGCTATTTCCTGGCAACATTACATTTAGATTGCCTAGATTCTAGTGTTCTCTTCTGTGGTTAGGCTACTTTAGAAAATATATATTCAATTCAGAATATGAGAATGCCATGTTTAAAAACATAGTTTGATAAACAGTTGAATAAGACACAGTTGAAGAAACTAGAGATAAT
>NW_024354886.1:990995-1104834 GCF_902729225.1 Pteropus medius
TGTGTGTGTGTGTGTGTGTCCCATAGCAATTTCATAGTATGGGTAAAAGGCTAGGGAAAATATGGTATAATACTTTATATGCTATTTCCTGGCAACATTACATTTAGATTGCCTAGATTCTAGTGTTCTCTTCTGTGGTTAGGCTACTTTAGAAAATATATATTCAATTCAGAATATGAGAATGCCATGTTTAAAAACATAGTTTGATAAACAGTTGAATAAGACACAGTTGAAGAAACTAGAGATAATTAGTCTTAGGGAGCATGGCAGTTTACTTCAGGGATATAGGTAGGATTAACATAATTAAATATGTCTTTTAAAGGTAGTACTCTATCTGCAAGGTGGAGAACAATTAGAAGAGACAAGAGTAAGCATGGGGAGGCTAGTAAGAAGAGAATGTAATAACCAGGTAAGAAGTAAAGGATATTTAGAGATAGAAGTAGAGGTAAATTTAACAGTAATAGGACAGATTGGATATCCATCCATGGGACACAGATTGAGGGCACGTAATGAGGTTGCTTTGGAGGAGTATTAGGTTCAAGATGTTTTAGTAACAATTATCAGTCAAGATCCTGGACATTCTAATTTGGTGTACAGAGAAATTATAGTTGTAAACGAGAGTATGTGAGGCATCTGAATAGAGTCAATATCAAGAGTGAAGGACATTTACATGACCTTTTACCATTCACGGACCACTTCAAAACTCAGTAACTCAATTGGTATTTACTATAACTCTTTGCAGCAAACAAGTTTTCTTATAGCATTTTGAAGTTATGAAAACCAAAATTACTTTATGTAAATTTGCTTAAAATTTCAACACTGATGGAAACAGACTTGAAACCAAGTAATCTGATACCAAATTCTAAGATTTTTTTTTCTTAAAAAAATTTTTAATTATAGTTGACATACAATATTATATTAGTTTCAGGTATACAACATAGCAATTTAACATTTATGTACCTTACAAAGTGATCACTACAATAAGTCTAGTAACCATCTGTCACTGTGCAGAGTTATTATATTATTGACTATATTCCCTAGGCTGTATTGCATCCCTGTGACTTACTTTATAACTGAAAGTTTGTACTTCTTAATCCCCTTCCCCTTTTGTTTCCCCCGCTCCCCTCTGGCAATCATCAGTTTGTTCCCTGTATTTATGAGTTTGTTTCCATTTCATTTGTTCATTTGTTTTGCTTTTTAGATTCCACATACAAGTGAAATCACACAGTATTTGTCTTTCCCCGATTTATTTCAGTTAGCATAATACTCTCTAGGTCCATCCATGTTGCTACAAATAGCAAAATTTCATTCGTTTCCATTGTACATATGTACCATATCTTTTTTATCCAATTGTATATTGATAGACACTTAGGTTACTTCCATATTTTGCCTGTTGTAAACAATCAAATCAAAACCACAATGAGATATCACCTCACACTTGTTGGAATGTCTATTTACAACAGTACAACAAAGAAGGAGTGATGGTAAGGATGTGAAGAAAAGGGAACTCTTGTGCATTGTTGATGGAATTGTAAATTGGTACAGCCACTTTGGAAAACAGTATGGAGATTCCTCAAAAAAACTAAAAATAGAACTACTTTATGACCTAGCAATTACACTTCTGGGTATTTATCTAAAGAAAATGAAAACACTATTTCAAAAAGATATATGCACCCCATGCTCATTGCAAATTCTAAGAATTTTGGTGTGTGATTTTTGACTACACTACAATGCCTATCCAATAAGAATCAGAGCTATGGAAGAAGAGTTCTCCAAGGAGAAGAAGTATGGTGACCATAGCTTGGGATGTGTCTATTTGGAGAGAAAAGGGACCTATAAAGGAAAAGGACACAATAGTTGGGATGAAAGTAACAGGAGAGTGTTTGACTCTAGAAACCAGGGAGCTTCTAAAATAAGAGAATGGCCAGCATTCTTAGGTGTTGCCAGGAGGATCAGGATGTGCAGTGCTGAGAACAGATCAATTTTACTGCACATCTGCCTTTTTCTCATTATTTATTCTCATTTCATACATTTTGTTTTTAGCTTCTGAACTAGATTATAAATTCCTTGAAGGCAAGGTCCATGTCTTATTTTCCTTCTAGTCTCTGTACTGCCTAACACAGAGCTGTATACATAGAATGATATGAAATGTGAAAGCTATCTGCGTGGGGATGATTAATCATCACTAGAATTTTTCCAAAGGCACAGTCTCTAGTGCCAAGAGCACATTTGTTTAAAATGTGCGCTTAAATTTGAATGAATCTGCCTAAATGGTGCCATCTGTTCTTAGGCAGTTTCAGAAATGTTTTAATACAATTTTACCTTTAAAAGGACAAACGTAGGGGCATGCCTATGAGACATAAAGATGTCCTAAAATAAACACAGAACAGACACCCGCACATTCAATCACACTTACACAGATACACATAAAGAATGTTTTTTGAGGTTTAAGAAAATTTTAGCTAAGAGGACACCAACTACTACTTCATGCAGAAAATATTTATGAGAAGTTACAAAATTGTAGGCATGGACTCCTACAGTATATTACGGCATTTTAATTACAGACTCCAGAAGTACAATTTTATTTTATGTAAATCTCACATTCCTTTGAAATGGGTACACTCTTCCAATATTCACTAATTGCCCACATTTTACTGTGATTTCAGTATATCAATTTAGAAGCCGAAGACAGCTGTTGGGGACAGTCTCCATGTTTTTTGTTTATATCGATTGTCAATTTGACTTTCATTATAGCACTGTAGGATTTATTGTTGTGTGAATGTAACAGTGAAATGAAACCCATGTTTAAGTTCTGCAAATAACTTACAGTCACTTCCAAAACACCTCAACTAGGTTCTAAATTTGAGTTTGCGGTTTTACATGCACAGTTATTTGCTGATCCACTTTAGCATGCAAAATCACACACTGGCTGGGTGGGTATAGTTATTGTGGCAACAAGTAATGGGTCAAATTTTCAGCCTGTTTAACTCACTAGCTACATCATCATCACCAAACCTGTGCCAGTACTTTAACATCTGTGTACGTTGCTAGTTGGCGTAAATCAACGATGATGTGTATCAAGAATTTATATTTACAGACAGAATTTCTGGTAGAAATAGTTTCCAAGCATGTTACCCTATCTGCGTACATGTGCATCCATATGGAGAGTCTTTGGTTAAATCCCACTTTACAAAAGTGTAGATCGGAACACATTTACTCACATGAACATTCATTTGGAATATTTTTAGATAATTTTTATTTTTAGAAGTTTTGGATATCAGGATTGACTTCTGATAGTTTTTAAATAAAAGAAATGGGATGGTACAGGTAAAGTTGAAGTCCCCTTGTTGACTTTTCACTTCCATTCTTCACAAAGGCAACCTCTGTCATTAACTTGTTATATCCTTCTAGTCCATATTTTTATTCTTTTAGTGACCTAAGTTATAGCATCTGAAAAAATATTGTTAGATCATATATTACTTTTTTAATTATATAAGTTCTATCATAGTGTTTATATAATTCTTTAACTTGCTAGTTTTCCTCAGCTTTCTATTTTCTTTGTCAATCTATCCAAAAGTTGCTTCCTTTTAACTTTTTTACAGTTTGAAATATCACAGTTTATTTATCTTTTCCACCAGTGATGCCTATTTAGGTTGTACATCAATTTCTTGTTATCTCAAACAGTTTTTCAGTGAATGTCCATCTCCATCTCTCTCTCCATGTCTATGTCCATCTCTCCTCCTTTCTCCTCCCCTCCCTCCCTCACACCTCTCCCCCTCTCTCTCCCCACACCGCTACCTGTCCTAGATTTCTCTCTAGGAAATTTATCTTGTAGTTTATTGCTAGGTTGTGGGTTATAGGCATTTGCAATTTCACCACATATTGTCAAATTGCTCTCAAAAACAGTTCTTAATTCGTATTCATACCAGCAGTATGTAAAGGTTCCCATTTCCTTATATTCTTACAAATACTTTCGTTGAATTTTATTTTTAAAATTTTTGCCAGTCTGATAGATATGAATGAAATAGTCCATTGCTATGGCCTGATTATTTGTGATTTTTGAATATTTTTTTCCTAATACTTATTGACCATTTTTAGGCTTCCTATATATCGGTTGCCTGTTCATATCCTTTGTTCTTTTTTTTCTTAGTTGTTTGTCTTTTTCTTATTGATTGTGAGTGTTCTTTATTTCAAATATTAATCTTTTGTTAGCCATATGTATTGCAAACATCTCTCCCAGTCTTTTACCTTTGTGGTACATTTTAACACATGGAAGTTTTTTAATTTTGGATTATTTGGTCAAATATTTTAAATCAATTTATTTATTTTTTATTTCTTATCATAAAATAGCCATTACTGCCTTGGGTTGATTACAATATAATTTCCTTATATTAATGTTAAAGTTGTGTTATTTTATGCAGAACTCTAATACATTCTGAAATTTGTGTGTATATTCGTGTGAGAAAGCAATCTAAATTTGTATTTTTCAAGATAGATAGCTAGTTATTCCAGTACCATTTATTGATTAGTCCATCCTTTCTCCACTGTGATGTGATATCACCTCTATCCTATAGAGTTACTAAATGAGCACAAAATGTTTCACTGATCTAGTTATCTGTTCCTACACCAGCACCACACTGTTTTAACTACTGTGGCATTATGATATACCTTGATAAATAGCAGGACATATCCCCCTTCCTTGTTCTTCTTTCACATTATTATTTTTTGTTATTTTTCAATATTTGCTCTTCTATCTGATATTTAGAATCAATGTGTTTGTTTTGCTCCACATACAAAACCTGTAGCATTTTTATTTCAACTACATTAAATAGTTTAATATAGAGAAATTAACATATAGATTAATTTTGAGTTTTCTCATCCATGAAATGGTATTTTAATATCTAGTACATCATTTATTCAGATTTTCTTTATTCTTTAATATAATTTTGTCATTTTCTCTACAAATTACACATATTTTATAAGATTAATCCCGTATTATCTCATCGTCTTTGTTGCCATTATGAATAACATTTCCTGATTAATTATTGCTGGATTATTAGAACTTCATTGATTTCTCATGTTGATCTTGCATCCAGCAACCCTGCTAAACTTTTTAGTTCTTAACATTTTATAGATGCTCTTGCATTTTCTATGTAGACCACCATGTTTTCTGTATATAATGACACTTTAATTTCTTCTTCTCCTATCACTATACCTTGTATTTCTTTTTCTTATTTATTACATTGCCTTTGGTTCAGTGTTAAGTAGTAGCAATGATATTGGGCACCTTTGTCTGTGAGTTGTGTTTACAGTTGTATGATGAATTTTCTCAAATGCATTCATTCTCAGTCCTTTTTCCCATGATAGTCATATTAAGCATTTTTAATATAGCTAGCCAAAGGTAAGGTGTGAATTGTGGTCATATAATGAAATAAAATTATTGCATTGGTGAGAGGACCCAAGTGTTACCTCATTCAAACTCTTTTCTCATTTTCTGAATTAACCCATCCACATCTGTTGTACATTCAAGATGTAATACATTGAAAATAATTCACTTTCAGGATCTCAGCTACAGGATTTATTTTTTCTCCATTTGACAAAGTTAGCTTCATGGGAAATGTCATCATTGGAAACTTAAATTTATATTTGTTGATATTCTTCAAAACTTCTCATTGCTCACATGATTTTTGTTTTGAAATTTCTTTTTTGTAGACTCCTATGAACCAAGCTTCAACCCGTTCCCACTGCATTTTCACTATTCATTTATCAAGCAAAGAACCAGGATCTGCCACTGTCCGACATGCCAAACTTCATTTGGTTGACCTGGCTGGTTCAGAGCGAGTTGCAAAGACTGGAGTAGGAGGCCTGCTTTTAACAGAGGCCAAATATATCAACTTGTCACTACATTACTTAGAACAGGTAAAATGGGCAGAATGGGATATCAACCATACCTACCATTGCTTGCCCGTGTATTTTTTTTCTGATGGTGACATTGGTTAACGAAATCCAGTAAATTTCAGGTGTACAATTTAACAGTAAGGCATATATATTGCATTGTGTGTTCCCCTCCCATAGTTAGATGTCTTTCTGTCACCACATATTTGACCCCTTTTACCCCATCTACCTCCCCGCTACCCTCTGGTAACCACTAGTCTAGTGTCCATGTCCATGAGTTTCTGTTTGTTTGTCCTGTTCGTTTGTTGCTTTTAGGTTTACATCCTACATATAAATGATATCACGTGGTTTTCAACTTTTTCTGTCTGGCTTATTTCGCTTAGCATGATTATCTTAAGGTCCATCTATGTTGTCGCAAATGACAGTATTTCATCTTTTCTTATGGCTGAGTAATATTCCATTGTATATATGTACCACAGCTTCTTTAGCCAATCATCTATCATAGGACACTTCGGTCGCTTCCATGTCCTGGCCACTGTCAATAATGCTGCTATGAACATTGGTGTGAAAATATCTTTTATAAACACACGAACAGATGCTTATCATCGCTATTAGGGAAATGCTATTAGAGAAATGCAAATTAAAACCACAATGAGATTCTATCTCATACCTGTTAGAATAGCTATTATCAACAAGATAAGTAATAACAAATGTTGGAGAGGATGCAGAGAAAAAGGAACCCTCATACGCTGCTGGTGGGACTGCAAATTGGAACAGCCACTGTGGAAAACAGTATGGAGATGCCTCAAAAAACAGAATTGATCTACTATACGATCCAGCAATCCCTCTTTTGGGTATTTACCCCAAAGACTTGAAAGCCCATGTATTTTTCATCTGGCACTCTCCCAGCATTTTTGTTTTGTTTTGCTTATTTTCTTCTTTTATTGTGGTAAAATATACATAACATAAACTTTACGATTTTAATAATTTTTAAGTGTACAATTTAGTGGCATTAAGTACATTGACAATGTTGAACAACTCTTACCACCATCCATTTCCAGAACTTTTTCATAATCCCAAACAGAAACTCTGTACCCATTAAACAATAACTCTCCATTTCCTTATACTCCTAGCCCCTGGTAACTTTTATTCTAATTTCTGTCTCTGAATTTGCCTATTCTAGATATTCTTATAAGTGGAATTATACAATATTTGTCTTTTTGTGTTGGTTTATTTTACTTAGTATAATGTTTTCAAGGTCTGTCCATGTTGTAGCATATATCCAAATTTCATTCTCTTTTAAGACTGAATAATATTCCAGCGTATGTATATACCATATTTTGTTTATCTATTCATCCTTCAATGGACACAAGTAGTTTCCACCTTTTGACTATTGTGAATGATGCTTATATGAACATTGGTATAGCTACTAGCATTTTGTATATACCATCATTTAAACCTCACAACAGTCCTACACTACAGGTGTGAGTTGTTATCCTCATCATACAGATTTTTAAACTCAAGTCTTCCCAAGGCCTTCCCAGGATTACACAGCTAATGTTGAGATGAGGATTTGAACCTAGAATTAATTGGCTCCAAAGTTTAAGCTTTATGTCATTATGCTTATTGTTTTTATTGTAAGATTAGCGGTGGGTATGAATATAGGTTATAAATGACCTCCTGTGGCTTACTTTTTCAGGCTAGTAGAATAGCTATGGGAACGTAATTTAGAGATGACCAGTATTTTTTCAGTTTCTGGTGACTTCATGACCCTGTGATGGTTCTCTTTACCTTAGTTTTCCCTCCCTACTTCTACCCCAAGCTTACTACAATCCACCCCAATATGTACTCTATTTTTATTTCTGAATTTGACTTCAAGGGCAGAGAAAGCTCATCTGGTTTAGCTAAATAAATCTTTCAGAAAAAAATCCTCATCTCTAAAACGAGTGAATTAAATGAGATAATTTTTCAAATTCCTTTCGGCTCTGTGTGTACAAGTGCTGTGACTTGAATGTTAAAGATGGCAACTACTTACAAATTCTTTAAGAAAAAGAGAAACATGATCAAAAACTGGAGTGGAGAAATACAGAATATATTGGCAAGGCAGAAGAACTTGTTAATGAATGTTGGAGACTGAAAGATTTGAAGGAAAAATCTTTTTTTTTAACTGCTTTTTTGAGACCAATGTTGTCTTAGTGTTAAATACTTTGTAATGGTCAAGTTGAGTGAAAATGCAGATTGAGAGAAAACCTAAGGGAGTTCTATCTAAACAAGATGCAAACAATTAGGCTCTGACCAGATGAATCTCAGTAATGCAGTACCCGGAGATTAAGGCCTGTGTGGCATTTGGATCATTTTAATGTTTCTGACAAGAGTCAGCATTCCTCAGCTCTCGCTTGCTCAAATATTACACATTACTTATACTTGACAGAGCTTTTTACTTAATAGGACACTTATAAAACATTGTTATGAAAACATAATGAACTCTATTCAAAGTGCCGTATTTCAAAGAAATTATATCTACTTGTTTCAGATGGTAGCACTATTTTAATTCCCATTATGTTCATCAGTTCATACAAAATTATATTCATCAGTTGAAACAGAATTTCTACCAGTTGTAATCACTCAAGAGAAATGTTCTGCCGCTAATCCTTTCTTTTTCTTTGTTCTACACAACCTTTGCAAGCTGCTACTTGTCATTAAAAATCTCTCTCTTCAGATATCTTCTCTTCAAAATCCTTGTAACATCAGCCTCATGTGAGTAGTATTGGTGGCTATGTGGCATTTGATTTTCATATAACTAATTTATTTGTTTAACAAATATTTATAAAGAACAATAATGTGCTGTGGATAGCACTTGGCACTGAAACATAGTGGTGAACAAAATAGAAACAGTCCTTGCCCCAAAGGTCTCATGGTCCAGTGTAGGGAGACATACATTGAATAAGTAGTAATGTATGTGGCTGTAATCCAGGTGAGAGCTATGCAAAGGAAGTCCAACGGGTGAGGAGAGCTTGTAATGGTGGACTTTGAGAAGGAGAAAGTTAATGAAGCTTCTCTCAGGGCTGATATTAAGCAGAGAACTGAAGATGAGTAGGAGTGAGCCAGGAAAGAATGGGGTTAGAGCATGTCATTCAGTAGGAACTGGGAGCCTGTAGCCCTTAGCTTCAGTCTAGGGGGATCGATTCAGCCAGAGTCACAGAGACATGCATATGTCATTGACCTCTGGCTCTCTGAACATAATTTATCTGTTTCTTATTCACCTACTGCATCACTCCAATTGGTAACTATTTACACTGATATACAAGTATCTTCAAGGAGAGTATAGCATAAGATAATGGAGAGAGGAGGAAGAGAAGATTAACGTGAGAAGAAAGTAGAACATAAATAAGGAAAACTACAGTATGTGGACATGGATACGTGGGGCTGAGTAAATCAAGAAGTCGCTGCTAGAGAGAAAGTGTGTGGGTAGTAGAGAAATTTTGGAATTTTTACACAGAAAGAGATAAGAGAGAACCAAAGAGTATATAGGAATGAGAATAATAAAAAGAGCAGGCAGATACTGTTAATGAAATAACAGAATTCCAAGACTTTTATAATGAAATTTTTTTATGTAGTGCTTTATTATGTGTCTAATGAGACTGGAAGTATAACGCAAATTAGTTTAGTTAGCTTCATTCATTTATCCATTCAACGAATTGTGATTGAGTGCCCAAATTATGTTAGGCAATGGGGATAAATGTATGACTGAGAAATAGTCTGTGCTGTCATGTTATCCAGTGAAAGAGCAAATCATATAAGCAAATTCTCACAATACAGTAAGATAAATGGTGTAATAGAAATTTATATAAGTGTCGGTAATTAATTACATCCTCTCTGTCTCAGTTGCACTGTTTAAAATGGAGGTGGACTAGATAATGACCAGTTTGGTAACTTTTCTTACATTAATTAGCTCACACTGCTCATAGAAATCCCATGCAAAATTGTAACTGCACTTCTGGCCATAATTGTGAGACCTTCCACCTGCTCACAGGGCAGATTTTCTGAGTTGAATGCACCTTACTGTGCTCTCAAGTAAATAACTTTCTGTTTGCCAGAGTATTGTTGGTTTTGGAGTTCTCCTTGTGTATGCAGTACTTTTTCCAAAAAGTCTCTTCAAAAACATTTTAAACCACAATAACAGGGTACATCTCGGCCATAGAAATCGAGTCCATGGGGGACAAAAAGAGGACCGTGCATAGTTGTTCTAACCATAAGCCTCCCAATTGCTCCCGGTGTGACCCACGGTCTCCATCAGCCCAAACACTGGGTGAGAAACCACTGAGAATGGGAAGTGTTTGCTATTTACCTCTACAGAAATCGGAATCAGTGTCACTTCAGCCAGTTATCCAACATGAGTGAGACTTCTAGAGTTTCAGTTTCCATTTGGCTTTCCACTGAATATGTTGTGCTCAGAAGAAAATCTAATGGTGCCAATGCCAGTTGTAACCATTCCAAATCTTTTCAGTTTTCAAGGGATAATTTTCCATGCACTTCTGAGCTCTTAAAATCTCTTTAGTTCATTCAATAGCAAATTAAATTATTAATTTTAGACACGGTTTCTAAGTACGTAGAGATATTAAGTATAATATGAGATTTCTCTCTTTGTCAGTTGAGGAATGCCTTCAGGAACATGTTATTGTATTTATACATGAAAACCAAAATGGAAGTAAATGTTTAGAAAAAAAACCAGGTTGTATGACCACCTCCTTACCCTGTTCCATTTAGATCACATGGTTCCTACTCAGTTTAGAACGCCCACAGCAGCCCCACAAAGAATAACCTACCTCTGCCTCTTCCCGGATACTGGCCATTTCTGGGTCACTATGAAGGTCTGTATCTGCTTCAAGGGATCTGAGCTTATTATGGTATTCCTAAGCTCTTTAGCACTGAGAAGATACCTGTTCAGGGTCTTCTTTTAAAGAAATGGCCTAGGACTGGTCTCTGTGGCCAAAACAAGTCTCCAAAGGGATCATAAAGAACATAGCCTGAAGATCCCTCTACAACACTCAGTGCTTTTTGTTTTACTAAGAACTATACCAGAAATGATTTCTATTGATCTCTAAATAGAGATCCCTTTTTTGAGATTGACAGGCATTCTCATCCCACTTTTCTGTGTGGGGATTTTATAGGTAAAGAAAATAAGGCTAAGAAATTTAAGAGATTTGCCTAAGATTGCACAAGTGGAAAAGCTAGATTCTGACTCTATGTCCTGCATTCTTTCCTTTCTTATAAACTGGCTTCATTTTCTCCATTTGTAAAGACTGTATGTTCAATTTGTAATCTCATTTTTAATTTTATTTCTTTCCTCTCACAGTTTTAGAACTTTTTCTGGAAAAGACATTGGGATTGCGTGCACCCCATTCATTCCAGGTGGTAGCAGACAGGAGTGTATCCCAGCTCCAGGAGTAGAACCTGACTGATCTAAGCCAATTGGAGCTTGTCTTTCTGGGTACAGTGATTGGCTCATGGATGGGCCCATGACCCAAGTTGGTCTCTAGAGAAGCTCAGGACTTTTGTTTAATGATTAAAGAAGAAAGGCCCTCTCGTACCTGTTATAAATAAAGAAGTTTGTAACATGAGAGCATTTGGCAGCCATCCTATGGCCATGAAGAGAGGCAGACTTCTACTACATAGAAGATAGACTTGAGATATGGGCATAAACTAAGTCTTTGGTGGTAGCATTGACTTTTTGGGTCATTCTAACCAAAAGCCTTTCCTATTATAGTTACATGAGCCAATAAATTTTCCCTATGATTAAAACCAGTTTAGGTTATCTTTTCTCTTACTGCAAACAAAAGCAAGTTAACTAACACATCACGTAATTTAACATCAACAGTGAGTTTAATAAGCATATTCTGTTTTATGTTATCTAAGTTGTCAGTAAAGCTGTTGAAGAGATAGCAACATTGTTTCCTAGAACAGGGGAAAATATAATGACATTTGTTTTATAAAAGAACTTCAAAGTACGTAGAACATTGTTAGATATTTAACTGATGATTCATAGACAATAATGCCACACTCTCTGCACACCTGTCAGACCAACCCCTATTTGGCCTGGTACTTGATATTTAGGCCTACCTTGCCTCTTTCAAATATTTTATTGTCCTCCTGGCTCTTAGGGTCTGGATCTCTGCTCAGCTCCCTATGCTACCACCTTGCCACTCAGACTTGGGTCTGCCATAGTCCCCAGTTCATTTTCAATTACACCGAAACTTAGTTCTCTCAAATCTCATTCCATACTAATGACCAGCACACTGCCTTCTCAGGTGAAACTAATTAAGCTACTCATGCATCTGTTCGGATTCACTTAACAAAAATGTGTTGACCATGTGTTGTATTTGTCAAATTTCCTAGTTGCAAACTGGAAAAATCTACTCTAGCTAATTTAAGCAGCATAGAATTTATTAAATGTAAAGAATCTCAAGAAAATTTAGAAAACTGGGCATAGATACTACCCAGGTGGCAGCGAGCAACCAGAAGATGCATCTAACCACACCACTAAACTGCTCTGCAAAACACTACTATTATCCCCACTTGGCATTTAGGACATTAAGTCCTAGATTCCAGAACCTTCCTTGCAGCTGTCTCAAAAGAACCAGATGCCTCTGTTACCATACTCTTCTAAAAATCTGATCTTCCTCATAGCCATCACCTCTCCTTACTCACCTTCAAATCTTACATAGGAGTGTCATCTGCTTGAGAGAGCTAGGTCTCATGCAAAATGTGAGTTGTAAGAGAGACTAGGAAATGTAGTTTTATAGGAAATAAAATAGAATGGGGGTTGTCATGAGAGCTGAGGGAGATGATTTAGTTTCTGCCACACGTACTGGCTGCTGGGCACTGTTCTAGGCAGTGGGAGCTGGCGGGGGCTGGGGGGAAAAGAATAAGAGAAACAAAGACCCTAGCCTTGTGGAGAGAAAGTCTGGTGGGGAAGCAGATAACTAACAACTAAATAAATAAAATTTCAGTTAGTGATAAGTACCAGAAGAAAAAGAAAATGGAGTAACAGCCTGAAGATAAGTGTGTAACCTTTGATAGCAGTTTCAGGGAAAGCCCTTGTGAAGAAGTAAAATATGAGCAAAGACTTGAATGATGAGAAGCTGTATGAAAATCTTGGCAAGAGCATTCCAGGTAAAAGGAACAATAAATTCAAAGGCTATGATATGGGGGTAAGCTTGGCATGGTGGAACAACGGCGGGGCCGATATGAGCAATCAATGCACAACAAGAGATGAGGTCAGATAGGTAGACAAGGACCAGATCACACAAGAGTTAGGTCATTATGCTAGGTGTATTGGGAAGGTTGTAAGCAAGGCAGTGACTTGATGTAACTTACATTTTAAAAAGATTGGCTGCTACGTAGAAAGTCAACCTTGAAAGGGCAAAAAGAGTAGCAAGGAGACTGATTCAAAGACTTGTCCAAGGAAATGATGATGGAGGCTTGAACTGGACTGGTGGCAGAGAAGTGGGGAAAAGTGGTCCAATTCTGGCTGTTTTGTAGTTAAACCTAATACAAATTGCTCAGGATTGAATGTCGGAGGTGAAGGAAAATAAAGAATGATGCCTAGGATTTTTGACTGAGTCAGTAGGTGAATGGTGGTGCCATTAATCTAACCAATGTATGGTATACTTGAAACTAATTTAAATAAATAAATTTAAAAAAAATAAATAATAATGGGTAAAGTCTGAAGGTAGAGGGAAGAGAAAGTCAAGAATAAACACCCAAGTGGTGATGTGGAGTTGTCACAAGGATAGTAGCTCAGGTAAGAAGTTGATAATATAAACTGGGGAGACATCAGGATATAGATATATTTAAAGCTAGGAGACTGGGTGAGATTACATAGCGAGAGAGTGTAGATAAGAAAGAAAAAAAGATCAAGGATTGTGCCCTGTAGCTCTCTAATATTTATAATTTAGGAAAAAGAAAATGAAGTATTCATTAACTGGTTTTTAAAGAAAGATGAAAATGAGGAAAGTGTGCATCCTAATTACCAAGTGAATAATGTTTTCTACAGGAGGTCATGAGTGCCTGTGTTGAATGCTTACTCCACTCGGAAATCAAGTAAGATGGCAATCGGTGTTTTTGTTTTAGTGGGGGTTACTGATGACCTTGCAATGAGGTGTCTTAATTTAGTACTATAGTGGCCATGTAGGTTGGGAATGATCTAGGTGAGGGAGAGAAATGGTTTGGAAGAGAGAGGGGTTAATCGTAGGAGCAAAATAGGTGAGCGGGGAAGAAGGAGAGGATGGAGTGCAGGCCTTAGGAGCAGGACAGTAACAAGGGGGAGGGTAGAATGTTTATGGATCTAGTGATGGAGCATGAGATAGTTCTGATCAGACTGCTTACATCTAGTAAGAGGGTGTGTGGCCATCAGCTCAGATTGAAGGCAGAGAGAAGAGGCTGTCTAGAGTTTGAAACAAAAAGATAAGATATGAAGCCTTCATTTCTGAGAGTGGAAGAATGATTTCAAGAGAAATATCGTGAGATTTTTGGTTTATAGTAAAATCTGTGCTCAGGAACTTAAAGTGAGACCAGTAGTATAGTTGTGTACTTTTGCTCAGAACAGCCTTCAAAAACAATGCTCCCATCTTGTTTTGTAAATCGAAGGAACAGAAGTTCTAATGATGGGAATTACACACCTGAGAGTACGAAGACTAGAACAATGGCATGTGTTGGCAGTATTGTCAAGAGCAGGACCTTGTGATGCCCTGAAGTCACATATGTGGGTGACTTAATCCTGATGCTTTTCAATGGGCATCCTGGCACTGGATTCCTCTTCCCAGGAAACCCTGGACCCCTGGCAGCTTTCTTTGGAAATATCTCATGATATTTTTCTTGAAATCATTCTTCCACTCTCAGAAATGAAGGCTTCACAGTAGTCTTTTCATTCATCTACCATCGGTCCATCAAGTACCTTCCTGTTAAGTACCTAAATCACTCAGGAGTAAGATGAGCAAAACTTAGTTGAACCAACATAAACTTCCCGTATCACTTACGTGATAGCAAACATGTAGATAGCACTTATTATAGGCTAGGTACTACTCAAAATAATTGCACATTTTAACTCTTTTAATCTTCCCAACGACCTATCAGTTAGGTACTGTTTTTTCCTATTCTACAAATGAGGAGACTGAGACAAAAATGTTGAGTGACATGCCCCTCATAAGGCTAGAATTTAGACCTGCACAAGCTGGCACCAAAATGTGATTTTTTTTTTACCACTCATCTCTACTGTCTCTTGTTCTTATCTGCTTTCTTTCTTTTTTTTTTTTTCTTGAAGATGAAATATACAGACCAATTTTGGTAGGATTTTTAAAATCTGTCATGATTTCCTCTTGCGTCTTTGTATGAATTTCCCAACAGCTGATAACAGAATACTAATGTAGTCTGTTATACCAATTTTATACAAGTTATATCATCTGTCCAAAAATCACAGGGTTTATTATGGTATTTTTTTGCTACATTTTCTTCATTCCATCTCTACCTTTACTGTACTGAATATTGTTAAGATATTTATTCTGAGTCCAAGTTTTGGGTGTTGCCCTGCATTTAATTAATATTTCCTTTTGTATTATTATTGCAGCTGAAGCTCAGTTGTTTGTCAGATGTGCATTTTCTGCTAATCTAATGCCATTATTTCTCTACCTTACCACAGGTTATCATTGCCCTTTCAGAAAAACACCGTTTACACATTCCATATAGAAACTCCATGATGACTAGTGTCCTAAGAGACAGTTTGGGTGGGAACTGCATGACGACCATGATTGCAACACTCTCTTTAGAGAAAAGGAACATTGACGTATGTTGTTTCTTCTTTCTGGAGTTCTCACTTTTGAGTTTTTATTGCTAGTTTGTAGGGTGGAGTTGAGGATCCTGGGTGGGTTTCCATCTTTTCAGCTGGAGGAGGGAATGCCTTCAGAGGTAAGTACCCTACAGATTTCACAGCTTTGGGTTATTTGCCAGCATTGTAATTACACCGTTTGAGAACTGGCTTCACACAGCACAGGATGGTTTTAAGAAGCCTCATACACAAATTTCAGAAGACTTGCTGATGGGTTAGTTACCTTGACCAGAGACGTGAGAAAGGAGACCCATCAACTTCTGCTCTGTTTTGCTCATGATGACTAAGATACATTGGAGACATCACCAAGATATGTCCCTAGACATGTCACTGGGCACAATACCCAGGATGCTTTGGCAGGGCCTGGCTGACAAATGGCTTTCCTGCATTGCTTTAGAGCCAGATGATGTTTCATACATTTCAGTTTAATGTTTAGAATCCAGACTTTATCCCAAAGAAGGAAACAAGAAGCAACAGAGTACCTCTCCAAATAAGGCCAAGCCCCAATTGCACTGTAAAATTCCTCTAAATCTTCTCTTTTTGGCCTATTACAAATATTTATTTTGTAGTCTTTCATGTTCATGGATTATGGTACCTGCCCTGATTATGATTTGTATATATGGTCCTGCTTTAACAGATGAGTAGTTGAGAAATACATACCAGTTGCCACTTAGGACCTCAGGATCCTCCCCAACACACTCTTTTGGCATTGGTCATTTTATTAAGCCTAAACAAAATTTTAATTAAAACTAATGTTCTAGAGCAAAGCTCTCTAATTTGGAGGCATGTTTCCTCATTGCATTTATTACACACCACTCTTTAGATGTGCATCCTTTTTCCTGTGAGCAAAAATTAATCTATGCCATAACATTTTAAGGAGTTATTTTGCTTTCTTTAGGAGTCTATATCCACCTGCAGATTTGCACAACGAGTGGCTCTCATAAAGAATGAAGCTGTTCTTAATGAAGAAATTGATCCCAGATTGGTAAGTAACTTTTGTTTAGGCTTTTAAAAAAATCAAAGTACTATATCAAAGATTACCTAAACTTGGGGGGCACTTACTCCCCCAACCAGGCAATGTTCTAAGTACTGGAAACATACTGACTCATTTGATTCTCTTAACCTTATCAGTCAATGCCATCTCTATCTCCACTTTACAGATAACAAAACCAAGGCACACAGATGTTAAATAACTTGCTCAGAGACACAATGCTAATAAGTAGCAGAGCCAGGATTCAGACAGTTAGTCTGATTCAAGGGTCTGTGCTCTCACCTTCAGACCCCATTACTCCACTGTGAGTGCTGAGAACATATGCAATGAAGTCATACACAGTTATATTTATATGGTAGCCTTTCAAAAAACATGTTTAACCTTCTAGAGACAATAACAATAGACCATCTTTTATAAAAGCTTATCGAGAAAAAGTACTGATGGTTTTTAAACACAACCATATTTTGCATAACTGTTCTGTTGCTTATTCTAGAGATTTTTTTAAACTTAATGATTTAATTTATGGAAAAATGACCAAGCTTCTAGTTTTACAGCAATGAATTCTGCTTTATCAAAGTGCTTTTTTAAGGGAAAATATTTGCAGGTTACATGATTCAGCTGCTCATTATAAGCAGATATTTTCTCTTTCCTCCATTTTGTTACTGTTTTAGAAATTGAAATGCAACATGAAATCAACTCATACCAGCAGTGAAAATGTTGAACTAAAAATTTTCAATTTTGTAGCCCTCCAATTAAGATTATACTACTTTGCAAACCACTAAGCTTTCTTTTTAAAATTTTCTCAATAATAATCTGGTGTAAGCTTAGTAGTATGCATTATTTAAAAAAAAAAAAAGTGAAATCTTACTAACATTGCTTTATTTACAAATTTCTCAAATTCCAAAAGAAAAATCTCAAATTCACTGTCATGCATATTAACTACTTCCTATTGATTGTTTGCCCTTCCTCCCCTGAAATCATTCCATAGACGAGTAGAGAAGAAAGAGGAAAAAAGAATAATGGAGCTATCTGTTTTATCCTGCTCACCTTGGGGAGCTTGAGCTCCCCCGATGGAATTCTCTTCAGGAGAAACCAATGGGTGAGGCAGGATCTATTTTGAGTACAGGCCCTGGTCAGATATAGCATCACACAGTGCCCCCACTGAGAAGGAGACAACTCAAAGGCATGAGTCAAGTGGAACTGAACTCCTGGGATGAATTCTTCTGTTTTCTCTGCCTTGTCGGCAGCCCTGCAGCATTACTGTGCACAATGAGAAAGACAGCGATGGGGTTATTAGCCTGAAGACAAAAATTAGTTTACAATTGAAGGAAAATAAACATATAAGACAATGGAAGTTTTTTCTTTAAATTTGGCTAGAGAGACTTTTCTTTGAAGCAACTTAAGGAATTTGAAGAAAGGTAAACATTATCATGTGTTTGATGTAGGTCTGAAAGAGATTTAAAGAAAGGAGAAATCAGGAGTCAAAAAGCTAATAGCTGATAATTGAACAAATGTTGAGGTCTTCCTGGTGCAAAATAATCTGGTAATTGACAAGTGCTGTTTCCTGGTCTCTTTTAATTGCTTCTAAAAACTGACATGCCTGTGCATTATTTTATGTACAGAGCTTTTCTGAAGTACAAGTGACAACTGAAAATTTATTCTCTAAATCGCTCAAAATACAACCTGTATGGGATTTCCTATATCTTACTCTCAAACTTTAACGGCAAATGTGGACCAGCTCTGTAAGATCAGGACCAGCAAAGTTTGACCTGCTTTCTTTACAAGTATTAGTGCCTCAGAGAGACAAAATAATAAAAGAACTGTGAACAGGCCAGAGTCTGTGGTGACAGGACATGGGCCAGAATCTTCTAAGGATGGCCCTCATTCCAAAATACCTGCAGTAATTTGATGGGAAGTGTGACTGTAATAATTTCAAAATCATGAAAAGTTCGCTTTCTTGAGACTTTTATTCACTAAGGCAGAAGATAATTTGTTGGTAAGATTTGACTTTGAAAGCCTTAGTAGAAGTAGAAAATATGGCATCAATGTTAGTTTAGTAGAGAAAGGGAACCAATGAATGACTCACATAGTTCCCATCTAAGGATTTTCATTCTGGCAACATTCTAAGAAAGGAAGCAAACAACCAAAACCCACTCAATTCTGTGCATTTAAATGAAATTCTAGGAACATGGATATGTTCAAAGTATTCAGTATCATGTTCTTTGGAACTCCTGGCCCTGTTAATATGAAACCCACCTAGATAAAATTTAACAGGCCTCTCTTGAAATATATGTCTGAGGCCTTAGGAAGTAAAGGAATTCTCGAGAGCCCAGAAAAGAAGCTGAGGCTGCATTTGCCGTGGAGTGGAAGGGTGAAGGGGATTTTCATAAAGGCATAGAAGCCAAAGCCCTTGGAAGATGGCTGATGGATCTAAGACATCTCTCCCATCCCCAATATAAAATCAGTAAAAAGGTGAACCTGTAAGGAAAAAAATCTTTTTACCAGCTTAGGAAGATGCTAGGGATGCTTTCTTGCCTTAACCCAGACTCTAGGTAGAACAAAATATGGTTTCTCTGAAAATTTGAAATCCTAAGGCGCTGCTTCACATGAGTTTGAAGTTCAAATTTACACAACTCCCTTGGTCTAGTAACCTCCAAACCAAGAATTTAGAATGAACAATAAGATAAATCAAAAAGTGTAAAAAGACAGAAATTAAAAAGTATAAAAATAAATAAAAACAGAAACCAAAGAGAAGATACAATGGAAAGAAACAACAAAACCTGAAGTTGACTTTTTATTGATTAATAAAATGAACAAATCTCTGGAAAGATTAATGAAGAAATAAAAAAAGGAAAGCACAAATTTATATAAGAATATTTGGAATGAAAGAAGGACTTAACTATAGGTATGGTAAATAAAATAATAAAAAAATACTTTGAATGACTTTATGGTATAAACTTGAAAACTTAAACAAAATGGACAATTTCCTAGAAAAACAATGCTGAAACTAAAACAAGAAGTTTAAAAACATGAATAAATCTACAACTAATAAATAAACTGATTCAACAATATTAAATCTACCAAAAAGAGAGAAAAAGAGAAAGCGGGAGGAAGGGAGGAAGGACTAGACTCATTTTTTTTTTTTTATGTTTACCAAATATCGAAGAATAAAATTGGACTCACCCTGCTAATTTTTATTTTAGGAACTTTGCATTATAATCATATGATCATTAAAATGATATGTGATATTGTGACCTAGTTAGGTTTATTTCTAGAATTTAAGGATAATCTATCATTAGAAAATATATGAATGTATAGTAAAAAAGAAAAAAAATAGCCATGAGAAAAATAAACACCAAAGTTAGAGTAGTGGTAATGGAAAATTCATTTACAGGAGATTCTACAAGAATGAGAGCTTCAAAAGAGCCTGTAATGTTTTATTTCTTGAGCTAAATAGTAGGTACATTGGTGTTCACTTAAGCTAAGCAGTGGGTACAAGGTGTTCTCATACCTTTTCATATGTGAGGTAGTTCATACTAAAAAAAAAAAAAAAAACAAAAAAACATGAATTTAGGTGATTCATCATATTTACAGTTTTTAAAAAATTATTTGATCATATTACTAGATGCATAAAAAGCACCTGATGACATTAAACATTCACACATATTTATAGTTTGAAAAGACTCACCAAACTTTGACTATAAGTGAACATCCTTAAAGTAGTTAAGAGTATCAACCAAAAACTGCAGCCAACATTTTACAGGTAAAATGTTAGAGGGAATAAGACAAGAGTCTTAAGCATTGTACTTGAAAGTCCTAGCTAGAATAGAGACAGTGTTTTTTAAAAAATTAATAAGGATTCGAACAAAAAGAAAAACACCTGTCATTACTTGCAGATAATTTGATTGCTTAAATGGAAGACTCAAGAGTATTTAATGATAAACAACCATACTAATTTTCAGAAAATTATGTAGTACATAATCCATACATAAAATGAATTGCATCCTTATGCATCAAAATCCAACAATTAGAAAATGCAGTTTTACAAAACTTATATTTATAATAGCAACAAAAACTTTAAAATACTAGGAAAAATAATTAAAAACATGTAAGATATTTATAGAGAAAATTATAAACCTTTATTGAAAAGAATCAGTCAAAAGCCATACCATGTTTACAGATGTGATGATTCCACATCATTCGTTTGCTAAGTCTTGCCAAATTAACCTTTTAATCAAATTTATTTTCTGTTAAAATTTGAGGAGGGCCTTCAGTAGAATTTTACTAGCTAGGTCAAAAATTTACATGAAAGAGTAAATGACCAAGAATTGTCAAATCTATTTTGAAAAAGAATAAGATTGAAGGGTCTTGTTCTATCTAGATGCCAAAATTTCTTAAGACATAGTAATTAAAACAATGTGGTATTGCCATACATATAGTCAAGTAGACAAATGTTGTTAACTTGTAACCCAGAAAAAGACACTTTTATATGTGAAAACATGTTATATAAGATAATTTAAATAGCAAAACTTGAATGGTTAACTATATAAAAAATAAATTAAAATTAGACCCATATCTCATACTTTACAAAATAAAATCAACTTAAATGTGAAAAGCAAGGATTTAAAACTCTTATAAGAACATATAGGAAAATATCCCTATGGCTTTAAGTAAATAGATTTTATTTAAGAAGACATAAAAATACAATTTATGAGGGAAGAAGTTGATAATAAAATTGTATTGAAATTTAAAACTTTCATTTAACAAAAAGAACACCACAAAGTGAAAAACATGATATAGATTGGGAGAAAATATGTGCATTGTATAAAACTAATAAAAGGTTCACATCCAGAATATTAAAAAAGCCTACAAATGAAAAGGGAAAAGTAAAAACTCAATTGAAACATGGACAAGAATGTGAATAAATAACTCACAGAAAAGGAGACCCAAAGAGCCAATATACATATACAAAGATGATCAACCTCTCTAATAATCATGAAAATGCAGATTAGAACTAAATGAGATACCATTTTATATCTACCAGATTGACAACATTAAAGTGTTTGTCAATACTGCACAGATAGTGACAAAAATGTGAGGAATCAAGAACTTATATATATAGCTGATGAGAATGTAAATTTATATAACTACTTTGAAGAGTAAATTAGCAATATATAATAAAAGGAAGATGCAATACTCTACACCCATGCAATTCTAAGTGCACACTATAGAGAAACTCTCATATATGTGCCCAGAGATTTATAATGTTCACAGAAACACTGTTTGTAACAGCAAAAGTAAAAATCCTCTTTACATCAACAGGGGACATAGGTAAATGGTGATATATTCCCTTACTGAAATACTATATACCCATGAAAATTAATGAACTAGAGCCACATAAAGCAATATAAAAAATCTCAAAAGCATAATGTGAGAGAGAAAAAAAGTTGCAATTACAGGCAGTATGGTAACATTTACATAAAGTTTAAAGCATGCGAAATGATACCATACATTATTTACAGTTACATTTATACAAATGGAGTAAATGTATGAAAACATGCTGGGAAATGCTACCCAATAAATGCCATTTAATGTTACCCCAGGAAAGACAGAAGGGGAACTGGAATAAGGGCTCTAGTTATATCAGTATTGTTTTATTAGTATTAAAAAACTCTAAACTATTTTAACAAAATGTTAAGGTTTAACAAGGCTGGGTGGTAGGTATGGGAGTTCCTTTGATACCATTCTCTATACATTTCTGTATCCTTAAAATTGTTCACAGTTTTAAAAGATGTACGTTCTCTGTCACCAAGTTCCCCTTAATGAGGAGTTGACATTTACTCTCTCGGCTTGCCGTTTATAGATGATTATACGCCTACAAAAGGAAATCCAGGAACTGAAGGATGAACTGGCCATTGTCACTGGGGAGCAGAGGACAGAGGCGCTCACAGAAGCAGAGCTCCTTCAGTAAGCCTGCAGAGTTTTTTTCTCTTTCTTTAACAGTGAAAGTTTGTGTTAACTTCTTTGTTGGCCCTAGTGTTATGAATTCACCTCAAAACAAAAAGGTCTCTTGGGACAGTCTGAAATTGCATTTAGGCGCCAGTTAAGAGTGGCAGCTTTCCATGAAATGCTGGATAAGGCTGGCAGTGTTTTTGTCCCCTCAGCTTTGAGAAAGTAAAGAACAGAGCGTATAGAGGATGGGAATGTCCTTCTCATGCCAGCTGAAGAAAAGGGATTGTATTAAAGTCATGCGATTTTAAAACATATACACCAAACACTCTTGAGCTGTGGATCTCAGACCTGAACGGAATTCAAGAAACGTTCTTTGTATTAAACAGCATCTTGTTGCAAGCACCAATTTATCCCATGCCAAAATAAGCTCTCTCCTTTAATAAATAGATGGCCCATATATTATAGTTCAGATGCTCAAAATGGGAATGAAAGCAGGTATTCGGGGCTTTGCACAAGGGCGGCATGTTCAGAGCCTTCAGATGTGTAGCCATAGGGCGTATCAGTGACACAATGTGGCTCTCATACTCTCTCTAATCTTGAGCCACAGTGGTGGGCTTTTTGCTACTTCCGTGCTGCCTATTAAGCATTTGTGGAGCAATAATAATGGACTAGACTTAGAAGGCAGTGGTATTTTCTATTTCCAAATAAGAAATAGAGCTACACAAGATTTTTCTAAAGATATAGTGCCATTTTACCTAACCCTCTCTCAACAGAGAAAATGCTAAATAATAGAGATAATAAAAGTATTTTCTTTAAACTGCTTCATGGCTGCCCTGGAGGTAGGTCTAAAGCTTGTGAAATTCAAGTAAGATTTCCGTTATACTCTAAGCTTTTGCTCCTCTGTATAGCATTTCTTAATTCTAGAACACTGTGTTTAATAATACGATAGACCCTTAAGGCTTTCCTTACAAAACTGCTTTGTGGCATAAATGCAGTTAACCTGAAATATATTGCCCAGATTCACATTTTAAAGAATTTCATGTCACTCCTTGAAATAACTTGGAATATCTTAGACATTGAAAAACTCAAGTTGAGAATTCTTTGCTACGATGCTCCCTTCCCCTCAAAGAAAGGAATTACCAAATATTAACTTTGAAGATGTCTCTTCAGAATTTTGATTTCCATGTCAAGGTCCAGCCAGGAAGATAAAATCATTCTAGGCCTTGCAACAAAAGGAATGTAATATAGGAAATGTATGGCACAGGAGATAGTGTTGTGGAAATGATGCAGCACCCCAGAGATCAGGGACAGCAGGAGCTCCTACCCTTAGGACCAAAGGGACAATGGTAGAAGGTTGTGTCACCAAAGCCTAAGGCTGGAGCTGACCAGCAGGAGCTAGACCATGAGAATGCTGCCTGATGTAAGCTAGGGCCACTGAAGAGCCACAGGTGCTATGAGAGACATAATTCCTGCAGGGAGCCCTAGCTTCTCCCTCATCTCCCCTTCTAGTCTTCCCCTAGTGCCTCCCGTTGGCCGAACTTACCCAAAAGCCAGTTGTAAAAGGAGTCAGGGAATGTAGTTTCCCACGATGCAGAGTCAGAGAAGGGTAGAAATTGGATCTAAGAGCAAAAAGGGAAATGACCAGCATATCAAACAGTACAAGTGTTTTCTCTAATTTCTGTGTGCCATGCATATGGCTCAGGAGTGCACAGTTTAAGGGTAAAATTCTGAATGTGATGGTTTCAAGATGTCAGATTGAGTAAGTATATGTTGCAGGTTCCCTCCAGTGCACTAAATCGGGGGAATTGTAGAACAGATATGAAGAAACATTTGAATCTCTAGCCAAGAACAAGAACCCAAGAACAAGAAGTAAATTTCTCAAGGGACTAGAGAGTTCAAGGAATTCCTGCGAGACTGACAGATGCGGCTCAGATGGGCAAGAGAAAGGATAGCCCAAGACACGAGCACAGTATCATCAAGTCTCCAAGTCCAGAAGTGGTGGCACTTGGAGGAGGAGAGAGCAGGAACAGCCAATGAGGGTTTGGTAGAGCTATTGTGGCAGGAGCAGTTTGTCCCATGAATTTTGCACACTTTTTCACTTTTCTACCCAGTGTTTAGGTTCCTGTTTAGGATAGAGACATAGGGAAGGGCCTCAGGTAACTTATGTTGCCCAGGACAAAGAGAGACTGGATAAGCTCTGATTACCAGCTGCTATCTATAGCTCTGTCCATCCCTAGTTCTCACTGAGAAAAGTAAAGAGAACAGGTACCCATGGCTACTTCAGCCCCTCATCTACGACTGGCTGCCCAAGCTGAAGTTGCTGAGAATCTTGAAAATAAGAGCTCACAGTTTGGAATTACTAGAAATATGAGGACTGCCAACATCGAGAAAGACAAGAACAGGAAGCTTGGAGGGCTTCAGAACTAAACTTTACAAGAAGAGCAATTAGTATCTTTAGAGATATAAAAGATAGTAATATATCCATGAAACAACAATAGGATCTTGATTTTTATAAAGCAGAATCGAGAGATTTTGAAAAAAGATGCAGTTGTTGAGATTGTGAATTTAATAGGTGGCTCAATCACAAAATGAAAAATGAAGGGGCAAATTTGTGAGCAAGAAAGATCGAGACCAAGTAATTCTTCCAGAATATAAAAGGATAAAGAGATAAAAAGTTTAAAAGAATCATAGAGAATAGCTCTGGATTCACCAATATCTAACAAACAGTTTTTGGAGGAGAAATAGAGATAGCTTTGGGGAGCCAATAGTTAAAGAAATGATATCTAAGAATTTCTTAGAACTGAAAAACAAAAAAAAAAAAAAAAAAACAACACAAGACTTCAGAACGAAAGTGTTGGCATGTGCTAAGCAATATAATAATATTATAGAAAACTTTTAGAACCTTAAAATATAAAAAAGAATTCCAAAAGTTATCAGAGAAGAAAAATATTATTAACAGTCAAGAATCTGATTAACAGCAGACTTCCTATCAGCAATTCTAAAAACAAGAATTTCTAGTGCCAAAAATAAATAAATAAATAAAACAAAAAAAGGACTTCGAATGGAGATTTCTGAGTCTAGCCAAATAAGTACTCAATGCGAAGGTGAAATAAAAGGTGTTTTTCAGACATACAAAAACTTTCATCCAGAATGACCACCCTAGATCTTCTCTTAAAAGACTCCCACAGACTACTTTCACAAAAAGAAAAATGGTATAAAGTATAAGAAATAATGAACAATTTTTTTATACTTTCTTCATGATACCTAATTTTGTATTATATTTACATTATATCTTTTACTCACTTGCCATTTATTATATAAATGGATGTTTCTGTTTAAAAGTTATTGACAACATTCAAATGTGCTTTTCACAGGAGTTGGGGGGGTAGAACGCAGAGAAATAAAATTGTGACAACAGATTTAAAATAATGAAGGACTCAGATTATGAATTGGTTTCCTTTGATCTACAGATAACAAATATACAAATGTCAACTGGAACAAGTTCTATATAGACAGTATGTAGGGTTGCCGTTAGTTTTTCTGAGCAATTGGTTCATTCATTCATTCTTTCATTGTTTCAACATTTATTGTTCCTCTAGTACTCACAAAAATCCATTCTAGGCCCTTTGAGGCACACGGTGATGAACAATACCTGGATCCAGCTCTCAAGGGCTTCACAGTTTAATTTCAGTGACAGATATGAGCACAAGTAATTATGATACAGAATGTAAGTGTTATGAAAGATTTAAATAAATCATGAGATTGCAGAGATAGTAATGATTAATTTTTTGAGTTCAGGAATTATGTAAAATTAGTTTGTGTGTTGATAAGTAAGTTTCAACAGTTCCCAATGAAATGATTTCTCTGTTGTCACGATAAATATACTAAGTAACATTATATCTTATTAATGATTTCTGATCAGCAGTTAGGGAGAATAAATGCTGCAAACTGCATCCACCCTGCCAAAGCAAAGCATATGTTTTCCCAACAATCTAGTAACTTTGGTGTTTATTCATACTGCCAATGTGGATTATTCAGATAATGTTTTTGTTATTATTTCTGTTATATTGTTTTTGTAGTTATGTTTTGCCATAATTAGCTAAATTGAATATTGGTACAACTTTAAATTCATCAGATTTAAGGGACTTTTATCATCTTAATGTAAAAGAGATCAATTAAAATTTGCCCCTAATGTGGCACTACTATTTCATATCATTAGACTGCTTCTTTTTCTTCTAGGGTCCCAGTACATTTATTTAGGGATATGAATCAGCTTCAGTCCTCTCATTGTGCCCAGAATCCCCAGGTAACAAGAGTGGGTGGGGGATAGTGTTATTGGAGAAAAGAAGAGCCCCACAGCCTGGCAGGACAAAGGGCAGATGTTCTTGCTCTGGTCTGCTTCTCTGTCCTGCTGATTCTTGGGTTTATACTAACCGGGTTTATGGCATAAGGACATTCCCATCAAGGATTCTGTGAAGGGTGTCAGAAAGCAGATATTTAGTAGATAATATATTCTATGTAATATGCATTGGACAATATAAAGATGCCTGTTGATGTCTAGTCCTATCAAAATTTTTGAACTATTTCCCAACATATCAGTTCTTAATGTAAACATTTGTTGCATTGACTTGGATGCTTCAATTGAAGAGGATTTTAGATGTCAGCATCATTATCGGAATATTTTTAGTTTACATCTTTTGAGGGGGAGGGGAGGGTTGGCTTGTGTAAATTTGAAGAGAGACAGCTGGATAAAGGCTGTATAGCCAAGTTAATGTTTATATAGAACTTCTTGGGTGAAGATTTGATTCCGATTAGTTCTCTAAACACATACCTCTTTCTTCTTCTGGTAAAAAAATAAAGTAAAAAATAAAAAATAAATAAGCCTGTAATTCTCTGGCTAGGATGGAAGCATTATATTCTGGCACAAGTCTAAATGAGTAGAATATTTGCAGCATAGCAACAGTTTACTTTTGAAATAGAATTGCGTTGGATCTCATGGGCTTAAATCCGCCCAAAGTAAACTTCCAAACATCTGGATCTTGTTCTTTTTTTTTTCCCTCAACTTTATTGAGATATAATTGACATATAACATTGTGTAAATTTAAAGTGTACAATGTGATGATTTAATATACATATGTATTGTGAAATGATTACCACAATAAGGCTAGTTAACACATCCATCACCTCAGATAGTTACTTTTGTACATTTGTGTGTGTGTGCGTGCACACACGTGTATTGTGAGAACATTTTAGATCTATTCTCAGCAACTTCAAGTATATAATACAGTACTGTTAACTATAGTCACCATGCTATCTGGTGAATAACTGAAAGAACTGATTCATCTTTTAACTGGAAGTTTGTATTCTTTGACCAACATCTCCCCATTTCCCCCAACCATCAGCCTGTGGCAACAACCAATCTAATCTGTGTTACTTTGAGTTTAACATTTTTTATTTTACACTTATAAGTGAGTTCATACAGTATTTGTCTTTCTCTGACTTCTCTTAGTTACATTTTGCAAGTCAATAAATCCTTCAACCTGAATTTTTTGAGCGCCTACTGGATGCTAATCATTTTAATAGGTGCTTTAGGTGATTCAGGAATACAAAAAATAATTTCAAGAAATTACAGTTTTATTGGGGAAGTAATACATAGACACACATGCACACATTTACACGCACGTATATATGTATATATAAAACAGAGAGTAAGAGCGTATATTAGTGGAAAGAATAAATGAACACTGAGAATTGTAAAACTTTACTTATAGTTCTAATTCTACTCATATTAGTTTTTTAATGGTTCTCTAGGCTTGTTTCCTTATGTGTAAAGTGAGAGAATTGGACTAAATGCTATCTTTCTACTCTTTCAGCTACATGTTTTTAAATCTAATATCATTTTATTACATAGGGTTTAATACATTATTTCCTCATTTATTATGATACTGAAAAGCTAAATCATTATGTAAGAATTCAGAAATGGGGGAGTTGTTGCAGATATCACCCATTGAGCAAGCTAAATAATCCTTAAAGGATGTCAAGAGGAAGAAGGTACTATTCTAAGATGAAAGGGAATACATAAACAGTAGTACTGAGAGGGAATGTACAGTGTGATGAGGAAGGGAGAAAATAGCAAGGGGCCAGTGTGAGAGCTTGCATATAAGAAGAACTCACTAGTGAGGCTCCGATTGAAATTGGCCTGGCAGGAGCCTGAGATTCTTATGGAAGAATTGAAGAACAGGATTAGAAGATAAATGGTGACTTCATGATGGATTATGAAAACCATATGTGGAGGCACTACTATTTTATTTGGTGACCAGGAAACATTGTGATTTGAGAGCATTGCAATTCATTCATTTATTCAGTAATGTTTATGGTAATCTTTCTTTATACTAGGCACTGTTCTAGGTGCTAGAATGTAGGAATGAACAGAACAAAGGCCTTGCTTTATGGAGCTTTATTCTAGTGGGGAGAGAGATAATAAACAAGATGAATTACTAAAATACAGAGCATTTCAGAGAGCAGAAAGTACAAAGAGAAAAATAAAACAAGAGTCTTAATTTTATTAGGGTGACCATGAAAGAATTTACATTATGAAGATTTTTTTATGGCTACTACTCTGATAGTAATGAATAGAATCAGCAGGAGTGAGAAATCAGAAAGATACCTCAATCAGGTTAGGAGTGATGATGAGGGAAAAGACTCAAGTAATGACAGTGAAAATAGAGGAAGAGACAAATGTGAGAGATTTTGTTGACGAAGACTCAGTAGAAGTGATAGTTACAAATATAAAATATAAAGAAGGGAGAATAGTAAAAGCTCAAGACTTAAAACAGTTATCAAGGAATGAAAAAAGTAGGAAAAGGAATTGGTTGAGGATAAGAAATGTTAAATTCTTAACATAATGAAGGAATATAGAATGTATGGGTTGAATTCTGAAATTGAGAATTGAAGATTGAGACTGAAGATATAAATTTGGGAGGACTGATATTGAATTGATATAATGCTGTAGTGAAGACCAAAAATCCACTCCAAAATTCTCTGATCTGATTTGAAGTAGGAAATAATCAGGATCTACAGAACCACATCTCCCTACACTCAAACTTACTGTAGACAGTTTGCCAACTGAATTTATGTTTTTATTTAGCCACATTACCCCCATTCCCTCCCATTGTACCTATTTATATAGAATTAAATATTGCACAATTTGCAATAGCCACGATATGAGAGTGGCCTAAATGCCTATCAACAGACAATTGGATAAAGAAGTTATGGTTCAAATGTACAATAGAATATTACTCAGCCATTGAAAAAAATGAAATCCTACCATTTTCAATGACATGGATGGACCTAGAGGTTATTATGCTAAGTGAAATAAGTCAGACAGAGAAAGATAAATACCATATGATTTCAATTATATGCGGAATCTGAGGAATAAAAAGAACAAACTAATCAAAAACGACTCACAAATATAGAGGACAATCTGGTGATAGCCAGAGGAGAGGGAGATTGAGGGGCTGGGAGAATGGGGTGAAAGGTTAAAGAAGTACAAATTAGCAGTTGACAGATGGTCACAGGGATGGGGAGCACCACATGGGAAATGCAGATAGCATTAATGTAATGGCTAGGTGGAGAGCCATCGGAGAGAAAGAGCAATTAGGGGGATTGTTTTATAAACTATATAAATGTCTAACCAATGTATTATATACTTGAAACTAAATAAAATTTTAAAAAGATAAATATTGCATTTTCAGATATTTTCCAATGGGAAAAAACATCTCCCTTCCTTTATGGCTCAGAGTAGTAATAGTAAACTAAGTAGAAATATGAGACATTAAAAGGATAACAAGGGAATATTATGAATGATTTAGAATAATTTATTTGCTAACTTAGATACATTTGACAAATTTTTTAAAGACACAGACAAAGCTCGCTCAAAAGAAATGGAGAATCTGAAGAGTCCTATAACTACATAAAAAAATTATTTTGTAATAAAAACCTTCTAACAAAGAAAACTCCAGACTCAGATAGCATCATTGAAAATTCTGCAAACATTTAAAGTACAAATAATAGCTATTAAACACAAACTTCTCCAGAAAACAAAGAAGGAGAGAATAATTCCCAACTCATTTTACAAGGCCAATGTTGCCCTAATATTAAAAACAGACAAATATATTACAAGAAAACTATAAACCAACATCCCTCATGGATAAAATATACTTAATAAAATGTTTGCAAATTGAGTCCAACAAAATATAAAGATAATAAATCATGACCAAGTGAGGATTATCCCAGGAACGCAAGATTGGTTTAACATTCAAAAGTCGATCAATGTAATTCACCATATCGACGAACTAAACAACAACAAAACCCATTTGGTTATCTCGATAGATATAGACAAAGCATTTGACAAAATTCAATGTCTACTCCTGGTCAAAATTCTCAGTAAAATTGGAATACAAGGGAACTTTCCACAACCTTATAATGTGTATCTACAAAAAATATATAGATAATATAATAATTAACAATGAAAGAATGAATTCTTTCTCCCTAATTAGAAACAAGGCAAAGATTTTCTTTCTCACCGCTTCTATTCATTATCATATTAAGGGATCTAGTCAGTGCAATAAGGCAAGAAAAGTAAGTAAAAGATATAAAGAATTAGAAAGGAAATAATTAAACTATCTTATTCACAGACAACATGATTGCTTATGTAGAAAGCCCCAAAGAATCTACAAAAAAAGCTACTAGAAGTAATAAAAAGAGGTTAGCAAGGTTGTAGGTCAATATACAAACTCAATTGTATTTCTATATCCTAGCAACAAACTATTAGAAATTGAAATAAAAAGCCAGCTTCATTTCCAATAGCATCAAAAAAAACATAAAATACTTAAGAATATAAGTCTAACAAAATGTGTGCAAGATTTGTATGCTGAAAACTTTAAAATGTTGATGTAAAAATCAAAGAACATTTAAATAAATGCAGATATACCATATTCATGGATTAGACTATTTAGTGCTATGATATAAGTTCTCTCAAAATTGATCTATAGATGTAATGCAATCCCATCAAAATTCCAAAAGTCTGTGTGTGTGTGTGTATGGAAATTGACAAGCTATTTCTGAAATTCACAGAAATGCAAAGAGAGATAAAACAGCTTCGTAAAAGAATAACAACCCATACCTTACACCATATACAGATATTTATTTGAAATGAATCATAGACCTAAATGTAAAACTAAAACACAAAAACTTCTAAAAGAAAAGATAGGAGAAAAACTTTGTGACTTTGAGTTAGGCAAAAATTTATAGAACATAAAAAACACAAACCATAAAAGAAAAAAAAAATGATAAACTGGATTCATCAAAATTTAAAGTGTCTGCTCTCTAAAAGATACTGTTAAGAAAGTATAAAAAATATAGACTGGGAGAAAACATATTCAAAACACATATGTAACAAAGCCTGTATCCAGAATACTTTAAAGAATCATCATAATTTAATAATAAGACAAACAATAATATGGACAAAATATTTCAACAGACATATCAGAAGATATACAGATAGCAAATAAGGACATGAAAGATCAACATTATTAGTCATGAGGGATATCAAATTAAAACCTTAATGTGATAATACTGCACAATTATTAGAATAGCTTTAAAACCTAATGGCCAGAGTCGGTGACCCGGCGCTTGGTGCAGACACGGGAGTAGCGGCAGTGGCAGTGCAGCTTGATTGTGTGTGTTTGTGTTCGCGGCCAGAGACGACAAAGCGGGCTCAGAGTGGAAGTAATTAGGTTTTACAAAGTAGTTGTTGGCATCCATTAAATTGACCCAGAAAGTTAAGCAAATTGTACAGGTTAAATTTCAAACAGCAAGTCAACTTCAGTCAATTAATTAATTACTGAAAGGAAACATGGCAGAGTGAAAGATGTCCCCAGATCTCTCTTCTTGAAACAACAATAAGCTGAACATCTAAAACTCAACAAAAAATTACCCAAACTGCAACACCATCACGTCTGAATATGGAATCTGCACATAAGAGCTACCACAGGTCAGAACCCTGGGTGTCGAGCAGTGGGCTGGGAGAAACAAAGAAGCTGGATTTGCAGCCACTGGAGCTACCTGTAGGGAGAGGGTCAGGGGGAGGGAAGAAGGTGTGGCAACTTCCCTGAATAGCCCTGCCTGGGAGAGTTTGTGAGTTCCATGCATCCAGTGGCGGAGCTTCAGGGGAATCTGAGCAAACGCTACTAAAACTGTTGATAACACTGACAAGGGCTGAAACTGAGGGTAGCAAGAGTGATTAAATATCTACAAGAAAATAAAGGCATTATATAAAGGAATTATTAAGGCATTATATAAAACAGGGATCCAAGAGGCTTAGATGCCATCTACTGGAAGCCAAAAGAAAAGTGCCTTTATTGCAGCAGGCTAAAGAGAGATCATTATATAATAAATCTTCTTTCTAGAAAAACAACAGAATACACTTCCATTAATGCCCAGGCAGAGAAATAGTCCATTAAACATCATGAACAACCAAGGTGACAAGGCATCTCAGAAAGAAAGAGAAAAATCTCCAGAAAATAAGCTTACAGACATAGAAATATGCAACTTAAATGACAGAGAATTGAGGATGGTATTTCTGAAAAAACTCAGTGAGTTCTGAAACAAGTCATATCGACAATTTTAGGAATTGAAAAAACAACTAGATGAGCAGAGCAAGGAGACTGAAACTCTCAAAAAGAACCAAATAGAACTTCTGGAGATAAAAAACACACTGCAAGAGTTGAAAAATGAAATGGCAAGCTTGAGAAATAGACTCGACCAAATGGAGAAATGAATCAGTGATATCGAAGACAGAAATCTAGAAATAAATCAGAAGGAAGAAGAGGGAAACCGAAGAATGAAAAATAATGAAAGAGAAATACAAGAACTAGCTGATACCATCAGGAGAGGAAACATAAGAATAATGGGCATTCTCAAAGGCAAGGAAAAGGAGCACGGATTAGAAAGCATTTTCAGACAAATAGTTGACAAGAATTTCCTAAAACTAAGGAATGAGCTAGAGCTTGAAATTTAAGAAGCCAACAGAACACCCAGTTACCTCTACCCAAAAAGGCCTTCACCAAGATACATTGTATTAAAATTATCAAAAGTCAATGACAGACAGAAATCTCAGGGCAGCCAGGGAGAAGAAAATGGTGACGTATAAAGGAAAACCCATTAGATTATCCTCAGATGTCTCAGCGCAGACCTTACAAGCCAGAAAAGAATGGAATCAAATATTTAAACTATTAAGTGAAAGAAACTACTAGCCTAAAATAATGTATCCAGCTAAGCTCTCCTTTAGATATGAAGGAGAAATTAAGATCTTTCCAGACATACAAAAATTGAGGGAATTCTCCACTATGAGGCCTGCACTACAGGAAATACAGAAAGGGGTGAGCTCACCTAAAAAAAAAATGACCAAAAAAAAAAAAAAACCACAAAAGACAAAGAACAAAAAAAAAGAGCATAATTAGGAGTGAAGTGACTATCAGGCAAATAGAAGCAGAGAAGCGCAACCCTTACTAAGAAGAGGGCATTATAAGCTTAAATAATAATAAGAGAATTGCTATAGCAAGATAGTATTGAACGTTCAACATACATAGGGACAAATTGAGATAATAGTGACTGAAAGGGGAGGATTCAAAGATCCAAATTTACAAAGGGGAAAAGAGATAAGGCACATGCAGAAGAAAATGGATGAAGGAGAAATTAAGATCTTTCCATAGTTTTATATATATATATTCGTAATGGTAACCACACATCAAAGATTCAGAACTGAAGTATATAACATAAAACAGAAGAACCAGAGGGAAAACCTGCAAAAGCCAACCAAATTAAAGAAAACAGAAACACAAGGACAAGGAAGCAATGGAAAGACTGAGCAACCAAAAAGCAAAAGATAAAATGGCTATAAAAAGACCTCATATTTCAATAATCACCCTAAAAGTAAATGGACTGAACTCACTAATAAAAAGGCAGAGTTGCAGATTGGATCAAAAATCAAAACCCAACCATATGCTGCCTCCAGGAGACACAGCTCAGCTCCAAAGACAAATATAGACTCAAAGTGAAAGGGTGAAAAATGATATTTCAAGCAAATGGCATTCTGAGAAAAGCGAGAGTAGTAATACTAATATAGGACAAAATAGACTTCAAAATAGAAAAGGTAAAGAAAGATACTGAGGGACACATCATGATGATAAAGGGAATCATGCACCAAGAAGACATAGCACTTATTAATATCTATGCTCCCAATCAGGGAGCCCCAAAATACGTAAAGCAATTACTAACAGAACTAAAGGGAGAAACAGACCAAAACACTATGGTAGTAGATAGTAGACCTAAATACCCCACTGTCAGATATAGACAGATCATCCAAACAGAAAGTCAATAAGGAAATAATATCTTTAAATGACACATTAGATCAACTGGACATAATTGACATTTACAGAGCCTTTCATCCTAAAACAGCTGCTTATACATTCTTCTCTAGTGTACGTGGAACATGCACAAGAATCGACCATATACTTGGACACAGAGAGAGCCTCAACAAATATAAGAGGGTTGAAAAAATCATACCACCACAGTCTCTGATCATAATGCTTTGAAACTAGAGATCCACTGCAAAAAGAAAGCAGGAAGAACCACAAATACATGGAGATTAAACAACATGCTACTGAAGAATAACTGGGTCAGAGAAGAAATAAAAACAGATCAAGAGATACATAGAAATGAATGATAATGATAGTACAACATATCAAAACTTTTGGGACACAGCAAAAGCGGTCATAAGAGGAAAGTTCATATCATTACAACCTATCTCCAAAAATAAGAACAAGCCCAAATAAACAATCTAATGCTTCATCTTAAAAACCTAGAAAAAGGGGACATGGTTCCATAGTGTAGTGGTTAGCACGTTTGCTTTACACAGAGAAGTTCCTGGGTTCGAGCCCTAGTGGAGCCATGGTCCATGGTCTATGGCCATGCCACCCTGAAGAAGCCCAATGTCTGATCTCAGAAGCTAAGCAGTGTCAGGCCTGGTTAGTACTTGGATGGGAGACCACCTAGGAAGACCACGTGCTGTAGGCCTAAATGATAATAAATATTTTTTTAAAAAAAAGAACTAGAAAAGGAAGAACAAATGAAGCCTAAAGTCAGCAGACAGAAATAACCAAAATTAGAGCAGAAACAAATGAGTATGAAAACAAAACAAACGAACAAAAAAAAAAACAATAGAAAAAATAAATGCAACAAAGAGCTGGTTCTTTGAGAAGGTAAATAAAATTGACTAACACCTGGCTAAACTCACTAAAGAAAAAAGAGAAAGGACACAAGTAAATAAAATCAGGGATGAAAGAGGGAAAATTATGACTGATATTGCAGAAATGTAAAGGATCATACAAGAATACTATGAAAAACTATATAAAACACCAAATTTAATAACCTAGATGAAATGGACCGGTACTTAGAAAGGTACTCCCTTCCTCGACTAAATCAAGAAGTACTGGAAAATCTAAATAGACCGATCAGCAGTATGGAAATTGAAACAATCAGCAAAAACCTACCAAAAAGTAAAAGTTCGGGGCCAGATGGCTTTACCAGTGAATTCTACCAAACATTCAAAGATTTAATACCTATTCTCCTCAAACTCTTCCAAAAAATTGAAGAGGAAGCAATACTTCCCAACTCATTTTATGAGGCCAGTATTACTCTGATACCAAAACCTGGTAAGGATAACACAAAAAAAGAAAACTACAGACCAATATCTCTCATGAACACAGATGCAAAAATCCTAAATAAGATACTAATGAACCGAGTACAGCAACATATGAAAAAGATTACACACCACGATCAAGTGGGCTTCATCCCAGGGGCACAAGGATGGTTCAACATACACAAGTCAATTAATGTGATACACCACATAAATTAAAAAATAAGAAACATATGATTATAACAATAGATTCAGAAAAAGCCTTTGACAAGATACAGCATCCATTTATGATCAAAACATTTAACGAAATTGATATAGAAGGAGAGTACCTTAACATAATAAAGACTGTATATGACAAACCCTCAGCCAACATTCTACTTAATGGTGAAAAACTAAAAACCTTCCCTCTAAGATCAGGAACAAGGCAAGGTTGTCCACTGTTATTCAATATAACATTGGAAGTCCTAGCAAGTGCAATCAGACAAGAGAAAGATATAAAAGGCATTCGAATTGGAAACGAAGATGTCAAACTGTCACCATTTATTCTCTATATAGAAAACCCTAAAGACTCTACAAGAACACTACCAGAATCAATAAGCAAATACAGTAAAGTTTCTGGATACAAAATCAACGTTCAAAAATCCATAGCATTTCTATACTCTAATAATGAAGTGTCAGAAAAAGAAGTGGAAAAAATAATTTCTTTTGCAATTGCAACAACAAGAATAAAATATTTAGGAATAAATCTATCGAAAAATGTGAAGGACCTATATAATGAAAACTACAAGATCCTATTAAAAGAAATCGAAGAAAATACAAAGAAATGGAAAGATATTTTGTGTTCTTGAATTGGAAGAATCAACATAGTTAAAATGACCTCATTACCTAAAGCATTATACAGATTTAATGCCATCCCCATTGAAATCCCATTGGCATTTTTAAAGAAATAGAACAAAAAATCATCAGATTTGTATGGAAGCACAAAAGACCCCAAATCGCCAGAGCCATCCTGAGAAAAAAGAATGAGGCTGGAGGCATCACTCTCCCCAACTTCAAATTATACTACAAAGCAGTAATCAAAACGGCATGGTATTGGCAGCAAAACAGACACACAGACCAATGGAACAGAATCGAGAGTCCAGAAGTAAACTGATATTGATATGGGCAAATAATATCTTCTACAAAAAAAAGTCAAAAACATATAGTGGAGAAAGGAAAGCTCTTTCAATAATGGTGCTGGGTAAACTAGAAAGCCACCTGCAAAAGAATGAAACCAGACTGTTGTCTATCGCTACACACTAAAATTAACTCAAAATGGATTAAGGACCTGAATATAAGACCTGAAACAATAAAATGCATCGAAGAAAACATAGGAACGAAACTCAAGGACTTTGGACTTAAAGAGGATTTTATGAATTTGACCTCAAAGGCAAGGGAAGTAAAAGCAAAAATAAATAAATGGGACTACGTCAAACTAAAAAGCTTCTGCACAGCAAAAGAAATTGTCAACAAGGTAAAGAGACAACCATCCAAATGGGAAAATATATTTTCAAGCAATGCCTCCAATAAGGGCCTAATATCCTAAATATACAAAGAACTCATACGACTCAATAACAACAAAAAAACAAACGATCCAATCAAAAAATGGGCAGAGGACCTGAACAGACACTTCTTCCTAGAGGGCATACAAATGGCCAACAAATATATGAAAAGATGCTCAACATCGCTAGCTAGAAGAGAATGCAAATGAAAACCACAATGAGCTACCATCTCACACCTGTTAGAATAGCTATAATCAACAGGACAAGTAATAACAGATGTTGGAGAACATGCGGAGAAAAAGGAACCCTCATACACTGCTGGTGGGACTGCAAATTGGCACAGCCACTATGGAAAACAGTATGGAGGTTCCTCAAAAAACTAAGAATTGACCTATCATATGATCTAGCAATCCCTCTACTGGATATTTACCCCAAAGACTTGAAAACTCATATCCGAAAAGATATTTGCACACCGATGTTCATAGCATTATTGACAGTGGTCAGGACATGGAAGCAACCAAAGTGTCCTACGATAGATGATTGGCTAAAGAAGCTGTGGTACATATATACAATGGAATATTACTCAGCCAAAAGAAGAGATGAAATACTACCATTTGCAACAACTTGGATGGACCTTGAAATAATCATACTAAGAGAAAGAAGCCAGACAGAAAAAGTTGAAAATCACACGATATCACTTATATGTGAGAAATAAACCTAAAAGCAACAAATGAACAGGACAAACAAACAGAGACTCATGGACATGGACTATAGACTAGTGATGACCAGAGGGTAGGAGTTGGGGAGGAGAGGTGAGGTAGACAGGGTAAAGGAGGTCAAATATAGAGGGGTAAGAGAAGAGTGAAGTGGGTAAAAGGGGATCAAATATATGGTAGCTGAAGGAAACTGGATTTTGGGTGATAAACACAAAATAGAATATACAGATGTCAAATGATAATGTAAACCTGAAAATTAAAAATTGTATTAACTAAGGTTACCCTAATAAACTTAATTTAAAAAAAAATCAATAACAAGTGCTGGTGAGGATGAGAAACTGAAACTCTCATACATTGCTGGTGGTGTTACACCCACTTTGGAAAAACAGTTTCACACTTTCTGATAACATTAAACATAACAACAGAAATCCAGAAATCTCATTACTAGGTGCTTATCTATGAGAAATGAAAACATGCCCACATGAAGAGTTATACATGAATATTTACAGCAGCTTTACTCATAATCTCCCAGAACTAGAAACAGCCTAACCTAGGTGACTGGCTAAGCAAATTGTGATTTAGCCAAACAATTGAATCTTCTTACTCAGCAATAAAAAGCGAATGAACTACTGATACATCTGACAATTTGGATGAATCTCAAAAGCACTATGCTAAGTAACAGAAGCCAGACAGAGAAGGCCATGTATACTATGATTCCATTTCTGGAACATTCTGTAAAAGGCAAAAGTATAGGACTAGAAATCAGATTAGCGGTTGTCAAGGTTGCTAGTGGGGGAGGGAATTGTTGCGATGGAGCAAGAGGGAATTATTTAGGATGATTGAAATATTCTATATCTTGATTTCAGTGGTGATTATTTAACCATACATATTTGTCAAAATTCATAGTACTACATATCTAGAAAGGGTGAATGGAAATTATTTGCTATCTGTAAATTTAACCACAACTAACCTGTCTTAAAAAATTGGAAAAATCTGTATGATAAAAGATAATATAAAATTAAAAGACCAGTAATTAAACAAACCAAAGCAAAATAAAACAAAACTATACAGTGAGGAATTTTCCCTTAGGGAAAATTTTGTTGTAGCTAATTTAATAATAGCAACTTACCTTTCACTACCAGCCCCTCAGTGCATACAAGCATATCTTTTTACAATTAATTACTACATGCACAAGTTGAGAACTTCCTCAATTCCCTGCTCTACTACCAAACCTACATACCAACCTTCATCTGTACCCACCCTTGCCTTCCTTCCTGATACAGTCAGTAGAGAATGTGTCCTGTCCTCTGTCTAGAGCCGAACTCACCAACTGTACTTACAATCCCAGTCTCTTCTGCCATTGCAGGAACCTCAGCTATCCTATTTTTCTTTATCTTCAACTTCTCCCTCTTTACTGGACTCTTCTTGTTAGTATTAAAATGAGTTCAAGCTTTTCTCATATTTAAAACCCAAACCCTCCCCCTTGACCCAACCTTCCCCTCTATCTACGGCTCACTTTCCTCTCCTTCTAGCTAAACTACTCTAAGATGTTGCTTTCACTCACGGTCTCCATCCCCTTCCCTCCCACACTCCAGATCACACTGAAGTGTTGTTCCAGATGACCACAGTTTTGATAAATTTAATGGGCTCATTCCAGTCCTCATTTCTCTTGACCTTTAAGCAGCATTCAACATTATTAAACGCCTTCTCATTGAAACATTTTCCTCTCTTGTTTTCTTTCACCTCCTCACTGCTCCTTGGCTTCCCAAGCCTCCTATCATGTTGGCATTCCTCAAAGAACTGTACTCAGACCTTCTCTTCTCTTTTTGCTTCATACTTTTTCTTAGATTATCTCATCTACAACCTCACTTTAGTTGCCATCTAAATGCTAATGACACATATTTATTTTACTAGCCCATATTTATTCTCTAGATGCTATACTTATTGATCACATTGCCTGCCTAATAGCTGGACCTGAATTCAACATGCCCCAAACTAAATTCTTCATCTTTCTCCAGACCTGGTCTCTGCCACCAAATGCTTATCAATCAATGTCTCTACGAGCCCTACAGTTGCTCAGGCTAGAAACTTGGAAGTTACCTGTGATTCTATCCTTTTTCTTATCCACTAAATGCAATCCATTTAGAAGTTCTGTTGACTCTATCTTCAAAACATTTTGGAATCAGACCTTCGCCACACCGCTGCTGTTGCTATCCTTGTCCAAACCTCAATCACCTGATGTCCACCACTAAAAGGGTGTCATAAGAGGTTTCCCTGAATCCACTTTGCTCCTCTCTAAATCTTCGTTTTTAGAAGTATAATTCTTATCATTTCACTCTTCTTAAAACTCTTCAGTGACTTCTGACTTCCCATTGTTCTTGGGAAAAGATCAGAATCCTTCACATGGCCTGTAACTGTCTGCTTGATCTGACCCTTTCCTATGTTTTCAGCCACATTTCACATTCCTCTCCCATTTTCCTTTTACTTCGGCAACACTGGCCTGTCAGTTCTTTAAATGTTTTATGCTGTCTCCTACCTTTTGGCCTTTGCACATATGATTGCTTCTGACTTCTGACTGGAATAATGTACGTGTGTGCACACGTGGGCGCACGCACACACATACACATACACCTTGTTTAGTTTGTTCTACTCATCATTCAAACGCATTTAAATTGTTCCCTCTCAAAGACATGTTCTCTGACCCAGAGCCCTAACTAAATTGTGACCATGCCACATGTTTTTATCTTTTCTGTACTTTTCCTTCAGAGCACTTACCTCTGTTTATAATCATGTACTCGCAGTATTGTTTGATGGTTTTCTGTGTCCTCTGCCACACTGAAAGGACTTTGAGGGCAGGAGACATGTCTGCTTTGAATGAATGTACACAACACCTTTATTTGTGTCATTTTGTGACATATAATTAAAGAATATGCAGCAAATATTAACACAGCAAAGATTAAGCATTAGCTACATTAAAACTCTAGAGGGAAAAACTTGAGAGGTATTTGACTGGCTCATGAGCACATAAGTACACAATTTAAGACAACTGAGTTATTGAAATCCATCTATGTAGGCAAGTGTTACCTTAAGCAAATGATTCCCTACTTTGGTGTACATTGTTCCAAATGGGAAATGGTTCCTGCAATCACCTGGGCTGCTGGTCACGGCAGCCTCTACTCCTGCTCTTTCAGAGTCCTTGGACCCTACTCACTGTTGTTCTACTCACTGCTCCTCTGGGGGAATAACCCTCTTCCAGGCTGAAACAGTTGGGAAAGCTGGGGGCTGTGCTGGAGTTGACCCTCAGGCCCTGACACCATTTGCAAAATAGAGGGTAGGCCTTCACTTTCCATTCTTAGAGATTTGCTTTATATTTGGACTTATTTAGAAATCATTACCTTATGAGATTTCTTTTTTTAATTTTTTATAAAATTAAATAATTTAAAACTAAATGTAGTTTCACTATAGTTTAAAACCACATTGTGTTTTCAAATCCACAAACATAGAATTTGTTTCAAAAGGACATGTATTTTTACTAACAAAAGTTTCATCAGTGTCCAAACTTTTACTTAAACGCAAATAAATATACATAAAGGAAGTCTTAAATCCTCATTTCCCCACCAAATAAGTCTCACTTAAGAATAAAACTAATTTATAGCTTTATTCATTTTTTTTCTAGTGAAAAACATTGGTCAAATACTGATGATACCATGTCAGGCACTGTGTTAGGAACTGGGGAGCTCAGAGACACACCAAAAGTTCTGGCAGGAGGCTTGCAGTTGAAGAGAGAAGGGCAGATGACCAGACACACATGCTCATTGATGGTGCTGAGATGCTCTAATGCTCTGGATACCTGGGTCCAAGATGAGGACAGGGAGTGTTTTGCAAAGGGCAGGGGAATAGGGAGGATAGATTTTATAGAGGAAGTGACATACAGAGAACCCATCAGTGCTTTCATCTTTTTAAAGTAAGCATTTAAAGGTGACTTTAGGAAAATTCTTTTTTGCTATATTTAACTTCTAGTTCAAATTTCTTTTTATTAGAGTAGTTTAATAAAAGTTTGAGTTCAGTTCCTCAGTATGTTTGACCTGGATTAGAACCATAAAACAAATTTCAACTGCAGGTATAGTGATTCTCTTGAATCTAAAATTTGATAACTTGCCCCCAAATGTATGGGACAGAATCATTAAAATCAAGACTATCCCACATAATTTGAGATATACCATCACTATGATTGTAAGTCTTGCAATGTGTCCCTGAGACTGTTTTAGAAATGAAGTGGAACAAACAAATAAGTAAATGCCCCCATACTATTTAAGTGAATATCATCCTAGTGAGAATTAGATATCAAAGCAATCTTTTAAGGAGAGTTTCTTGTTAGTACTTAACTCTAGATCAATAATGCTTTATCTATTTTATATTCAGTTTATTGTCAACAGCCTCCAAAGTGTTTTATGTGTCAAACCACTATTAAAAATGTTTCAAAATTATGACTTATGCTGTACAAGCTCTGAGACATGATGAGCTCTCCTGATTGTTCTCTGAAAGAGTCTTCCACTGTGGAGTCGGGGAAGAGTAAATTTCAGGAAACTAAGCTGCACAAGGATGAGAGAGATAGAGATAGAGATAGAGATAGAGATAGAGATAGAGATAGAGATAGAGATAGAGATAGAGATAGAGATAGAGATAGAGATAGAGACAGACAGAGACAGAGACAGAGACAGATAGAGAGAGAGAATCAGAAATGTGCCCATGCAGAAGTCTGAACAATCTCTTAAAAATTGAAATATGAGTGAACTCTCTCCTATATCAAATTGCTCATTAGAAAATGGAAAAAAAAAAAAAAGTCTCCAGAAACTTTGAGCCTAATTTCTTGTCATTATGGATGATATTGTCCCAGCGAAAATGATATTGACTTCCTCTCACTATCCAGAACCTCTTCCCGACACCTGCAAAGGCCCAAATGGCCTGGCCCCTGGCAACCTCTGGGGCCTCATTCCCTCCCAAGTTTCCCCTCCCTCATTCTAGTCTCTTCACCATCCATCTCTGAAACACTCTTTATTACACGAATGTCACATTATCACAAAGAACCTTCCTGGGCTACCTTATCTAAAATACACCTTCCCGTCACTCTTTATGCCCTTTACACTGAGTTAATTTTCTTCATAGCAGTAACATTGTATTTAATATTTGTCCATTTCGCTCAGCTGAATGAGGAAGCTTCATAAGGACTGGGACTTTGTCTGTATTGTTTTCCATTATGTTTCTGTCACCTAAAAAAGTACCTGCCTCAAGGTAGACCCTCAGTAAATATTGGTTGAATGAATTAGTGAACCCTCTGTCGGGTCCTCAGTCCCCTTTCTGGCTTCTTTCATGAGCCATTCATTTCCATCTCTAGAACAGACTCTACTCAGATCTGCTGGGCATGTTTGGCATGAACGAGAGTCTTCAGAACCAGTCTCTCTCCACAGAAAGCACTTCCCAGCATTAAATTCAGTGTGTACCGGTTTGCTATCCACTGTGTGCTAGGCCTGATGGATTTCATCCTATAAGTGAGAATGACTGAGGGGTTACCTGAAATATTCAGAGTTTTGCCCACCACTGTTTTCTGAACTATGCTCAGAGTCACTGAGATCAATCAGAGGAAGTTTATTTGAATGGACTGAGAGTCAAGAGACTTGAATTCTAATCTTGACCCTCCTTCTAATCTAAGGAGATACATTATCTTAAATGATCACTACATCTCAATCTTCTAATCTTAGCTGTTTGATGTTGGGCAAATTATACCATCTCTAGGTATCTCAGTTACTCATGTGTTGTATGATAATAATTGCACCCACTCGCAGTGCTGTTATGAGGATTGATGAAGTAATTCATGGTATACACTAAACACAATTATTATTGTTATTATTATTATTTCCCTATGATTCCTTGATCGAATTTTTATTGCTACTAAGGAATCTACTCACTTATATAGATATTTTATCATGTTTCTCTACTAGAAACAAAGGAGCAAATATGTTCAAATGTCTCTTTAGAATATACACACAAAGCACACTCACACACTAAGAAAGAATACTAGAAGGAAAAATTATGAAAATGTTATTGGAATTACAAGTGGGTTTTTCGGTTTCTTGTTTTTGTTTTTGTTTTTTTCAGTTCTTTTTAACTAGCTATATTTTATAAAATTTCTACAGAAAATTAAAAGTTATTTCTAAGTAAATTAATGTCACTTGTTGATTTTACACCTCCAAGTGGCAAAATAAAATTGTTTCACTTAATTAATGAACAATAGAAAAAATGCCCTTATTTGTTAACTCTACTAAATTTCATAGCTGAATTAAAAATTCTTTTGGCGTATAGCAAAGTATTGCACAGCACACATAGTTGGTTCTGAGATCTAAATTACATCTGCTTCCGGACTTTTAATTTTAAATTATTTTTATAGTTAATATTTATATTATTTTTGTATATTTGGGCTATAATATTACGTATTATTAACTCAGTCACTTCAGAGTGGTGCTTTTCTTATGCAGTTGATATATGACTGTATAGCTAAATGGATAAATAAAACAAAAACTATAAATTGCCAGAACGGAAAGTTCATAAAATGCTTCCAAACTGGAATTGTTTGCTTTGCATCTTACCATCCACTTCCTTAACCATAACAGAGCTCCACATACTTCTTAAGTGAGAAAAATTTGCTGAAATGCCTAAGATATTTGGAAATTTAAAGATGAAGTAACAGCCTGAATCATTAAGAGAACTGATTCATAAAGTTTATATTTTTATTTAAAATAAAATTATAAATTTAAACAAAATCTTTGTAAATATGTGTATGTATTTTATGTGATGTAATATACATAAGTGTAAAAGTAATATGTACTCATTGCGAAAATTCTAAGAAATACAGACATAAAGAAGAAAACAATATGTAAATGGGCATGCCCATATCTGAGTGCATGAGAAATATGCTAGAAGTAAAAATGCAAACTTTTTGCTTGAATGATGTTGGTGAAGAATTTTTCCCCTACATGGCTTTGCAAGGGACTCATAAATGTTATACCCAACATGAAGTTATGGACTGTACGCCTCTGTTCTCTCTTCTACCCTGTTCTTCAGGATTCCTGCCAGTTGGCATTCTCTGCATCTCTCTGTGGAAGTTCAGCTTGAATATTTTATTTTAATACCTCAATACTTCTTTCAGGTACTTCCCAATTATTTTTATTTTGAACTTTCTGTTCTTTCTTTCAAATGCTGGACATGTCAACAAAACCTTCTGTTTTCCATTTTCTGAATTTAGCATTTCAACATCTGTATAATAGTGAACTAAAAATACACAAACATTAAATTGTTAGTGAACATTCTAGAATCGTATAAATAGGCAAGAAGAATTGAGATTTTTGTTGTTGTTGTTATTATGAAAAGGATTTTGTTTGATTGAACAAACTTTTTGAATGACTTTAGAACCTGACCTTTGGGTATATCTTCTAATTTATCTCATTTGCTTACAAATCTGTGGTTTAAAGAGAGTTCACAGAAAACAGTTTATTTTAGCTTCATCCCTCAAGGCTTGGGAGAAGAGGTGTTGAGATTTCTCCTTCTATTTCATTCCTTGGTCTTGCTGCCACTGAAAACTGGAGATTCAGATCTTTGAAAGGGCTTTAATTATCAATCCTTGAGTGTTATCGAGCATTTTATAGCACTGTTATAGAAGCTGTCAAAGAAGCAGAAGCATAAAGCATGTTGCCTTCTCAGAAGGAACTTTGTGAGGATAAGTGACATCTGCTTTTGAAAAAAAAAAATTAAAGATTAAGACCAAATAGGCAATAAAAACCAGAAGTGTAAAGAATTTAATGAAAGGAATAGTAGTTAATTACCAGTTAATTAATTAATACCCAGATTATCTGTGTAGGTCAGACTTTTTTAATAAAATGCAGAAAAGTGACTTGCTTTAAGAATTATCCATATACAATATCAAAGCAAACTTAAGGACTCTCAGAAATGTTACCAAGTTACATGGGATCTAGAATTAAACACTTTGATTTTATTTTTCAGCTCTTTTCTCTTTGCAATATGGATACCCGTCCCCCTGACATTTAGGTAAAGATCTGAGAACTTGTGAGAAAATTTAAGATTTTTTTGTGTTAAAGAATCCCAGTGCAGGATCTCCTAGTGCCAATAAAGTTAATGCCCAAAAATAAAACAAGTATAATTTGTGTCATTCATTGAGCAATGAGATGGTGATTATCTTTGTATTCAGCAAAACAGTAGGATAAAATCTACTTCTTTTTAATTTTATACCTATCAAAAAATGGTAGTTTGACAGATCCTTGTAGTTTGGCACAACATAATGGAGAATTATCCCTAGATAATAGGTAAATCGGAGCTCACAGTATATATCCAACTCCCAACAAAGGCACACCAAAATAAAATAAAAGATTCCTTATGCAAGATTCCTCTGTTTTCCTCCTCAAGCTGACCCTAGCCCAAACATCCAGATCCCTTTTCATCTGGCATTCACAGGCTCTCTTATAAAAGCTCCTCTTAACCTCCTGCCTTTACATCCTTATAGGCAAAAGACAGGCATCCCCCAAGACAACTCTGCCCTGACTGTCCCAGCAAACAACTTGTCCTAGTTCTAGTGACCTACCTCTCAGGAGCTAAGCTCAGTGATGACTCAAGAGAGGGTATTTTTATACTCTGTACCTCAGAGTAGTCTTCATTCTCACTCCCATCCTCCCAGCCCAATTTCCTTGGTGGTTCCCTCTGTGTTTCTTATTAACTGAGCATACTGAAGACTTTTGCCACAGCCTCAAAAATTTGTCACCATTAATGTCAAGGTAGCTACTGCCTGTTGTATAATTTCTTCAGTTTACTGGAGAAATGAGATTTCTCCTTCTTGTCCATAAGCCATCTCTTGCTATTAGTGCTTTTCAACTGCTTTCCTCATCCCCGTGTTTTCCAGATCAGTCAACTAGCACGTGCCAGGCAGAGCACAGTACTGAATACTTACTTTTCTATTTAATCTGAAACACGTAATTGAAATTTGCAACCACATGTTTCCTCTTCTTTCTGCATCTCCCTTTTTCTTATGTCCACTGCGTGATAGGCATAACTTTTCCTATAAGTTTGAAGGAAGAAAGGAACCATCAAAAAATGAAAGTTGCTGATTATCAAAGAAATGCAAATTAAAATGAGATGTAACTTTTTCCAATCTTGGTAAGAATGAAAAAGATAATGATGATACCATATGTTAGTGAGCTCTTACATTGCAGGTAAACAGGGCCAGGGAGTCAGTAGCGGGGCAGGGAAGCCTTGTTCTGAGGCCTGGGTAAGTACCGCATACAATTTTTAGCTTGTTCCCCCTTGATAGACAGCTTTGAAAAGCATTTGTACAATTTTTTTAAATGGCTATATTTTTGGGGATCAAGAATTTAATTTCTAGAAATTTGTCCTTATGGACACTTGTACAAAGACATATGTATGAAGATACTTATCACAACACCATTTATAATAGAGAATTAGGTTATGATACATTCATTCAACGGAATATAATGCAGCAAATGTCATATATATATATATACACACACATACACACATACCTGAGAACACTTCCAAACTATGTATTTTGTTATTTTTCTGATGAAAAATATGTTCATATGTATGCGTATATACACATATATACATATATGCTTCACAGTGTTACCTTTGGGTTCCAGGATTGGAGTAAATTTTTGTTCTGTACTTTCTAAACTTTCTAAGCATTGTACATGACTTCACTTTATGATCCGACAAAATAAAGGTATTTAAAAATATGTTAAAGCTACAATATGTTAACACATTTTTGATGTTATAGTTAAATCACTCAGTGTTCATATAGTAATAATTACAATAAAAAATAAATGCCATTTATTGAGCATTTGCCAATAGACATTGCATATATATAGTCTAATAAAAATACCACATATAACTTCATAGGGCAAATAACATTCAGCTAGCAAGATGAGATGTAGAGTCAGAATTTGAGTCTTGTTTGGTCTGTCTCCAGAGCCACAAAGATGTGAGGTTTACAGTGATGGCTTAAACCTGAATCTTGCTTCTAAAGAGTTTGCAAGGCATAATGCAAACAGTATTCTAGAATTGGCTTGATTTTTCTATATTCATTATCAGAAACTGACGTCTATGTGGAATTCTGGATTTTCTTCACAGTTTTTCATTCACTCTGGCTATGCCAAACAGAAATGGTTTAATCTGGAATGTCTGATAAAAGATAAGGAAAGGACTTGTATGTTTCTCCCGCTGAGGGTGGGGGAATGTGTCCTCCCTTTCCATCCTAAGGGATTGGCTGCCTAACTAAGAGAACAGGGATATAAAGTAAATATCCGCCCACTGCCGTTGGCTCTTTTTTGGTGTATTCGAAGTATATTAACCAGTGCTTGTTTTCATATGAGACAGTTTACGTAGAAGTAACCACAGCTGATAAAACTCAAGAGTTCATGCCAGTAATGAAATTCCTCGCTGTTCAAGTAATCATGGGGCCACTAACCTATGAAGTAGTTACTAAGAAACATGGGGACAGGTCCTAATTATTCTTAGTAGCCACCATTTGGGTCAAATGACTGACTTTTCCAAAGTTCATTCCTTCATTCTTCATTGTTATCAGCCAAACTGGAAGAGCGGAAATGTATGAGATTTTTTGTTTGTTTCAGTCAGTATCACTGATTTCATGGAAACACATTTTCACGAGGCTTCCATTGAATATGTCCAACAGCTATGGGAAAAAGCCTGGGATCACCTCGTGCTGACCTCATAAACACAGAACATTATTTACTCTTTGGGGACTCTTTGGGTGACCCTGCCCTGCCCTATCTTCCTCAGGCATCTCTCCAGGTGCTGAGCAGAACCTTCTTCCTCGGTTGAGCTGGGCTTTGAACTTCCAGAGCACTGTGTTTCCTAAGTTAGGAAAACAAAGGTTGTACAGTATTTGTTTCTAAATGGTTGGAGTTTGACATTTATGTTCTAGCATTCTCACTGTTCTGAAAAAAAAAAGCACTTTATGACTTAAACTCACTTTCATAACTCTTCCTTGCAAATATTATATAGGCTTGTAGTAAGTTATTAAGTAGGTCTAGTTTAAGCTGTGGATCCTCTCCTAGGATTTCTTCTGATTGGGGCTTAGATATTTTTTTCTTTCATGGTTCTGGTTCTGACTCGTCTCCTTACTCAGGTGAGCTGCCCCCCTGCGCCCACACTGGCCATGCTTTCTGGTTTGAATGCCATACTTTTGTTGTAAAGGCAACTTATCTGCTCAGTCCATAAGTGTCTCGAATCAGCCCTTTAAAAGGCAGAGACTTCCTACTGCAATTACACAACCTCTAGAGTGTATGCAATAGTATTTTTGTTGCTTTAACTATTTCTATTCCTGTTTGCTAATGCTCAGATCTCAACAAAAACAGGAAGTTATAGAGGGTCTGACTCAAATCAGAAAACGCTCAGGCAATGACTTCTGCAAAGTACCCCTAAAAAGGCTGCCTTCCTCATAAAGAGGCACAAAAAGTCTATGTTCTCAGCCCACAGTAGGGACATTAAACAAAATGAGTTACTTGGTACTAGGATGGCAGGTTGGGGATTACAAAGATGAATTAGTGACAGATTCTGGCTTTAGAAAGCTTCAATCTTGTAAAGGAGACGAGTGCATGAGTGTTTATAATATAAGGTGAAAAGTGGTACCTGAACGAGAGAAATGCTAGAGTAATTGGAGTGGCAGAAATTGCTTTTGATTAGGAAGATCAGGGGCGACTTTTAGCAGACCCATGAATTAAGACTAGATTGAGAAAAGCAAAGTCAGACTAGAAGAATATTTTCGATAGAGGAAGGATCAATAAGAGCAAAGCCATGGCTGTTTTCCTTATTTTATAGATGTGTAAACAGATCCAGAGAAGAGATGTGACTTAGAAAAGATCTTTATCAAGTTTGATTTGTTCTAGAGAATATCAGCATTCACAAATTCTGGCCCCTTAAGGGCTCTAAACAGTCTTACAGCTCTCTGAATTTGTAGCTTTAAAATCAGTTGAAAATGTAGCGTATTATTACTGGGGAAACAGTTGAATGCTGTGGGCAATACCTGCAGTACTTTTTATCCTTTCAGGAAACAACAGTGGCATTAGGCCTTGCCTAATCTTATTACCGTTGAAGGGGTTATTAACCACCTGCAGCCGTGGAGGCCCTCCTGCCCTCCTGCCCTCCTGCCCTCCTGCCCTCCTGCCCTCCTGCAGGTCCGGATCCGCACACCCCAGCAGCATGTACCCTGAGACCAGCTCAAAGCTGTAAAGCCTGCAGTCTTTCTCGCTTTCAGCTTAGGGTGGCCAGGTTTAGCAAATAAATATGTGGGACATATAGCTAAATTTGAATTTCATATAAACAGTGAATAACTTTTTAGTGTAAATGTGTTCAATGCAGTATTTGTAACACTATTTGTTTTGTATGATCAGAGTTTTTTTTATTTACATAATTTACATGAATAATTTTGCCTTACAAACAACTAATTGATATTTGTATTTATACCTTTTTAAAGTACCATGAACACAACAACAAAGATTTTTAAAGATTAAGATCCAAGGGAAGTTAAGGTGAATAGACTTGGGTGTGTCTTATTCGTCTTTATATCTCCAACACCTGGTTCATGGTAGGCAGTCAGTAAATGCTCTCTGAATAAATGTGAAATGAAGGAGTTAGCACAGTCTTGAATTTTATTCTCCATCTTCTTAGAATCTCTCTTTATGCAGTGACAAATTTAAACTCCAAAAGTAGTTCTTTTCTAAAATGTCTCAATGGGTAGAAAACTGAGAAGCATCTTGTACTATGGTCAACATTTACTAAACAGTTAATTCACACCACCTGAAGAGGAGAGGCCCAAGTAATCAGGCAGTATTTTTTAAAAAAAACAAAAACTGACAGTTTATCTGCTAACGCTGTCCTGAATTCACATCTCTTGGATTCTAGGCATCATTACCTCAGCTTCTAGTAATGGTGGACTATAAAGCAATAACCTCAACTTTGTGGATTAAATATCCCAGAGGCCACTAATGACTAATGCTGTCTCTTATTTTACAAGAAATCAAATTGCTGAACTCATTCATTCATGAGATATAATTCACTACAGAGGTTTCTCTACTTCGATACAAAGTTTTTTTGGTTCCTGACACTATATTTTGGAGATATTAAAACCAAAACTAAAAGCATGGTCTACAGCTTGTGTTAATTATCTTTGGGTAGTTTATGGAAGCATTTGCATTCTTAAATCAGTTATCTAAAATGATTAAAAAGACCTATCTCTATCTCAGGGCTGTCTCTGTACTTGAACGATTATTTTACTCTCCTAAAGTTTAAGTGCTTTGAGTTCCAATAGGCCAAATGAATGAATATCGAAAGCAGATTTAAAAAGGATGAAGTATGAATGGCAATTCCTTTTATTGAACTACAGTTGACACATTGGAGTCTTTTGGCCTATACAGCAGAAGTCCAAGTACTTGATTCTAAATAGAAAGTCTTGAGTGTGAAAGCATGAACAGACTGTTTCATTCTTCCAATTATTTAATGCTTTCTTAATGCTAATGATTTTTTGCTTTTTGTTACTGCTTTTTGAGTTTCGTGAGCTCCAGGGACTTATTTTAAAAGAAAGAATGAGACCCTTCATTCACAACCAGGAATATTTGTATTTCTTTCTTGCTTTCCTTAATAACATTTTCACAGGAAAAGTTTGCATATACATGGAGCTGGATATTTTTAAAGACTTCCTGAAACAAATGTTTGTTCTAATTACAGTCTTATATGGTTAATGCCACGTGAAGAAAACCCGCAGTGTGAAATGTGCACTTATGGAAATAATAAATTATAACAACATCTAACACCTGGTTCCTGATAGCTTGCTTAAAGGATGGATAAACAAATGCAGAAATAGCCACCAACCACTGTAATCAAGACCATAAAATAACTAATTAGATCATATCACTGAATCAAACCTGTCTGGAAGCAACAGAGGAACAGCCTTGAGTTTTAACTGTGGATTTCATTTCAAGGACCATAGCTCTATTCTTAAGGAAAGTAACTTGAATTGTTATAAATTAAATTTTAGAATTTTATCTATTATTTTTAATTTGGATGTGAGAATTGTAGGCGTTTTACAATTTTTTATTTTACAAAAAGTTCATGTTCATTGCAGAAAAGTGGTAATGGAGAGATAAAGAAAAAGAAAAAAAAAGAGAAATTGTTACCGTTGGGGTGACATGAAACCCAGCGTATGTAGCTCCAGTGGCAGGGGGGAAGGATAACAATGCAGAAGTGTAATTAGCATTTTTCCTTGGTTCTTCCTCATTGACACAGTGAAGAATCACAGGTCAGTGAGATTTAGAAAAGATTTATTAAAAGTATATTTTAAAATGACAAAGCATGTCCAAAGGAGGCACATGGTTTTAGAAATGAGAGCTATAACAGAGCGCTGTAACAATAACCACAGTAACCAACATAAAAAGGACCAGAAGTGGGAATGTCTGCATTATATTTGGGCCGTGATGGGGTAGTTCCAAAGGCGTTCCTAGGTGATTACCATGTGAGGTCATTTTGTCTGACACCTGGCTGCTATATAACCCTTTGCCTAGTGCTCATGTGCATACCCAGAATTCTACTACCATCGGGGTGTTCTTTGGGCAGTCTCTAGGGTGGGCCCCTATTCTTTTGTTCCTCCTGTCACTCATGTTTGACTAGCTACCTAACAAAATCACTTGTAATTCCAGTAGTCAAAGATAACAGGTGTTATTATTTTGTTGTAATCCTTCAAAATTTTCAGTGAATACATATAAATATGTATTTTAATAAAAATAAAGTAAAAATACTTTATTTCCTATTTTTAATCTGTATTTTTTCATTCATTTTTACATCTCATATCAATATATATGTACTTCTCCAAATAGAGGTTTTATGGGATTCATGCATAGGCTTCACCCAAAAAAATGTATATGAAATTTTGTGGGTCATGTGTATATATGTATTTTTTTTTTCTGGAAAAAAAATGCATTGTCAGAGACTCACGGACATGGACTATAGACAAGGGGTTACCAGAGGGTAGCGGGTGGAGGGAGGGGAGAGGTAGATGGGGTAAAGGGGGTCAAATATGTAGTAACAGAAATCTAACTATGGGAGGTGAACACATAGTGTAAATATGTATGTGCCTTATTGTTAAAGTGTACAGCTGAAACTTATTGGATTTCATTAACCAATGTCATCATAAAAAAATTAATTAAAAAAATGCATTAGGACTTTTATTAGATTTACTTTAACTTTTATTGATAAATTTAGAGAGAGACTGCACCTTTCCACTCAGAAGCATAATAAGACCCAATGTGATTTCGTCCTCTTTGTTCCTGATCTAATTTTGTGCTTTTCTTTATATAGATCCCTCATCATTGTTTTAACAATTTAGTGGTCATTTTTTAAACATTTTAATTTATTAAGGTTTTAATATTATTGTGATTTTATTGAATCCTAAGGTCTCTGTCTTTACCTTGTACGCCCGTCTTCAATTTAATATATAACTCAATAATAAAGTATGATTTGATTTACATAAATTTGCTTTAGGTTTAATATTGCATGAAAACATGTTTCAAACAGCTGTATACTATTTTCCACATGATAGAATAAAGTGAATTATTTGTTATCAAATGGGAACATACCCACAGTGATTTGCTTTGTATCTTTACATAATAAAATCTTTTAAAATCTGTCTTTTAAAATTTTACAAGTTTTCTGCCTAATTAAAAGAAAATATATATGTTCTGCATTTTTGTATATCAACCAAGGCCATTATTTAGAATTTTTGCTAGAGGGACCAGCTGAGAAATGTTTGCCTCTAAACTTTAATGTTGTCTACAAACATAATTTCATACAAGACAGAGTTACAGATAAAGAGTTCAGAGAGTTAGAGCAAAGAATGAATAAAACTTTCACTATGCCTTCAAATTAATGAAGAAAAGTCTATAGTTGGAAAACTCTAACCATGGAGATGTATAGCTGTGGTAGAGCCCAGTCCATTCCTGACTGGTCCTATTTCTCCCAATTTCCCAGCAAATTTTTGTACCGTAGGTACACTTTGATTTTATCCATCTGTGGTCCGTATTTCTCTCCTTTCCCTTCCTTACTCTCCATCTCATCCTCACCTGTCCCCAAGAGCATCTTTCATCTGCTCTTCGGACTTGATCTGCTCACTAACCCCCATGTTCTCCTCAGAGGGGCTCTCTTGGTAGTTTCTCCACATACTAATTCCATTCTTTTTTCCCGGTCCTTTCTCCAAGTATCTGTCTCTCTACTGCACTCTTCTGTAAGGTTTAACCGAGTTTAACTTCCCTTATAGCTCTTTCAGTCTCTGCCAGAATGCCAGGAAACTTTTTCTATCTTGTTTCTGTTGACTGTCATTACTGCCTTCCTCAAAATGACTTGTCTTTTCTGTTTTCCTGCCACCAGCTATCCAGTTCACTAACTAGCTTCACTGCCCTCATCCTACGACACCACCATTTTCTTTCCTGTAAGCCAATTTCTTATTTATTATGGATTTTTATAGATGAGTATTCATGTTTATATTAAACACAAATAACATAGTGTTTGCCTACAGCAGCAAATAAGGAGCTCAAAAGATACATGTAGAATTTAAAGAGGAAGTTATTAATATCTAAGGATTAACTTGTTATTGTCTTCTGTTATTTACATTTGTTCTTAACCACTGAGACTTTCTATGCCTACTGAAGTTAAAATGTTTAGTCATATGAAAATATATATGCCTTTAAGGAAATTGGATATATGAATATCTGGATTGAAAAAAATCAGAATTAGTTTTTATAACTTTTCAAAAGCCTACATCATTGCATTATAAAAGAGCTTTTTCAAGTATGTCTTTAGTAATTTTAAAGTTGTTTTAGTTTATTTAAAAATTATTTTAAAATAATTTTTAAGATTTCATAAATCGATGTATGGCAACGAATGCATTTCCCTATATAGGCAGTATCTTCACCATTAAAGAGGCAAACCAGTATGGATTTTTATTTGGGCTTTTCACATTTGCTATTTCAAAAAACTAAAAATATCAAGCAGTTGTGCAGCTCTGCATTTGAGGTGCCATATAATTGTACTTTTGTGGAGGTAAAGGAAATATGCATTACTAAGATAAATCTTGAAAGGAAACTGCATAGGAATTTCCTCTGCATCACCAAAACCATGAACTTTCTGGTCTCCTACTGATATTAAAAGAGCTCATTCCAACAGGGTGGCATACATTGAACTCAATTTCTAGCACATGAGGGGCCATGTCTTTCACTTACTGGTTAGAGCTAGGGGAGTATATAATGTATATAATACTTGTCATAGGCCAGAGAATTCTAAAAGAAAAAAACTTGAAGTAACTACCTTTAAGCCAATTGAGAATAGTTCTTTCAGCAGAATCTAACAAAAAACAAACATGAAACTCATGACCCTGAAAATGCTTGTATAGTTTCCTTTGGTCATAGTCCTGTTGGCACGATCTCAATCTTCAGTTTTTCATGTCCTGTGGATTGTAGTTAATCATAAATTGTGAATTTATTGTTCTTATCTGAACTCTCCTTTTGTAAATTACATGGTATCCCAACACTGTATGTTTTAAAGTGTCATACCCCATAAAAGAAGTCAAAATAAGACCTTTTTTTGCACTACCCCCCACTATAGTATCTCAAGAACCCCCATCATTGCATCCTGTTAAAAATTCTTTTCTTTTGAGATGCCAATCACAAAGTTTATTTGAAGGTCTCATTGACCTTATTGTTTGCATCTTTGTTTTTTGTTTTTTTTTTTAAAGTTGGCAGGAAAGTTCTAAATTAAAAATACAAACTTAGTATGCCAGGGATTATAGCAAAGTAAAAGACATTTTTCTGAATTAATTGCAAGGCTTTGTGATATGTGTGGAAAGACTGAGGATTCCTGATTCAAAAGACCTGTTTTTAAATTCAAGTGTTTCCATTCCTTAACTTTGTAACAATATGCAAGCTAACTTCTCTGAGCTTTCCAGTCCTCATCTATAAAAGAGGGAAAATAATTTATAGGTTTATGATACAGATGACTAACAAAACACATGTGAGAGCACCTAATGAGTAATGGATGTTCAATAAAAGTAATAATAGAATAATTGGGATAAGGCAGTTATAAAGGGAGTCTGAATATGATATCCTCTTTAATTCTTTTTCTACTTAGATAAGAAAACATATGTAAAGTCACTAGCACAGAGGCCAGGACATAGTTGACCATCAAAGGATGTTAGCTACTCTTTCATTTTACATTTCAAGTTATTTAATTGTTTCCTTTCCAAGGCTGAAAAGATGTGTATATATTCTTGACTCAACATTCAACAACAGATTGCCTTATAATGCTTGTTAAACATTAGCGTACACACAGATCACCTGGGAATGTCATTTAAATGCAGATTCAGCAGGTCTGGGATTCTACATTTTTAAGAGCCTTGCAGGTGATGCCTATGAGGTTAGCCTTCTTTTCATACTTTGAATAGGAAAGCATTAATGGGCTAGGCAGAAGATACCCTCCCTTTATTCCTTGCATTATCTTATTTCATAGAGTTTAAAGAGTTTAGAGCTGATGTTATTTTGCACGTTTTACAGATGAGAAAGGAGTGACTCACATTGGGTGGTAAATTTGCTGATAGTTGAGATCATTCAACCTAATTGTTCATCCACATTTCTTATCTACCCTGATCAGTTGTTTTAATTGTGTAACTATTCTCCCATTTTTCCTATTTAATTATCATGTCCCTAGACATTAAGAGTTATGAAGTTTTCTCGTATATCTTTATCACTATTGTCCAGCTCTTTCTGAGATCTTTGCTCCTGTTAATATGTAACTGCAGTTTGTCAGTACCCACACTGCTTAACCCTGCCAAGATAACCCATCCTTGATGGTGCCATCTTTAGTGGCGAAAATTATTGGCAGTGGTCAGGCAGATTTTGATACTTTGGGGGATAGATGATACCAGAACTCCTTCCAATTTCTTTGAAGTGAGATGCCTGCTCCTCTACCAGAACCAGTGAGAAGCCAGATGAACTAAGGACCATCAGCTCAAGGATATCAGGTGTTTCCATGATTCTACCACAAAACAGCCCCACTCCAGCAACTGGGATATTTTTTTCCACCTCACGCTTTCCAGCTCTGTATTAGAGGACAAGGTTTCATCACTTTTCCCTCCCTAGCCTTGTTTTTAGTAAATTCCCTGGAGTAATACGGTGCTGTGGGACACCTCTGTTAATTTGTCCCCCAATTACAAAGGCATGACCCCCTCCCACTCCCTGGGGCACACCTCCCATGGTTGCCCCAGTGCTTTAGAACCAGCCAGAGTTTCCATCCCCCAGTTTAGGTATGCTCTTCTTACTGATGCCCTATTCCTCTTTTGTTTAACTCTCCCACAATCAGTTCCATAAAGATATGGCTTCTAGTGCATTTTTAAAAGCTAACACTGACGGGAACATGTTCATAAAATTTTTCTTACAAAGATTACTTCAGAATAATGAAAACATAGTCACACTCAATATATAAAAAAATGAACTTTATTTAATAAACAGTTAAATGTAACATAATTATAAAAATATTACAGAAGAGCAAGTTTAGCTTTGATCACTAGTCTCTCTTTTCACAGGGAGATAATAAATGTTCTTGAGCCAAAGGCAACTGGGCAAAAGTCTCAGGATTACTGCCCTTTCTTCTTTTTTCTCCTTCCTTCCTTCTTTTTTTTCTCCTTCCTTCCTTCCTTTTCATTCCTTCTTCCTCCTTCCTCCCTTCCTCCCTTCCTCCTCCTCCTTCCTTCCTTCCTTCCTTCCTTCCTTCCTTCCTTCCTTCTTCCTTCCTTCCTTCCTTCTTCCTTCCTTCCTTCCTTCCTTCCTTCCTTCCTTTCTTCCTTCCTTTTTTTTATCTCTTCTCTTCTGTCTTTTTGGGTTAGTTACAGGATACTTGCACAATCCCTGTAAAGAGATTCATTGTTAACCTATCATAATATAGTATAAGTATTTTTTAATGTCAATAAATATACCTTTCTCTTCTTCACCATAATTTTAAATAGTTGCTTAACTATGTATATAACTATGTTGTAATTTAACTAATTTCATAGTGTGGGGCATTTTGATTCTTTTCTAACTCCTTTTGCTGTTATAAATCATGCCGGTCAGTGCTCTTGTTAAGATCTAAGCAGCTGCTACTCAGTTATGTCCTGCTTGTCTAGTCACATATTTTCCTCCTCAAAGAATTCTAGTAGGTATGGTATCAATACACCCATACTGTGGAATATTATGTGGCCATTAAATATGAAATAGCTCTACTATATATGTACTGACATGGAAGATTATATGTGATAAATCGTTTAGAAAAGTAATAGTGCAAAGCCCTAGTCAGAGTCATTTTAGTAAAGTATGAATAAACAAGTTTATAAATACATTGCCTAATGTGGTATTTAAAGAAATTTAGTAACTTTGCTACAGTGTGGTAATTATAGTGCTTAAAAACTTGGATTCTGAAGCCAGCCTACCTGAATTTGAATTCAGCTCTGCCATTTGCTAGCTGTGTGACCTTGGGAAAGATATTTAACCTCTGTACTTCAGCCTCTTCACCTATGATATGAGGATAATAATAGTACTTATCTCATCTGGTCATTGTAAGGATTAAGGAAATAATGTATTCGAAGGCCCAGAATGGTGTCTAGAATTTAGTGCTTGCTCAAGTAATATTAACTTTTGTTAATGATAATTAACTTGCTTTTACTTTTTATTCATACTATTAAATGTAAATTTCCACAAAAATATGGCTGCAAACGAAACCACTTTGGGGCAAGAAATATTGGGAGCAGAAAGAAAGGAGTACAGTGCTCTCAAGGGGGTAAAGCACATATTAGGAAATATGGTCAATTCTTACTATGTAGCTAGGTATCAAAATTTGCAATACAGTAGAATTGCTACAGGCTGTCAGAGGTGTCTCATTAGCAGTCATCTACCATCAGCCAGGTTATGTATTCAGACGCATGTAGATTATCTGTGATTTTTCCTATTCATATGAACTAGAACTGAATGGTACACATTTATTTTCACTTCTTCCCTAGGATTCTTTTCTATTCCTTCTTTTTTCTTGATGAAAGTAGAGAAAAAGTAAAGTTTCTTGTTTACTTAGGCTTTTCCTAAAGAACAGACTTTATCATATTCACTTAGAGAGCCTTTTCTGCAAACAGTTCTTCACTGTCCAGCAGGGTTCTGGCAGCTGGGAGACCCCTCAGTGGGAACAGTGACTAGGTATGAACTTGGGAGCTATTTTTGGAGATAGGACAATGCAGGGAATTCTGGGTCAATGGGAAACATCTGAATTAGGCATTTTTCTGCATTTTAATTATTAATCCATGTCCTTGGTTGATAAGAAAATAAATCCAATGATACATCAACTGTATGAAGGAAAAGACCAGGCATTTTTCTTATCTAAAGAGCCTCTGTGGTCTCAAACGCTGAGAAAATAATTGCACGTCAAAAGGCCTGATTTTCATTCTTAGTTTTATAACAGACTAATTGAGTCCCAGGAAGAGTAAATCAATCCAGTTCTTTCGATTGAAAGAAGCTTTTAACCATTTCTTTGGATCATGTCCCTGCTCCTTCTTGTATCCTATACTCTTACCATATGGGACAAGATGGAATGACTGAAGCCCAGTGAGAATGAGTGATCGGCCAGTGGTCACTTATCCAATCATCAGGCATGTATATCATAATGCTTTCTTGTGAACTATGTCTCTGCTTCTGCCCTCCTTCATGGAATGTTTCCTAGAATATGTACTTTACGACTGACAGAAGAGATTATTTTCTAAAGAAAAAGCAGGAAGGAAGAATCGATTGATCAACCATAACTTATAGTCTAATATTGTCTGTTGGAAATTTTTATGGACACTGGATACCACAAAATGCTTTTACTCCAGAAAATGGATATATCCCAGAACTAATGGTGATTTTCAAAGTTCCCAAATTTCTGCCAAGTATTCAAGGGAAATACAAGTAGATAAACATTACTATGTTTTGAAGCTTCATTAAGTGGGAATTGTAGATCCTCCTCATGGGTTACAGAAGTAGCAACTATGAATATGCCACCTCAATATCCATCACAGAGGATCAATATACCTATACTGTGGAATATTATGTAACCATTAAAAATGAAATAGCTCTTCTATGTGTGTACCAACGTGGAAGATTGTCTGTGATATATTGTTTAGGTAAATAATGATGCAGACACTATCTATAGTGTGATATCATTTTTATAAAAACAAACAAAATCTACAAACAAACATATGGATATAGGTATCTGCTTCATTGAGAGAGAGAACATATTTCAGCTGTTAACAATGGATTCCCCAAGGCATCAAGAATGAATAAAGAAGATGAGAATGGGGGGAGGGGAAAAGAGCAATGTTTACTTTTTAATTTATTCATATCTATATTGTTTGGAATTTGGGGGGATTTTGTTCATAAACACGTATTTTATAATATTTTATATAAAACATATAAAAATCTGTATCAGAAATGAATCTCTCTGTGTGTCTGGTGGTTTGAAGCTGTATTCTACAAAGAAGCATATTGTCAATTAGCAAATAATGAAAATGACAAGTATCTCTTCACCTGAAAAAACTCCTTAAAATTACAATATAAATGGTCTCGCACTTGTAAACATCAGCTGTTACATGTCATAGATATTAGGAAGAGATAAAAATAAAATCTAAAGCTGCTATATGATGAATATCATTACATCTTATTTGAGTGGGCTCATAGTAACAGTGGAAGGGAAATATATACAGTTTAAAAAGATGTGAAATCCATGCAAATATTTTCATTATAATGTGAGAAAGTTATGCTGCTGTTCTATTATGATACATCGCATCTTTGGCACAGATTGCCATCCTAATACCTTACTTGTGAAGAGTTCCATCTCAACATAGAGGGGAATAATTTCCATGGAAATGATTCCATTTACTAATGTATTTGTGCTGAGAACCTAATGTGTGCACTGCTCTACAAACAGGGCGGAGGAGAGGGAACACAAAGATGAATAAAAGCCAAGAACTGTCTCACAAGGCTTACACACCAATGGGCGTGCTAAGGTGGTACAGACTCTAGAATGCAACGTGGACTGTGTTAAGCATAAAGCTACAAACCAAAGTGGGACTTCAGAATAAAGTGGTTGGATGGTAGCTCCAAAGGGAGGTGTTTTGTTTTCTATTTTGTTTTGTTTTAGAATAGAAAAAACATGAAAATCATTGTAAGCAAAGGGGAGAGAGTCAGTATGGAGAGGTGATAAAGATGAGATTGATTAGGCAACCCTGGTAGAAGCCTGAAGAGCGTTCAGGAGGAGAAGTTGGTCATTAGAAGGAGGAAGAATATCATTCAAAATACATAAAAGAAGGAAGAGGGCCTGAGTGGTGAGGCAAAGACACTCTGATGTGAAGGGAAAGAAACCAAAGGAGCCCATTTATAATAGCTGTGACTGTGTCAGTCTAGTGAGAAGCAACATTCTTGACAGAGTGAAAGAGTAATGATAGACTTGAGGGCTATGGGAAGATTTGGAATAGCCATTATGAAGAATATAAGTCAATCAGGAATGATTCAAAAGGTCGTGGGATATCACTGAGGTCATTGTTGAGAGTGAGTACCATGAATTTTTAATGAAACTAATAAATGTTTTCATTACTTTCTCTAGCAATGTTGCAGGTAGGCACAGGGGCATAGAAATCCAGCTTGGCTAGAATGCATGTTTTGTAGAAATCAAATGATTCTTATATTGAAAGATGCATATGAAAATTCATTGAAAATTAATTACAAGTAATTGCATCATTTCAGATTTCACATTGTCAATGTGTTTCTTTATCCTTAATTTTTAGAGTCAAACTAGATTACTATATTTCCATAAAGAAGTGGGAACAATATCCTATACTTCAAATGTTAACCAACCAAGTAATGCTAGTAGAATTTCTAAAGTTTCTAGCTCATAGTTGCTTCTCATACATTATGTATTTTTAGGCTGGAAAAACTAATTACATCCTTTCTGGAAGACCAGGATCCAGAGAGCAGACTAGAGGTTGGAGCCGATATGCGTAAAATTCATCACTGTTTCCATCATTTAAAGGTAAATTTAAGCATTTCCTTTAATAGAACCCATCGTCTGTCATATTCAAACTGCAATAAAGCTTTCCTAGTTGACCAACTCTTGAAAGGTTAGGATCCAGCTTCACACGTCTGGAACAATATGATCTTGGAACTAAGACTGTGATTATCACTGAATTTCTTTCGAGTTTGTATCTTACTTGCCAATAAATAAGATCACCATGGACTTCTAATTCTTTTGCCAGAAATCTCTACCTTCTACACAGAATAGTTCCATGTTCAAAAACCATCTATTTTCAAGCTGTATCAAGAGAATTGGGTCCTTCATATTTTTCCAGTAGTTTTATTTTATCTATATAAATCCTCAGTTTTTGTCTGCCTTAGGTTTTACCTTTTATGATGACGCAGTGAGAGTATCATTAACCTTTGCTTCTACCTCACTTATAATTTGGCATACTTCCTTAAGATAATAAACATTTATCGTGAGTCTTCTATGTGCCAGGCATAGGGAAAACAAAGTTGGATAAGTAAGTCATGGAGAAGACAAATATGTAAAGAATAATTACAATACATGGTAAGTGCTGTTTTTAAAAATGGTATGGGGTTATGGAGACAGGGAAAGAAGTTCAAGAGGAAATAATGTTCGAGCAGGAATTTCCCAGTTTAGGGAAGAAGAGGTCAGATAGCGAAGAGGAGAATGAGGAAGGAGAGAGGACAGATAGAGAGGGAAGACATACCAAGCAAAAGCAACTGCATTGAAAAGACAAGGAGGCAGGAAAAGACATTCACATCTGATTTGTGCAAAGAATTTTTAAAGGTGCAAAGAGTCAAAGAAATTTAGAATAGAGGTATGGACACTAAGCTCTTATTTCATCTTACAGAAACTATTGCAAGACAAGAAGATCCATGAAAAGAGCACAGTGTCCTCCGAAATCAAAGATCAAAACTGCCAAGAACCATTAAAAGAAGAAGAACATAAAAAGCTAAGAGATATTCTACAGCAGAGAGATAATGAAATCAGTATCCTTTCTAAAGCGATAAGAAACTCTCTCTCTGCTGGCTTGACCAGGGTAGTGGGGGAACTTAGATGTCTCCCCCTAGCCACACCACCTACCTCCTAACCCTGCTTTCAGTTCACATAGTTTCTTTCCATTTAGAAATAAAATGTCTCTTCAGCAAACAAAATGGAGCAACCAATGAAAAACAGAGTTGATAGAAAAGAAAAAAATTTTACTTTCTTTTTAGCCAAATATATTTACTATTGCAGGGAAATGTTCAGTTTATTGAAAAATATGGGCTTTTTTACACCATCTCTTATCATTACATTTTTAAAAATATTTTTTTACTATTTTGCGGTGCCCTTTCTGTTTTAGTACTGAGCCAGTAAGTCAACTGGTTATCTTTAGCTAGATGACCGGACACCAGGCTGACCACAGCCTCACCATGGCCCAGAATTAGTAGCTGGTGTGTGGGTGAAACTCAAATGATGGCTGAAAAATGGCAAATGGTATTTAGCTTATGAAGAGCAGAGATTGATTTAAATGTAACTTTTTATTTAAAAGCCAGATCTACCGCTTTGGGTTCCACTTACAATGTTCCCAAATTTGGAAGTGAGTATGGATGAGCATTCAAGACAGAACTCTTACAGACTCTAGGAGGCAGTGTATTTTGGGAGCTGAATGTGGTAGCAACCCATGGGAGTTGCCTCCAGTGACAAGCTAGGTGGTTACTTCTAAAGAGCCCCCGCTGGGTGCGTTAGATCTCAGGTCTCCCCAACATTCCTCCAGTATTGTTTCTTATTTTACCTTTCAAGCTTCTTGTAAAAGATTTGACATTTTCATTACATTTGCAGACTTTGTTTAAGGTCATGCATAATAAATTATTTTGCTCAGTTCTTTATGAACAGATATTTTTGTTACTTTTTGAAAAATCACTAACAGGCATTTTAGCTTCAGCTATTACGCAAAGTGGATAAAAATAACCTATATGAAGGAAATCCAGTAATAAAGAGGTAAAAACAAACCAAATACGAGGTAGGCACACTGCCTGATTAACTTCAGTCTCTAATTTTAGTTGAGTATTAGCAGACCCTGTATGTCTGATTCAAATGAGTTTTAGCTGCTTTATTATCAGACCAATAACAGTGGGTTCAACTGTGAATTACACTCCCACTCAAGCCCTTGTCTATGAGTGCTGCCCACAAGTGTTGTCACCCTTGCATTCCTTTTCCTCTCTCTTACCCTATCCATCTCTGCAAAGGTCCCAAACTAGACCTCAGCCCTGGCCCCGGCCCCAGTCTGAGCTCTGCTTCTTTTCCTGGCCTTGATCCTAGTTTAGGATCTTCTCCCCTAAATGCTCCTACCAACTTCTTAATCCCCTCTGGGTTTATGAATGTCTGTGAATATAGGAGGGATGAAATGAGATATGACAGAGAGGGAATAGTCTAGGCTTGTTCATATATGTTTATTTTAAAAAGAGAGTGAGAGAGACAGACATCATCTCCCCTCTTCACGGGTGAAGCTGGGTACCGCTGTTCATGTGGGGCTACACTAGAGTCTTTCCTGGCTGAATAACTCAAGCGAGATCCTCTTCTTCTGAGACTCATATTCAGAACGATGGTGTGTCAGAGGTATGGTGAAAAGAACACCTCTGGATTGACTATTCAAAGAAGCTGTTTTCTCATCTTCAGAAGGAGACACATAAGACCTGCCCTGCCAACCTCACCGCGCTGAGCAAAGCCAGTAAGATAATTTACTGGAAAGTGCCTTGAGTACTTTAAAATGTTATATAATGGAAAGTATGACTGTAGACAATAGGTAAGCTCAGAAGGAGGGAAAATAGCAGCTAAGATTTACTTCTCACAGAGTTTACACTTATCAAGGCTAATAACCAAGAAAGGTTTCTGAAATTTCATAGTCTTTCACAGTCGGTTGAAGAATATTTTATATCTTTTTTTGTAAAACCAAGAAGGCCAAGACTTGACAGGAGGAATAAGAAGATATGGCTTACAGGGAAAAGAGGAGATAATACTTCAACAAATAGTTCAACAAAAAACAGTCATGTAACCAAAATGACAGTGAACAACGTTGAATGTTCTTCTTGGAAAGAGAGTGAAAATGATGTCGTTTCAGTGACGCTATCAGTTTGAATAAAGATTTGACACTCCTTCAGAAAACATATAACAGAGTGTTATTTGATACCCCACATAGCACTTGACACAAAGGAAGGCCCAAGTTAAATAGATTAGGAAGGGGAAGAAGACAATGAAAAGATGAGAAGAAAGAAGGCAGCAAACAAGATAAATTCGTATAGTGATCTTTATGAAATGTAAATCAGAACAAGTTTTTTCTCTGGTTAAGATCTTACAGGAGCTTCCCATTAAACTCAGAATGAATTTCAGACTCCTCACTCCATGTTGTGAGGCCTTGGGTAATCATGCCCCTGCCTAGCCCTCTGACTTCATCTCTTAAGCCTCTGTCCCCTGTGTGTTAGGCTTCGGTCACAGTGAGCTTTTTCTTGTTTTTCTAATACACGGTTTTTCAACCTCAGCACTAGTGACATTTGGGCTGTATAATTATTTGTTTGGGGGACTATCCTATATATTGTAGGATATTGAACAACGTCTCTGGCTTCTATCCACTAGATTTCCATAACTGCACCTACCCCCAACTCCAGTATGACAACCAAAAATGTCTCCAGATATGGCCAAATGTCCCCCAGGTGGTAAAATAGCCTCCGTTTGGGAACCACTGCCAAGCCCATTTCTCCTTAGGGTTTTAGCATCAGTCATTTCTTCTGCTTAGCTACTCTTCCTCTGGCTGGTTCTTGTCATTCGATCTCAACCTAATTGTCGCTCTTAGAAAGGGTAGCATCTATTGCAGAGCAACAGCCCAATCAGTCTTGACCTTTTTTAAATAAGCTATCTGTGTGTGGGGGCGGGGGAGGGAGGGCAGAGAGAGAGAGAGAGAGAGATCTGTCTTTTTCTCAGTAGGACATCTGCTTCATGAGAGTCTGCCTTTTTATCGTTCTTTGCCTGTGCCTGAAATAGTGCTTGGCATATAGTACAAGCTCCAATAAATATCGTTGAATGGGTAAATGAAGGAATGTACACAAACCAATTAAAGTGTATGATACTATTGAAATCAGGTGCGTACAAAGAGGAGTAGAAGATCTGGGCAGAGCTTTGTTCTCTGTCAGGCTGATGCATAGGCACTACAGAAGTTTTGAACACCGCTGGTGGGTACAAGTTTCTTTGAGAGAAAGAATAGAAGCCACATTGAAATTGTGAGAGAAAAACTGTTTATCCTTCCAGAAATAAAAAACTTGGAGTCAAAGCTGAAGAAGATGGAGGTCAAACGACTTCCATGTTACTTGCCCAAGGATAAGTGTAACTGGACGCTTCCCCTCCTATCTGGGTTTCAGTTTTCTTTTTTGCACCATCATATTTCTTCAAATTCCTATGTTAATAAAGCCATCTCTAGGGATGGTGAAGTTCTTGAATTTACCTTATTGCACATGCAGTTAGAGCTCTGACATTCTCAGGAGGGCTTATAGTCTTTCCTTTTAGTGGTGGCAAAAGTCCCACAGAGTTCTAGGCATTCTGAACCTGAAAAAATGGTAAAATACAGTAGAATGGAATGATTTTATCACTTATCATCAGTGCTCCCAGTATATCTAAATGGCCTGCAAAAGGTGCATTTTAAAATGATAAATCTATCCTAATAATTTACCTCCTTTCAGTTTCATTTGGACCAAAAATTAGATACTTTTTAAAAAGTGACTTTAAATCCCCATTTCAGTGCACTCTAACTAAGCATGTGCCGGATACTGGGGGTCGCTTTGGCCACCAGGATTGATTTGGTCGTTCTGCCTGCCAGCTGGAAGGTTCTGGCTTTCTCTTCCTCCATTCCTCCTGAGCAGCTTCCTGGATTAAATTCTTATTTACTCATTGATATATACATAGCTCCATTGCCTACTACTCAGTGTTCATTTTACTTTTTATAAAACTTAAAAACAATTTAGGCTTAATTGGTTAAAATCAGGACATTTTAAAGAACTTTGAGTTTATCGTTTTTTCCGTATTGAAAGACCAAAAGGCTCCTAAACTGTCCATAACTCTATCTGTGACTTCAGGAAATTGAAGACTTCCTTTAGTCTTTACCATGTGACAAATAGTAAATATTATAGAGATTATTAATCTCATTTGAAACGTTCATGTTCTGATCATTATAATCTAGCATGAGTCACTAAATCCTTAAGTCGAGTCTCAGATATTCTGGTCAATATGTTAAAGAAGGAAAAGAAGAAAGCTCAGGATGCTCTTCACTTATCTAGCATGGATAGAAATGAATTCAGACACTCACAGAGCTCACCCTTCCCACCCGGGAACCCAGAAGGTCCGAGGACTTTGCCATCCTCAGCTCCCACGCAAGTCCATGACTCCAGCGCTGTTGGGTACAGATCCAGTTTGCTCCACAGAAAAACAGGTTAGCAATATTTATTTGTAAATATATATTACATAATTTTACATAGAAACCATAGACTATCATAAATTATATATCTATATAAAAAGTAAAAAAGTAAACAATTATAATTTTAACGTTCTATTCATCATCATTGTAATTCTGCAGTTAGTTTATTATTACTAATATTTCTCGAGGTTTTATAGTTGTAGCCACAGCCACTGCTGCTATAGCAACAATAACAACAAGAACAAAAAAAGTAATGTTCATCCATCCTGAAAAAAATAAATAAAACAGTATTCCTCATTCCTCATAATGAAATTCAGTATAGCATCCTTTAGTTTTAAATATGCAAGTATGAAGTCGCTATCAATTTATTTGTTACAATTTTTATAACTATCAAATCTGTTAAATAAAATACCAGTTTCTAAAAGTGATGGCTGGACAGAAAAAAAAGTCTGAATTGTCACAGAGATCAGAGGCAGAAATAGATGATGGGTCCAGGGCAATAGTAGAAAAACTGACTTTAGAGATAGGAACAAAAGATTTCCCCTGATATAAGAGGAAAAGAATAAGGACAGATGTTACATTACTGATGTGATGACACAGTGCTTATTTCTAAATTCGAGTGTGCTATCTGCTGTAAAATAACTTAAAATTACTATCACAGTCTGCCTTAAAGGACAATAAATGAACAAAATTTTGTCAGATAATTTTGCAGAATTGTGCCAACTCAGAGGCTCCTTCCCCATTTGTAGCTTTTGATAAGTGCATCAGTACCGCAACTACAGAACCACACTAGAAGCCCCACTTGGTTTGTGCACTTTCTCATTCTATTAGACCAGCAGAGCACGATGCATAGTAATGTACCTGATGTCTTTCTCTTGAAGACATCAAGGAATCTGGAGTATGGAATGTACTAAAACAAAGGAATAGAAAGCTTTCCTTTTTAGCAATACAGGTTGAAATTTTCTGTGTAAACATTTGTTGGGATGGGTGACCTGACATGGTTTTCTAAAGGATTTAGCTTGGGAATAATTAGAATGTGGTATTCATTAACTTTTTTAGTTAATAAGGACAAAATCGAGAAGTTTGGAAGTATATTTCATGATATTATATCCCTTTATCTCTTTTTTTATTTACATTTATTGGGATAACATTGGTTCATAACATTATATCATTTTCAGGTGTGCAAGATTATAATTCGACATCTGTGTACTCTATTGCATGCTCCCTACCTAAAGTCTAATTTCCTTCCATTGCTATATATTTGACCCCCTTTATCTCTTCATTCCAAATCTTTTTGCTTTGAATATTTTTTTATTAATGTGGTAAGGTAAATTCAAAATCACAGGAAACCAAAAGTGCTATTTTTCACCATTTATCGTGGTGGCTGTAGGCTTGGAAAAGCAATTCCTCTCTCTGATTGTTTTCTGTACGGCATTCTCATACTCTATCATGGGTAACAACTGGTTGGGGAAAAAAAGAGGCCCTCTGGATTCATGAATTCGTGAGTTCATCCATCAATTTATTCATTTCTTTATTCAATCAACATATATTTATTTAGTACAGTTTTATTCTCAGTACCATGTAATTATTATTATAGCTAAAGCTTACATAGTCCTTATGCATGTCAGATACTATTCAAAGTTCTCCGTTTGAACTAACTCATCTAATCCTTATCCTGTAAGATCTTGTTTCATCACATATAATAGATAAGGATGTACGTGGACAAACATAATCTCTGACCTCAGAGCACTTACAGACTGACAGAGAAGAGAGCCTTGAATGATTAATTACAAAGTACACCATTATATTACTGAGAGAGTACATACCAGGGAACCTCACCTCAAGTTTAGATGTGAAAGATCCCAAAAGGGGCCTTGTGATGGAAGTGTGGCTGGGAGGAATATTGCAAACAGAAGGAATCACCCAAGTAGCTTTCAGCGCCTTTGTGGTGGAAAGGAGCATTTTAGGAGGTGAAAAGTCTGGAATGGTTGGGATTTGGGGAGAGAGAGGCTGGAAAGACAGGTCGAGTAACATGTGCAGGACAAACTGACAAAGGACAAAGTTTGCATGAACAGTTAGGAGGTCTTATAGTGTAGTAGTCCAGGCGAAAGGTTGAGGATGATAAGAGAGAGGTCGGGGAATCAGAAGCATTTAGGAGGTAGAGTGAACGGGGCTTGGTTACTAAAGAGTAAAGATCAGCCACCTGGTCTCTTGGTGGCTGGAGAGGCTCTTCATGCAGATAGGAACTCCTCCCTTGGCCCTACAGTTGGCATCGCTGGCTGTAGAGAACAGAACATTGGCATCTCTGCTGAAATGAAAAGTCACAATTAGTGCCCATGTTAGAAACCAGGCTCATGATGGAAGAAACTCCGTTTACTGGCCTTCTCCAAAGACACCCACCATGTTTCTGTGGAGAAATGGCCTCGGATATCACTGCCCAGCCCCTTGCTATGTGGCAGACCTTTTCAATTTCCATTTTCTCTTGCCCACACCATCTGTCTTCTCATAATTCTTCTTCCCCACAGCATCTCATAATCTCTCTTTCTTAACTCATAATTATACTTAACTTTCAGTAACTCTTTTCCTCCCTTGATACTGCTATTGAGGCGGACTATAGTTTTGTTTGGAGAATGAATTCAGTTTACTTGAATAGAAAAATCACTGAAAAAATAATGGAAATTGTTTGTAAAGTCCAAGTACAAATGAGGTAAAAGAGTTTTGGAGAAAAGCCTTACAGTTGAAAGGGTTCTTTTGAGTTGTTTTAACTGTCATTGGATATAGTTCTAGCAATAACTTTAAATAAGAGCAGGCTCACAAATGGATGATAATAATCTAAGCATTTGGAGGAGGGATTGATGGGGGATTGATTTTATTTTTTGGCAAAACTACAGACGGGATGAAAATTGTTGGAGATGAATCAATGCTGCAAAGCAACAGGTAATGGGATAGTTTGTTACAATGTTTAAGATCCTAGCAGTTGATTGGGCTTTTATTATTACATTATTTTATATACAAGAAGCTTGTGTACTCTAAAGCAAATACAGAAAATTAATAAGCATGTTGTTTTGAAAGTATTTCTTCTGCCTTAGGTAGGTGTTGTAAATTCCTGTTAATCATCCCTGAGGGTGTTGGTAATGCAGAAAGCAAGTAAATTCGACTGTCTTCCATTCTGAGACTGTTGTGAAACTGTCTCACCTTTTTGATGGCCCTCCCCTTTCTTCCATTTACCCCGACTTTATGCTAAAAATGACTCCTTTCAAATTTCTTGTGTTAAAAGAAAATGAAACTGAATTCATGGTTCGTTAGAGAGTCCTGCAGACTCAAGGTACAAGCAGCCTGCCAAGGCAAAGGAAGGTTAGAGACTTTGGGGCTTTTTGTTGTTGTTTTGGTTTTGGTTTTATTGAAATAATGAAATGGAAGTAATTATTAGCTCCATGGTTTAAAAAGAGTCATCTTGTTCTCTTTACAATAGCACGGATTTTATAGTTTGCTTGCTATTTTAGTTTTGGGGTTGTTTTTCTCTTTTTTTAGTTTGTTATTGTTGTTGTTCTTTTGTTTGGGGGTTTTGCTTGGCGTTTTGTTTGTTTGTTTGTTTCATTTTGTTTTCTGTTTCAGTTCTCTCACTCTAAGTTCTAAATAGCCACAGGAAGCCCATCAATATTCAAAAGCCCCTGATGACTCACCACATCCTCTAACTGTTTGAGATGCTAAGGGAACACAGTCATCACGGTAGTGTCACTGGAATTTTCAAAGGTAAATTTAAAACCAAAGCCATAGTTCTGGGCTCTTTTCTCTTACTCACTTCAAGAGAATTTGTTAAATTTCCACTATGTCCATGGAAGGTCCAAGGATATAAGTTGTAGTGGGTACGGAGATGAACTGAAAAATAGTCTCTGGCTCTGGGAGCTTACATTTAGGTAGAGCAGGCTGGCTTACCCAAAGAGCAGAAAATAAAATAACAAGTGCCATAAGCAGGAGCTAGAAGAAATGCTATGAGAATTCAAAGCATAATGGAAGAATTTTAATAAGTAGATCGGGAAGAGCATTACAAGAGCAAGTGACATGGAAGCTAGGTCTCAAAGGATTGGTAGAATTTGAAAATTCTAAGATTGAGGGAAGAACATTCTAAACATTCCAGGTTTAAAGAATATTACGAGCAATGGTTTGGGAACAGGAAGGTAAGGAAAAATATGTAGAGTTGGCAGGGATATTCGTTTAGCTGGAGCCTTGGAGATGTACAGGAAGTCAGAAGAAATAAGGCTGCAAAAATGAGTGGGAAATTGTTAAGATGGTTGTTTCAGAGAGAGAGAGAGAGTAGAAGAATAGAAGGAAACTTCCCCTTTAACATTCTATGCTTTCATATTGTTTTAATTTTTTACATTTTTTTTTTTTTATTGATTAAGTAGGGCCACATTATGAAAACCCTTGAATGCCAAGCCAGGAAATTTTTTTCATTTAGTTGCAAGGGAATCACTAAAGTAGAGGGAGCCATGGTGATAGTTGTGCTCTGGGAAGGATTTTCTGGAAGAAATCTTTAGGGTATGTTGGAGATGAGGCTCCTGGAGACTTTAGTAAATGGCTTAAGAAATATAATAGTCCAAGCTGAGAGTTATGGAAACAGAGAAGAGGCAAGGAAGAAGAAGAGCTCTTACAGAGGGAGCCCACTGCAGTTCTTCAGGCATTAAGGACAACTCTGTTTCACCTTCTTCCTGGCTTTCTAAATTTCCCTGGCACTGAGGATGCAGCTTCAGGCAGAGGCAAAAGAACAGAGTAGCTGGTGCTTCTCTGGGATGCATCTTCAAACATTGAGTCGGTTCCTTAAGTTTGCTTTACTCCTGTTCATAGGATTACTCTTCAGACCAAAGCTACTATTATAAAGGTTTGATATACTCAATCCTCCACTAAGTTGAAAAGAAAGGCTCAAAGAGAAGTCCATGGAGGTAAAAGTCACTCATTAACCAACTAGAGAAAAAAATAGAAATGAGATTTTTCTGAGATCCTTTCCAGTTTGCTTTGTTGTAGGCCTCAAATGCTCACCTCTTGCATTTCAAGTTTCTCATGACCGAGTTTACCCTCACTTTTGAAACTGACCACTTTCATCTTTGCATTTTTCCATAAATGCAATTAAAGAGGTGGTCAGTAAATGAATCTTTCCCTCTCTATAACTCTATGGCCAATCTCACTTCTGCAGAGCATAGTACTGACCAGTTAGCCACGGTTTGTTCCCAGTGCTACCTCTGGAAAATATATCTTTACATCCCTCCTATTTGAAGCATTTTGAGAGAAAGGAGGGGGTGGTGAGAGAGAGAAGAAGAAGAAGAAAGAAAGAACATATCTCTGCTTTTAGGTCCAAAATCAAGGCTCACGCCCATTTCTAAATGTTTGTTTTATCTGATCATATTTGTGATTTCAATAAGATCTTTAAACTTAAAAAGTAAACAAACAAATCGAAGTCAGTGTGTTTTCTAAAGGGAAATGGCATGGTTTTAGATGGGACTCACCTTCTGATATTTAGATTCAGCAGATACCCATGAGCCCATCTGCCTTATCTATCTTTCTATTTTGGAAGTCACCATCTATGAACACCTCAGGATTTTTTAATGTAGTAGGGGAGATAAATAGATAGCTAAAGCTGTCTTTAAGTATAATGAATGCTCAAGAAAAGGGCCTAGATAGTTGAGGGTTCCTGCAAAACCATAGTCCAGTCAGCCATCAATTCCACACCTTTGAGGAAAACAGTATAGTCAGGAAGGAGAACACAGATTCCAAATGTGGGGAGGATTCAAAGAATTAGAGGTATCAAAGAGGCAGAAAATAGTTTGGTAAAATGGATACCTATTCTCTATGAACTTTAAAATTGCCTATTAAAATTGCTAGGTTAGATATGTAAAGGAAGACCATGAACCTAGAACCCAAGTGCTCAGTGAAGTGACTTAGAAGAGAGTCTGCTGATGACTGTGAGGAGAAGATGGTAGAGGAATGAACCTGAAAGGGGAAAAAGTTTGCATATATTGTGTCGTTTGCCTGTGTATTTATTTTCATCAGCATGAATGAGTATTGTTCTAGAATCACAAGAGCAACAGGTAAAATTCAGGCCAACATCTCCCTTCCCCCACCTTGTTGTAGGAAAAATCATATTCTGGGATAATGCTATGGTTATTATCTGGTCCTGAAGCTTCGGGAGAAAGGCTATATTTCTTTCGGTTATGTCCATAAAGTAGATTAGATATTGTCTACTCAAGAAAATTAATTCTTCAAATAGGAGTGATACCCTCAAATCTCCTTTCAAAAATTGCTAGGAGAAGTATTCCACTCAGGTCTGGCAGAGTACCCTAAGCAAACAATTATGGAAGATCAATTACCCTAAGTGATTTACTTGTACGCAAACAGAAAAGTAAAGGATGGTCTTGGGTATGGGAAACCCTATCTTTTGGCTCTAGGATACAAGATGGTAAATATGAGGTTTGCGTCAAAACAGGTAACTTTCATTTTATTGAACACTGCATTCAAAAATTAATTCTTCGGTTGATTATTTTGAGCTCATGTTTTATTTCCCCATATAAAAGTAGGTTGGGTTCCCTGGGAATTAAAGTCTGAGCTAAATGTTTATTGGGGAGGGCCCTTGGGACCAAGATCTGTGGAAATGAGAGCAAGACTTGGCAGAGGGAGAAGCTAAGCTGCGATGCAGTCCTGACAAAGGCTTCAGGGACTTTGGAGCTGAGTAGGCCTTTCAGAATCATCTCCCATTCAGGCAAGGGGACGGGGCCTTTCTAAAGTCATGTCCATCAATCATTGGATATGGGCCTGCCCCTAGAAGGTGGCATGGCTTTAAATGAGGCAGTTTTTTTCAGCTGAGAAAATCTTTAGGGTCAATGTGCTCCTAGCAGCTAGAGGAATAAATCCTTCATTTTTTTGTTTTTTTATTAAATTTTATTTCTCCCACCACCCTTCTTCAACCCCCACCTCTGGCATTCACCAATCTCTTCTCTGTATCCCATTTTCTGTTTTTTGGAATCCATATATGAGAGAGATCATATGATATTTGTCTTTTTCTGGCTGACTTATTCCACTAAGCATAATGCCCTCAAAGTCCATCCACATCGTGACAAATGGCAAGATTTCATTCTTTTTATGGCTAAATAATATTTCATTGTATGTTGTGTGTGTATCACAAATTTTTTATCCATTTTTATCCATCAATAGGCACTTAAGTTTTTTCTATATCTTGGCTATTATAAATAATGCTGTGATGAACATGGGGATGCATATATCTTTCTGAGTTAGTATTTTCATTTTCTTTGGATAAATATCTAAAAGTGGAATTGCTGAATCATATGGTTGTTCTATTTTCAATTTTCTGAGGAACCTCCATAATGTTTTCCATAGTAGCTGCACCATTTTCATTTCCACCAATAATGCACCAGGGGTCCCTTTCCTTCACATCCTCACGAACACTTCTTATTTCTTGTCTTTTTTATTATAGCCATTCTGACAGATGTGTGGTGATATCTCATTATGGTTTTAATTTGAATTTCCCTGATAATTAATGATGTTTAGTACCTTTTCATGTACCTATTGGCCATCTATATATCTTCTTTGAGAAAATATCTATTCAAGTCTTCCACTCATTTATAAATCAGATTATTGTGGGTTTTTTGTTTTTGTTTTTGTTTTTGTTTTTGGGGGCTATTGAGTCATATGAGTATTTTATGTATTTCAGATTTTAGCCCCTTCTCAGATATATGATTTGCAAATATTTTCTCTCACTTAGTAGTTTGCCTTATTTCATTGCTGGTTTTTTTTGCTTTGCGGAAGCATTTTGGCATGATGTATTTCCACTTATTTATTTTGCTTTTTTTGCTTTTGTTTTTGGTGTCAGATTCAAGAAAGCATTGCCAAAACCTATGTCTTGGAGTTTACAGCCTATATTTTCTTCTAGGAGTTTTATGGTTTCAGATCTTACATTCAGAGCTTTAATCTATTTTGAGTTAATTTTTATATATGGTGTAAGATAGTAATCAAGTTTCATTTGTTTGCATGTGGCTGTCCAGACTTTCCAATTCCATTTATTGAAAGACTATCTTTTCCCCATTGTATATTCTTGGTTCCTTTGTCATAAATTAATTGACCATATATACACGGGTTTATTTCTAGATTCTCAAGTCTGTTGCATTGATCTATGTGTCTGTTTTTATGCCAGTGCAATACTGTTTTAATTACTATCACTTTGTAATACAGTTTGAAATCAGGGAATGAGATACTTCCAGCTTTTTGTTCTTTCTCGAGATTGCTTTGGCTATTTGGGATTTTTTCTGGCTCCATAAAAATTTAGGATTATTCTATATCTTTGAAAAATGCCATTGGAATTTTGATAAGGATTTCATTGAATCTGTAGATCACTTTGGACATTTTAACAACATTGATTCTTGCAATCCATGGAATATTTTTCCATTTATTTGTGTTCTTCAATGTCTTTCATTAATGCCTTGTAGTCTTCCATATACAATCTTTCACTTCCTTGGTTAAATTTATCCCTAGATATTTTATTATTTTTTTAATAACTTTTATTTTTGTTTTTCAATTATAGTTGGCATACAATATTACATTAGCTTCAGGCATACAACATGGTGATTACACATTTATATAACTTATAAGATGATCACCCCTATAAATCTAATACCCATCTGATGTCAGCATAGCTATTCCAATATTATTGACCATATTCTTTATGCTATATTTTATATTCCCATGACTATTTCATAATTACCAGTTTGTACTTCTTAATTCTTTCCCCTTTTTCACTAACTCTCCTCCTCCAGCTCATCTGGCAGCTATCAAAATGTTCTCTGTATCTATGAGTCTGTTTCTGTTTTGTTTGTTTGTTTTGTTGTTTGGTTCCACATGTAAGTGAAATCATATGGCATTTGTCTTTCTCTGTCTGACTTACTCCAGTCAGCACAATACCTTCTATGTCCATCCACGATATTGTAGATGACAAGATTTTATTCTTTTTTATGGCTGAGGAATATTCCATTGTATATATGTACCACCTCTTCTTTATTCATTTATCCATTGATGGACACCCAGGTTGCCTTCATAACTTGACTATTGTAAATAATGCTGCAATGAACATATGAATTTATAAGTCCCTCCAAAGCAGTGTTTTGGGTTTCTTTGGATATATACTCATAAATAGGGTTACTGGGTCCTTCTTTGTCTCTTGTTAGAGCCTTTGTTTAAAGTCTAGTTTGTCTGGTATAATTATTGGTACCTCAGCTTTTGTTTGTTTGTCTGTTTGTTTCCATTTTCATGAAATATCTTTTTTCCATCCTTTACTTTCAGTCTGTGTGCGTCTTTCAATCTAAAGTGAATCTCTTGAAGGAAACATATGTAAGGATCTTGTTTTTTTATCCATTCAGCAATCCTATCTTTTGATTGGAGCTTTTAATCCATTTACATTTAAAGTAATTATTGATATATATATTTATTTCCATTTTATTATTCATATTTTTAATATTTTTTTCCCTTCTACTTCTTTTAAAAGAAGTCTGACATTTTTAATACTAGTTTGATGTTGATGAATTTTAGCTTTTTCTTATCTGAGACGCTCTTTATCTGTTTTTCTATTCTAAATGATAGCTTTGCTGGGTAATGTTGGTTGTAGGTCCTTGCTTTTCATCACTTTGAATATTTTGTGCCAATCCCTCTGGCCCTCAAAGTTTCTGTTGAAAAATCATCTGCCAGTCTTATGCGAGTTCCCTTGTAGATAACTAATTGCTTTTCTCTTGCTGCTTTTAAGATTCTCTCTTTGCTTTAATCTTTGGTATTTTAGTTATGATGTGTCATGGTGTGGTCCCTTTGCATTCATCTTGTTTGGGACTTTTTGCATTTCCTGGGCTTGTATGTCTATTTTCTTCACCAGGTTAGGGAAGTTTTTCATCCTTATTTTTTCAAGTAATTTTGAATTTCTTGCTCTCTCTCTTCTCCTTCTAGTACACCAATAATGCAAATGTTGTTATGCTTGATGCTATCCCAGAGGCTCCTTAAACTAGCCCTACTGGGGGAAGGAACTCTTTTCTTGTTGCTATTCTGGCTGTTTTCTTCTACTGTATTTTCTAAATCGCTGATTTGATCCTCTGCTTCATCTAATCTATTATTGCTTCTCTCTAATGTATTCTTTATTTCAGTCATCATATTCTTCATTTCTGACTGATTCTTTTTTACATTTTCTATTTCTTTGTTAAAGTTCTCACTGAGTTCATCTACTCTTCCCCTAAGTTCATTGAGCTTCCTTATAAACAGCATTTTGAACTCCGCATCTCGTAAATTGCTTGTCTCCATTTTGTTTAGTTCTTTTTCTGGAGTTTTGTTCTGTTCATTCATTTGGAACATGTTTCTTTGTCTCCCCATTTTTGCTGCTTCCCTATGTTTATTTTTATGTATTGGGTAGGGCTGCTATGTCTCCTGGTCTTAGTTGAGTGGCCTTATGTAATAGGTATCCTCTGGGGCCCAGTGGCACAGTCTTCCCTGGTCACCTGAGCTGGGTGCTCCACATGTGTCCCTTGTATAGGTTGTGTGTGCCCTCTTGTTGTAGTTGAGCCTTGGTTGCTGTTTGCATGTCAGTGAGAGAGGTTGACCCTTGGGCTGATTGGTTGTGAGTACTGGCAGGTGACTACAGTGGAGGAGCTATTGTGCAGGTGCTCATCCTACAGAGCAGTATTCACTTTAGCAAGGCTTTGGTGCCTTCCCAGTCTGCCCTTTGGGTGTGTCATCTTTGGATGCATCTCCAACTGGTGCTCCAGCTCAGTCTGAAGCTAGCCACCGGGCATGCTGGCCCCAGGACCAGCTACAGCCTAGGTCCATCTGGCATGAGTCCACCAAGCAATCTGCAGATGACCCACACCCATGCTGGGCTTGGAGGTGCCTTGAGGGGCCAAGCCACTAACCAAGGCTAGATGCTGCTAGTTCCATGAATGGGGCTGCTCAGCAAGAGGTACAGGGCATGCCAAGGCTTGATGATGCTTGTTTGGGTTTTGTGAACCTTTGAGAGATTTTACAAAAGTCCATAGCATGAGTCAAGACAGGCCATTTGTATAGAAAAGAACTGGAAGCAGGTTGGATGGACCCACAAGTCAGGTGGAGCAGGATCTCAGGGAATGATCAGGCCTGGCAACCACTGTTAGCCAGGTTGATGGAGACTCAGATATGGTGACTGTCTGCTTCTGCATGCCCGGAGCGGGAAGGCTCAACAAAGAAACGATAGCTTCTGCCAACACTTCTATCTGAGAGAAAGCTGCCCCTCCAACTCTTGCCCTGAAGCCAGACAATTCATTTCCTCCCTGTATGTCTTTGGTGCCTTTTGAGCTGCTGTCTCAGCACTGGAGCTCAGAACAAGTGAGTTCATCAGTGGATAAGTCCATGTACACCCCTTTAAGAGGAACACCTGGGACTTCAGCAGTTCTCTGTCTCACTCAGCCACAATCTCCGCTGATTTTTCACATCTAGATTTTGTGGGGACTTCTCTCCCTGGCACTAGAACCCTGGGCTTGGGAGTTTGGTGTGAAGCTGGGACCTCTCACTCCTCTAGGGAGGACCTTTGCAGCGGAGATATAATTTTTGATTTGTAACTGCCACACACAAGTGTTGGACCAGTTCATTCTGTGTCTCCACCCCTCCTGCCAGTCTCAAGGTGGCTTCTTCTGTATGTCCCCAGTTGTAGGACTTCTGTTCAGCTAGACTTTAGGCAATTTTCAATGATTTTTGTTCTGTAGTTTAGCTGTAATTTTGATGTGGTCATGAGAGGAGGCAAGGACAGCTTTTATCTACCTCACCATCTCACCTGGAAATCCCTAGGTATTTTATTCTTAAGGTCCTTAATTCTTTAAGGGGTATCTGGATGGCACATCACAGTATGCACCACAGGTAGTAAGTTTTCCACAACACCTAAAATACCAATGTAGTCCTTAATTTAACTGAATTATATAACTTTATAACCTATAATGTAGCTCTTTGGTATTATGACCCATAAAGCCAAATAAATATAGGAATTGTGTAGTCACTATTTTTTAGCATTGTTTCCATGACAAAATATATTCTGCATTGCTATGTGGGATGCCAGGGACCCATGCCCTATCACTCTGTCGTCAGAGAAACAGAAGGTATCCTTTCTCTCTGCCTCTTTCCCTCTCTCTCGCTCTCTCTCGATCTCTTGCTCTCTCTCTTACACACACACACACACACACACACACACACACACACACACACACACACACACATGTGCATGCATGCATATATGCACATACACATGCGGTCTTTCCAGACACGGCAATAAAACATTTCTCTTTCACCAATTATATATTTACTCTCTAGAACATATGAAGTACTGTGCCATTCTAGATGAGATGTGACTGTAAGACATTCTACCACAGAGGCTGTGAGGAACATGAAACACTATCCCTAGCTGAAGGAGCAATGGCTACTATTAATTCATTTAATTAGCAGCATTCACTGAATTTAGGCTATTTAGCTGGCATTGTGCTAGGAATGGTAAATTAAAAGATGAAAGTGGCCTACTATTTGTTAAAGGGTTTTCAGTCTAGCAGAGGGACCTGTGGTGAACATGCATAGAGAGTACCATGGGACATGGAAGGGGTCTGGTCAACTTTTCCTGGGTAGGTTTAGGAAAGCCTGCGTGGGAGAGGTGGTATATGAATAAAATCTTCAAAGAGTCATTGCATTTATGTCTGGCAGAATGAATAGAGGAGGGAAGAAAAGTATGTTTGTGATGTTCAAACATCTGGGTTGGCTGGATTACAGGGTTTATGTGGATAGGATAGTGTTTAGCAAGAAATAAATCTGAAAAAAGGACCAGCTCATGAGAAGTTTATAAGCCATGCTTTCAAATTTAGAACTTTTTTTTTTTTGGCAGTTGGGAGCCATTATGGCTTTATAACAGGGGAGTAATGTGGTCAGAGTTCTGTTAAAGAAAGATCACTGAGAGCAATGTACTAAGTAACTGGAAACTAGAAGGAAGGTAGCTAGGATGTGGTAGCACTCAAGATAAAAAATTATTGGGGCCTGAATCAAACCAGCCACAGTAGGAATTGAAAATCTGAGAAATGTGTAAAAGGTACATAGGAAGGAGAACTGATTTGCAACTGATTAGAATGGAGATGAGATGAACAGTCAGTCTAGGATAATTCTCAGGTTTCTGAGTGGATATGGTTCCATTTACCAAGGCAGTGAATACATGAAGAGAAGCAGGTTTGGAGGGAGAGTTTATTAGTTTAATTATGGATATGTTGAGAATGAGTAATTGAAAGGAATCTAAACTAATTAAATACATAACTTTAATGCTCAAGACAACAAGTTAATTAGAAATATGGATCATGGACTTGTAGCCAAGAGAGAGGATAAGGTGATCCAAAGAGATGCGTAGCAAGGAAAAAAGGACCAACGGCAGAACACTAAGGATCTGCAGTATTAATGGAGTAGTCTGAAGCAGAACTAGCAAAGGAGAATTGGGAGAGGCAAGAGAGAGTCAAGAGAGAGTGAGATCTCAGAAGCCAGGCTAGAGATTGAGTTTCAAGGAGATGGATGTGGTTAACAGTATCGAATGTTGCAGAGTAGTCAAGTTATATGAGAACTACAAAGTCTATTGGATTTGGATGGGAAGCGATCAGTGACATTTGCCAAAGCAATTTCAAAGAGTGTGGAGGCAAAAAGCTCCCTGTACCAGATTGAAGAGTAGGAGGTAAGGAAGTGAGCCAGGAATGGTCACACAGATTACTGGAGGTAGCCTCACTTTGAGGCTAAGATTGTAAAATGGAGTTTCTCTGTGATGTTGAAGTCATTCAGAATATTGGCAGGAAATGGGGTGGAAAAGAAAACCTGGAGCCAGAAGCACAAATCTGCTTATGGTAGCTGGGTGGTTATTCACTCATTGGACCAATGTATACTGAGTAGCCTTAAAATTTTAGCATCAGAGAGAGCAGGACTAAGTGGCAAAAATCTCTAAAGAGGAAAAATTTTGGCCTTGGCATTAAAAAATCATGATTTTGAAATGGCATTTGTGAGTCAGATGAAGACTAATACTATCTTTGGCCTTTCTGTTATTTATATTGTAGGAGAATGAACATCCGCTACTTGAGACAGCTCCAGATAAGGCAGTTTTCCTTTAGGAAAATGTCAGATTTCAGTGAAGAGAAAGAGGCGAAGGAGATGTTCGAGAATATTGAGCATGTGGGAGAGACTAATTAACAATGGAATGTGGGGTCCAGAGGGTGAAGTAGGACATGTTCTCAGGAAGGCTAGAAGTGGAAGGAGGAATGGGTGAGAGATAGAGGTAGGACAAGGAGGTAAAGAATAACATGTGAGATGACAGTTGCCTAGAGGGGCTTGCATTTTGTGAGTGGCTAAAGAAGACAGGGATAAAAGTCATGGTAGGATTGATTATTCTTGAGGCTACAGGCCCAGTGAGTGTAGAAAATTCAATCTCTTATTGGTTTTTAAATAGTATGCTTCTACAGATTCCCTTTGAAATGAACTCTCCCTGGATGATGTGTTGGAATTGGGGTGAGGGAAAGATCAGCTGGCTTCTGGAATTTTCCACTCCCAGTGAAATCACAGGACCCTGTGAGGTTAGGATAAAGATACAGCATGGAAAGGGTTGGAAAGGCTTTGGAAAATCTCTTTCAGTTAGAGTTTTCCCAACATTGTGGGGAGGCAGTTAGTATGGCTCCCATATCCTCTTCTGTTGATGGAGTTCTGGTTGATTCCAGCAGTAGCAACAGCTTTCCTAGGGATGGGGGCATCGACTTGTGGGCTGCTCTTGCATCAGTGGCAGTAATTTTGTGGCTTTGGAGATATGGGTCATTCCTAAGTCAGATATTTATAAATTGGGTATTGTATTTCCTAAATTGTAAGCTCCTAAATAAGTCTTCACCATTCAGAGGCCTCTCCTGAGCCCCCTCTGGAGGTAACATAGAGACATAAAGTAAGAGAAATAGAATTGAATCAAGAAGACTCCTTTTTCTGGTCTGTTTGATTTGGGTCAGGCACAGAGCTGGGAATCCTTAAACCTTCTGTCTGACAGTTTTAACTCTGTTGCTTCCCATGGCCATAACATAATCAGACTTCATCCTGCGACAAGAGACAATAATTGCACTGAGCTACATCACTTGCCTTCACCCTGGAGTTTGAGAATTCTATCAGCACTTCCTTTTGCAGATATGATTTTCTGGGATTTATACCAACAAAGATGAAAATGGTTTCTGTCAGTGTGTTCAGGAGGGAATGTATTTTGGAAACATGATAGACAAACCCCGACTTTATTTATAGCATAAGATATGGTCTTTATAAAACATCTATCCATTGCTCTGACAACCCAAGCCAGGATTTACCACTTTGCTCCTACTACACTTAAGTTTCACTAGTTTTCATGTTTATGATTATGTTGTTAATATTTACTGCAATCAGTATATATGCTTAGGTCGGGGAGTGGCTATTATGGGAAAGGCCACAATTGGAAACAATAAGCCTTTCTCTGCTGTACACATACAAAATTAATCTTTTTATTAGAACCTCAGCCATTGTTTGAAAAACCTTTTGTCATCTGTTACTCTGCCTCTTAACCTCCCTCAGCCAGAAAGCTTTGCTCAGAAATACTGCTTCACCCCCTCCAGCTGTATTTCAAGATGATCTGTCTCCTCATCTCATTCCCTCGTTTCTAGTTATGCTCATGAATCTTTTGCGTTCTTTTGGTAAACAGATTTTGTGATAATCCTACAGCAACCCATTTTTTTGAACATCTTGAGCCTCATAAAATTTTTGTGTTGAGCACTGTTCTGAAACTGACAGAAGAGGTATGCCTCCTGGCTGGGGCTACCAGATCTCAAAAATAAAAATAGAGGACACTCAGTTCAATTTGAATTTAAGATAAACAATAATTTTTTTTTTTTTAGTGTAAGTGGGTCTCATTCAATATTTGGGGCATACTTAGAATGAATACTAAAAAGTTATTCATTCTTTATCTGAAATTCAAATTTAACTGGCAAATCCTATATTTTATCTGACAACACTACCTCTGGCCCTTTTCTCCGTTGTGATGTTTCCTTGTTTTGGGATTCTAGGTAGCTTCTAAGGAACTGATCCAGAAGAGGAATAAGGAGGCCTTATGTGTCCATTAGCGTACAAGACTGCTGCAGGGCTCCCCTTTTGGGTGGTGGCGGAGAGGCAAGTGGAGTTGATTTTCATGTTAGTACCATTTTTTCCTTTGTCCTTCATCTATTTCTTCCTAGACTGGTGGAATTCCAGGTTTCTGGTCCCAGTAGGGGGATAGGGGTATTATAGTACATAATGTTTCTCAAACTTTTGCCTCAGGATGCCTGTCAACATCTTACAGTGTACTGTGTTCAGTGGGACACTGAAAAACCTGCTGTACAGTACTCTGCATGAACATATTTTGCTACAAGTAGAGTTACTGTATTACTGTATCCAGCTATTTATTCTTTCCATTTATTGTCAGTGCCTAGTACTGACTCAGACCATGGCATGATAAACTCCATATCTTGTTCTGAGTGTATTCTTAGGGCCTAGTCGTTTATTTATATATGGTTATTTGGGGAAATAAGTTTCGAAACCAATACTTTCATTAATAATGTGACTTACTTCTTTGGAAAATTTTCAGATCCCCAGAAATACTCTGAGCCTAGTCTCCTCCTTCTGACAAACCAAAATAGAGCTATTATATATACTACTTTCCTTCACCGAAGTACTCTCCACTCTAACTTGACTAACCATACAATCAGGATAGCCTACCAATGTTTACGAAGGCAGCTAGATGTAGAACCTTCCAGGGCTTAGTTCTGTGCATGATGCCATATGTCTTTGTGAAGTGGACAGATATATCAAAGGGAAGTTAACCTTTAACATTGTGGTTTTTTCATCTTCACCGTATGATGAAAATCAACTCAAGGCTACCCTGAGTTTTTAGGTGATGGGATTCCCCTCTCTAGTTATGTTGTTGAGTTGGTTTACATATCTCTTTTTAGAAGTTTTATTTCTCTAGAAGCTCAACATTTACCATCTGATGGTCTGAGTGACATTTTGCAGCACATGAGTGACCTTACCTACAAGAGTTTAATGGGAGTAAGACAATGGTCCTTCCAAGAAGTGCTATGTAACAATTGGCTTACCCTTCAGGCCTCACAACCAAACAGTGTAATTGAGGTGTAAGCACCATTTGGACTTTGAAGGTAGGCATGGTATCTTTTTCTTTTCCTCTCAGTAGAAATTTATATTAGTGATCACAAGCTAATGCCTGACATATTCTTTTATAAGACTATAGTATAGTACTTTATATTTCAAGTCTTATGTTGCTCATTCTCCCATATTACAGTAAAATCTCAATGACAATTGTTACCTCAGTGTTTTACAGCCCACTGATATGACATGAGAAAAAGCAATTGAGCCTTTTTTAACTATTAGTCTGCAATGCTCATCACTTAACACAGATAACAGAGTGATTCTAAATGATTTCCACCAATCACAGCTATGCAGATATATGTGTATGAACTTATACTTTCATGCGTACACACCACAGACGCTCACACAATACACATACACACACGCACACACACACGTAACACATCGCATACATGTGCATACACCAACTCTTTCATTTTCTGTGTGTGTGCTTTTCTAGTACGTCCTGTCCTGTTCTTAGTCTGTACTAAATTAAACAAATGTCTTGCCATACTTACTGGTCCAGAACTATCTAAATGGTGATTTACTGACTCATAGGTTAAATTTCAATTTTTTTCCATTCCATTAAGTCTAGCAGCTACCGGGTTGCTATCCTCTAGCATTTCTCTTGCCCTTTATGATTTCAATGAATTCCTTTGGCCCACTTTATTCTGTAAACACAAGCAGGATCAGAACAGCATTTGGTATGTATGAGATAATGGAAAAGCGATGCTCTGCCTAATGTGGGTTTTTCTGTGATTTTTCTCACCAAGGCTCAAGATAGTCTTTTGATAAGGTCCTACAGGGCGATAGACAGGATTTACCGGTCTATTGCTCTCTCCAAACTCATCAAGGTCTGTTAAACTGATTATGTTAGCTTGGATATACAATGGATAGGCTTCTTAAAAAAATTCTAAGCAGAAGTAAAAACCTAATTGGTTACTATATTCCTTTCATAACTTCATTGCTCATTACCCCTTCCAATGTAATTACATTTGCAGTGTGAAATAATCAATTCTTGCTATTAGCAAACAGAACCCACAGGACCTCATTATTCCCAGGCTCATTGGTTCAGTGTTGAATTAACCATTTTTGTGGAATAGTTTTGTTTGACAGAGGATTGACTCTGGGATTTAAAACCCTATTTTTTACCAAGTACAGGCATGTGACAGTGCTGTATATGTGTCTAACATATCCAGAGAGAAGAACTCCCTTCTATCTGTGCCATTCACTGTCACACCAAATCTGCCAAAGGTTAAGACGCGAGATGGTCAGCTGACCCCTGCTGCAGCCTGGATTCTCAGTATAACCCTCTCTCCTTTCCACCCTTTCCTAATCCCACAGTAAAGACTTCTGGCGGGGGATGGGGATGCTCTGCTCAAAATATCCCTCTTCTCCCCTAGCCTGAAATTGCCTCAGTTTCAGCTTCATTTGGGTAAATGAGATAACAACCTTTTAAAGGTTAAGCTATAGAAATATGCATCATTCTACCTTAGTGCATTTCATTTCATCAACTCCTTTCTCAGCTTAGATAAACAGAGATAATTTGAGGAAATGACACATGTGGATGGGGTACTATGGCAGTGGAGGCCTGTTTTCTAGAAGCCTGGAGAGCAGACACACTGGTAATAGAGGAAGAGGGGCACAAAGAGAGAAAAAGAAAAATGAAATTTCCTACGCAGAAATGTTGCTGCTCTTAGCTTCCTTCCTCCCAGGGCTTACTCCAAGTCAGGTACAGCTGTCATTTAACTGAAGTTAACTCCTGGGATTACAGAGGTCAGAAAAGAGTGGGAAAGGGGTCAGGGAACCAACCACAGTCAGCTGGCTTCCTGGTAAATGACACATCAATCCGAAGAGTCTCTTATTAAGACAGACCCAATTGCTGTGTGCAGCCTACAGAAGGACTTTTTAGCACGGCATAGGGAATGCAGTTAGCATTAATATGTTGGCTAGGTAGAGGGCCAAAGAGGGAGCAATTGGGGGGATTGTTTTATGAGCTATATAGATGTCTAACCAATGTACTGTACACTTGAAACTAATTAAAAGAAGTAAATAAAATTTTTTAAAAAGATTATTCTTATGTCACATGTGGCCACACATCTACATAGCATAGCTAGAATGATGCCATAGAATATTTGATTTTTAATTTTACAAGTAATACTTGCATGTAGTTTCCTTTGAAAAATTTAAAATCTTACAAATAACTGTTTTTTCTGACAGTCTCCCATTCTCCACCTTCCCAATTAGAACTGTGCATATGAGATCATTTCCCTTACTTTTTCTTTGTATATATACATATATATGTATTTATACATGTATATATATAATACTTACATATATGCATATATGCATATATGTATATATTTGTATATAAATAATTATAATTCAAAATATAGAACTAATATTTTAATAATATTTAAATATTTTAAATATAATTTTTAAATATAATTAAATAATATTTAATTGTATTTATTTAATAATAAATATAAATATTTATATTTATAATATATAACATTTTATGTAATATATAACATATTTAAAATATATAAATAATATAAATATATTTATGATATATAAATACATATTTTTCTATATATATAATAAATCCATAGAAAATGTATAACATTATTTTATATGAATATATTTTTATGTTGCACCATAAATGTATTTATTCAATATTCAGCAAATGTTAAGTGCCTTCTCTGTACTGGAACTGTTTTAGGTGCTGGCAGTTGAATTCTGAATAAAACAAAGATTTCTCGCCATCATGAAACTTACATTGTAGTAAATGCTATCATTCTGAAAAGTCTTTTTTCACACAATAATGTGTCTTGGAGGCTTATTCATTTTTATACATGTAGATCTACCTTGGTCATTTTAAAAGATGCATAAATGTGTTTAGGTGTTTAGACATTCCCATTTTGATGAAATTATTTTCATGAAATTTTGACCAGTAATCTGGTCTGCTGGATATTTCTCTAGAGTTGGCCAGCAGTGGAGAGGGCCCCCTTGCAGCTTTCCTTCCCTCTCTGTGGTGAGAGAGAGAAAGTAACTGCACCTCCTACATCACTTTGTGGTGATTTTGTCAGTTGTATTCTGTGTTGTCAGATCAGAGGTACGATGCAAGAGAAGTATCTGAGAATGCTAGTAAGGAAACATTTCTTTTTTTGCTTAGGATAAAGCATCAAAGATTTAATGATAAGGATCAAAATTAGAGTGGTGACAAGGAGAGAAGAAATGGAAGAGAATTGTGGGCAGGAAACTTGTGAAGGGATGGCATATGCCTGGACCACAACAGCAAGTGAACATGATCACATCAAAGGAGAGGAGGATAGGCCAGTTTACCTGAGCCCAGATCAAATATTGTGGAAAGGTCTATTTTGGTGTTAAACTCCCATTTTTCATCTTCCAATATGGTTCCTATTCATGACATCACCTAGTTCTCTTTTTAAATCCTCCTGAACTATGAAAGCCTGCATTCCTGTTTCTAGACATTCTGGTTTGATAAAGATGTGAAAAACTCTTCTGTCTGAACAAACAGAATGAGGCTTATAAGAAGATTCTCAAGTATGGAATGAAATCCAGTCCTCATAATTGAAATATTTTCCTTACTTCATTCCAGTCCACATGAATTTAATGTGCATTATATATAAAAGTTTTTTTCATATAGTTAGAAAATTTGTGAGTTTCAGAATTTTCTTTTTACAGTTGAAGTTTCAGAGCATTTATTTTGTTATAAACCTGCTTCATCACAACTTAACATAGAAACATTTATGCTTTTCTTTGGTTTGTTCACTTTAATCATCAGTGAAAACAATGCTGAGGTTTCCATCATTAATTAAGTTTTGATGTTCAAATTAGTGTTATGTTATTTTCCATTTTTCTATCCATTAATTTAACCTAAAAACAATTAAACCAAATAGTAAGGGAAATCATCAAGTCTTGAGTTTGGAGGATTATTTTTGGAAACTTCATTCAAGTAGTTTCATAAGAAAGATAATCAAATGTGTTTCACTACGTGTTTTTCCTATATGAATATTATACATGGCTTCTATAACTGTTTATTAGCAAGGAAAATATTGGACTTAATTGACGTTTCAATGATTTCATTCCTTCATATTAGAGGGTTAGTCTAAAGAATGCAAAAATTAAATCTTACACATTTTATGATTATGTATATGTGTAATTAATAGAAATTTAGAGAACACATTTTCATTCTTTTTGACTTTGTGCTCTACATGAAAGAGGGTTTTCTGAATCACAATCTCTCATGTCATTCTCTCTGCTGAAATTCTAATGCCTAGATGGAAGTGACAGTTTACAGTACCGGGAAGGAAGGAATAGGGATTCGCTCCTCATGTGAGCCATTTAACATCCCAAAGGAAAGAGAAAAACAAAAACAAAAAATTTTAAAAGAAAAATCTTGTCAACTTTTTACATGTGGGCACCTGTAGATCTAGACAGCCCTTATGTAAATGTCACTATCAGGGGACACCACCAGGTTTTGTGGGGCCTGAAGCTTATGCAGTCAGGAAGGGTTCTCTTGAAGAAAAAGAGTACAAATTCATTAATTTAAAAGTAGATATGAAATTAAATATTTAAGAAATAATGAGAAAAATCTTAATTATGTCATGTTACAAATTTTAAAAAGCTAAAAAGTAACAAAATCCAGAAAAATACAATTTTCAACTAATTGTTTGGCACACTTCTATAATACTTTCTCTCTAAATTTTTTGCTGCATAATCTTTGATCACCATATTATATAATGATTTTGTAATATTGTTTTTCATAGAGAGAAAAGAAAGATTATTCCATTTTCTTCTAAGCATGGTTGGAGGAAACTTGTTTATAGTATTGGTAGTTTTAAAAAGATTCTTTCAGCTTTGCAGCTCGTCCTTGTTAATGTCATGTAAATTGTTAGAATTGTTATCAAAATTGGAAAAATTCCATCATGTTTCTTTCTTATATGGACTATCAGATTTGGAGGAATTTTCCAAATCCACATCCCATCTCCGTGCTCATATATTCAAACCTTGTTTCTATTCCAATACCAAAACCTTTCAGCACTGGGTGCCATGCCACAGGGCATGTTCATATACTATTATAACCTCTAGGCCTATACCTTCATATCACAATGCCAGGTGAGATGGAACAGTGCGTAAAAAATGTATTGCTAGAGACCATTCCTACACCAGGACCACTAGCAATAAACAGCATAAACAGAAGCAACTGAGAACCGTGTAACTGTATTACTCTAAAATCAGATTAAATGTTCTTGTTAGGTCCTAAAATGTCAGTGGCCACTCCAGTACTCCACACTTTCAGGCTAGATGGGAAGTGTAATGGAGGAAAGTCCAACTGGGAAGATCCAGTGGTCCTGATCGATTGCAATTAAAATATCTTACTTTTACAATACCTCATGATCATACCTCATCCTCTCAGGGGCCCATGCAAGTGAGGGATCCTAAAGATCGTGCTTTATTAGCTTCATAGTAACAATGCCTCAACATATTGTGGATTATGGTGAATAGGGGTTGAGCGTCTAAAAGTAATCAGCCTGCTAGTACCTGCTGTTTGTATGACTTGGGCAGACTCAGGTGATGGGAGTCTAGAAGAGAAGAAGAGGAGGAAGCCTGGTGCAGATGCCACAGGCAGTGGGGGAAACAAACCTGGTTGCAGGTTGGCTGGCAAAAGAAAAAAAAAAAGGCAGCCAGATTACTTGCTGTAGGAGCTCAAATGTCGTGATCAACTCGGATGAGAACACCAGTAGGAATCCAGCCATTGTAGTATGGAAGAAAGAACGTGAATTCTGGAGTCATAAAGATCTGGACTAGAATCTTCATCTATATACCCTAAGTAGCTCTGTAACTTTGAGTATGTTACTTAACCCCTCTGAGCCCCACTTCCCTTATCTATATAAAACTTAGGTTGATACCTACTTCTTTGGGTTGTCAAAGAATTTATTGGGAAACAAAAACAGAAAACATATAGATAGATGTGCATGGCTTATAGTACCAAACTTTAGTGAACTTCTTTCCAGGAGGCAAGTGAAACTCAAAGTCAGGACAGAAATATTCCTGTCAGTCTTCATAATCAACCAATTTATAAGACCTTAGCCTGTGGTTAGAGGTACAATAAATAGAAGCTAGTATTCTGGTTGAAAAGATCTTCAGAGACCAAGATGAATGTCAAGGTTCCAACCAAGATCAATGAAGCTCAAGATGGGCCTGCATTCCATAGGGAAACTGAAGTAGTAGGCAGAGAAACTGGGGCAAAATGCTTTTACATACCCATGTCTGCATGGAGGGAGGAAGGGAAAGACTACAATAGACACCAGAGAGCATAGGCTCACCACCAGGAATATTAGAACACTGGCGTGGGGTAGCAAGCTTCACCCCAGAGCTCAGTAGTCAAGGCTGCTTATGTGCAACCTGCCATAGCCAAGACAGGCTGAGGCTGCAGGTGGGAGGTTGTGGAGACCTCAAGTCTCACAGGGCTGAAAAAGAGTGAACCAGCAAATTTCAGAAAAACCTGTAAATGCCACCCTTCTTTATGATCCACCAGTATCACAAGCAGATGAACAAAAGATGGCAATTAAAACATATACAAAGTCCTGTATTAGACAGCAACAAAGGATACAATTTTTAAAAAAATATTTTTCTGAGCACCACCATCACTCCTTTAGTATCTCCATAGAAATGAAAGGTTCTTCTCTTTATTTCTGGTTCTTTGTACTGGCTTCTTTGTTAATGGTATAGTAGCATCTGGAACTCATCCTTCTAAGGTCATCAAACTTTAATGTACATAGGAATCACTTGTTAGGATCTCTGTAGGTGGGCCCAGGAAACCTGCATCACTAACACAGTACACATTTTGCAAGACTCTGCTCCAATATGTACTAGAACTCTCTCAACCCCAATCCTTGCCTTTCTTCCAGAGTTTTGTTTCTGATAGTCTAAAAATCTACACTCCTAGCAACTAAGCTATTAGACAAATGGTCTTGCCATCCCTGTTTGACACGTTAAAGTCCATACTTTAAGCACAGCATGGCCCCAAGTTCACTCTCTAGCCTCATCTTCCATGTGCATTCCACTCTGCCTTTCTCTGACTAAAGCCACCCCAGATTCCTTGCTGCATCCCAAATATGCATCCATACATCACCTCACCTCTCCCTAGGTGGGATCAGGACATCACCAGCCGCTATTCACCAGCTTCTCCACCATGGACCCACAGTATGTAGCCTATACCTCTGTCGAGCAGTTTCTTCATCTTTTCTCATGAGAAATAATTTACATATCTAGTTCCTGAACTAAATTACAAACTCTTTCAGGAGTAGCTGAAACTGATTTTGCCATGTGCAGCTTATCACCACCTACCCTAAGGCTATTTAAGGGATATTGAAGAGGCTAGAAGTAATGATTCTTTTGAAAGAAAGTGGCTTTCTTCTCACTGCTAGCCCAAGGGGGAGAGAAGGAGGTGCTTACCCATCTTCTCAATCCAAATTTTTTTAGTTCCAGCAGGAAACAGAAATGGCATGCTCGGCTGGGATATTTGAAGAGGTTTTTTATGGAAGGCACTATTTATAGAGGTTTGCACAGAGCTTAAGGGAACCAACAGGAACTGTTGGGGAACTGTACCCCACTTGACAGTAAACCAGATATGCCAGGCTTCTACAGTGGGACACAGCCCCTGGCGACCTGAGCTGACTCACTTCCCCAGCCTTGGGCTCACAATTTTGCTATTTCTCATCTGCAATCTTTTGCTCTTTTTTTTTTTTTTTTTGCCTCTTCTTGTAATGACCTTTCTGCGTCCCCATTATTTAAAAAAAAAAAAATTCTGGCCACTGCTCTTTACCCTTCAAGGTTCTATTTGTGTCACCACCTCCAGGAAGCCCTCCTGTACCTTCAGGCTGAGAGAGGTCATTCTCCCCTGGGTCTCCACTACCCCTACAACACAGGCAGTTCCAACCATGTGGTTAGGGACCTGTTCTCTCATGGGCTTCAATTTCCCTGAAGGCAGGGTCTCAGCCCACAGACAGTGCCTAGCACATATGGTTGAATTGGATAAAGGTCTTTGGCTCCAAATACTTAGTTCTTTCTATATCTTTATATCAGTCTCTGTAGTGATAAGTGATTACTCAGTATTTCCAGAGCATTTATCAACTGTTCTTTTTTTTTACATTAATATTTCTTTTTTTCCCTCCCTTTCTATTTATTTCCCCTTTTGTGTGCTCAGAGGAAAGGCCAGAGGGCTTGAACATGCCAGTCTCCTTTATCTACAGGGGAAGTCCACTTTTAGCAAGTGTGCTAGTCAATTTTTCCCTTACCAGCTGTTTTTAAACAATTTTTTAAATTCAATTAAAACCCAACACCTTACCATCTCCTCTCCCTCCACGATTTTTTAAAAGATATTTATTATAATACTGACTCTAGGACAGGGATTAGCAAATTATAGCTCACAGTCCCCCATTTTTATAAATAAAGTTTTACTGGAACACAGTCATGCTTTTTTGTTTACGTGTTATCTGTGTCTCCTTTCACACTACAACAACAGATTGAGTAGATGCCACAGAGACCATAGGGCACCCAAAGGAAAAGATATTTACTATCTAGCTCTTTACAGAAAAAGTTTGCTGACCCTGCACTAGAAGAAATTGTGAAGCAGTCGAAATTATCTGTGGCCATCCAAATTTTTTTTGCTGTTATAGCCTTGATTGCACAAGCACTCATTGTCCCGCGCCTCTCTTCACCTTCTAAACGGCCAGTTCTCCCCACCCTTAACTTTGCATCCACAAAGGGAGAAGAATATCTGCCCTAATGGGCTTTGGAATGATCAACAGCTGATCAAGAAGGTATTTTGGAGGGAGATGAGAAGACTGTGTGGGCCAGTGCTTTTCAACTGAGATCTGTATCTGTCTGAGCTGTATTGGAATCATCTGAGGAGCTTTTGAAAATGTAGACTTGTCTTACAGGGCCCAGGAATTAGAAGGGAGAGAAGGTCCTAGGCTCAGTCTAGGCCAGTGTTCCCCAAAGTGCCAAATCTTAAGATCCATGTGGGCAGTTAGTGAATGTGGGCTCCACTGCAGGCAAACATTTTTACAAGTTTCTTATGATTCTGATGCACCCTAAAATTTGAGAATCACAGAATTCTCCTATCTGTAAGATATCCTAGATTCCTAGTTTGGAGGTTAAACAACCAAGGATAAGTTTCCAAAATAACTAAGTTAACTTTCTAGTTCCCAGTCGTTTCTAATGTGTTTATTAAATGTTCACTTATAGACTGTGGAGAGGACAGAACAGGGGGATAGGCTGCATAGTAAAGAAGATAGGGAAAAGAAATCTGTAAGAACATTACTGAAAAGTTAAGAAACATGAATTTGGGGAGGGTGGGAAGGGGAATGACGGGAGAGTGAGGGGTTGTCAAAAATGACTTCAGCGTGGCTCTGTCCACAGGTCTGGTCCCATAGGGCCAATGGAAGCTGTCACTTTGGTTGAAATTTCTCAGTTTTTAATGTATAGAACAAGTTTGGTTCTGAGCCTACCTTACGCTGGTGGTCAGGAACCTTGAACGCTATGCTTCGTACTAGAATTGACTGGTAAACAGATCAAATAACCCCTTCCTCTCTACACAGACCCATCTGCCTGGGATATTAAGAGGTTAAAAATAAAGTCTAGTGAGCCCAAGCAAGGAGTCTGTCAGAAAGTGCAATTCTTAAGGTCTTCCTCAGACTTGGCTACTGACAATGTACTTAAACGGCATTGACTTCTCTATTTGACAACTATACCAATTTTCATGCTGACAGATCTGTTTTTCTTGGATCCGGAAAGTCATCTTTGAGTAAGAAATGGCGGATAGCAGCATAACTCTAATTCGGTGCATTAGTCACACAATGCTGGGTGTTTACGTTGGGCCAGATCCTAAAGCTGACATTTTGGCAGGCTGGCTTCTATCACCGAGGAACTTACCAAGATTGCAAAAGGGAGTTGATATAGAATGAACGGTTTTCCATTTTTAGTGTAGTCCAGCTGCTGCCCTGTGGAGGAGCTGGACAAGGCCACATGGCCTCTGCATTCAAGCCTCCCCACTTGAAGCAGACAAGGCACTTAAAACTCCAGTTTGCAATCTTTATTTTGTGACCCTAGCAATTATTTTAGCTTGATGACAGGTTTATAAATCTGGTACAAGAGTTAGACTTTTTAAGTAATTTGATTAAATACTGTAAATCAAAGTAGAATTCCTAAATTTGCTAATTTTCTGAAGGCTCTCAAAAAAGTAGAGTTCCTGAAGCATAAACCTGTATTAACCCAGGCTTTGACTTATTTTAGTTGTGTAATAATTTAACTAAATTTATACTCATTATTCTGGGATCAATGTGAAAATATTAATAACTTACCATTGTTAAATATCTTCCGTTGACTTTATACATTGAGTGTAATGAATGGATAGTTTCTCTGTAAATCAGATTTTCACCTAAAAATAGACTATGACCATCTCAGACTTGAAAATAGGGTGTTCACTTTTATCTAAACTTCATTCCCTCAAGTGAATGTGAGCAGGAAGAATGATGTAGCGGCCTAGACTCTGCCATTTAAGATGAAGTTTCTTAAAACTCGGAAGGTTACTGTGAGTCTTAAGTATGCACACACACATACACACACATATATAATGCTTAAAATTGTGACTGAGCAGAGTAAGCGCTGAAGGCATATTAGGAATACTATCACTATCCCTATTATTATGGGAGGCAGTTAAACCATTCGAGTACATGGTCTAGATATGGAATGTTCTGCCTTCCCCTTTGACTTGAATCCATTCTGTGGTTATGCGGCAAATGAAGTGTGATGTCACAGCACAGTCTGAGGGACTTTAGGTAGCTCTCCTTCAGTAGTAGATAATGAATATTGAAGCCAAAAATTAATGGGTTGTAGTTCATGTGGGATTTGAAGAAGTAGAGCAGACAGTTAAGAGTTTAAAATTAACAGGAAGAAGGAAACTGGACTAGCATCTTGAGGGGAAGGATGAATCAAAGAAATAATTTGTGATAGAGAGACTTTTGCATTACTAGCTCAAGTGTTGTCACACCACTGCAGCCTGAGATGAAATGGTGCTCACATTTGGCTCTCACACCTACCTCTTATTCTGGGGTCCTCACACTCCTGTGAATACCCCCCTTTCATTAACTGTCCATAGAAAGCATTTTATGTTTGCACATACCAAGATTTCTCAGCCCACATTATGGCAGTTCTTTTCCCCCACTCCTACTCTGCCCTTTTTTGTGCCATTTGCTGCCCAAGCCAGGTGAGTATGCTACACCTTTAATCGCTGGTGTCAATGTCTCTGAGGCCAGTGCCAATGTCTACATTAGTGCTGTCTCTATTGCTTCTTTTTTTTTTCTCATTTCCCCACCACCAGCTTTATTGAGGTATAATTGACAAATAAAAATTGTACATATTTAAAGTATACAACATGATGTTTTGACATACACACACACACACACACACACACATTGTGAAATGATTACCACAATCAAACTAATTAACATGTTCATCATGACATAGTAACCGTTTGTGTGTGTGTGTGGTGAGAACATCTAAAATTTACTGTTAGTAAAACTCAAGAATGGAATATGTTATTATTAACTATAGTCAACATGCTGTACAGTAGATCTTCAGAACTTTTTCTGAATAAGTTATAAGAATAAAAGTTGGTCAAAGGGTTCAAAATTTCAATTATGCAGGATGAATAAGTTCTGGAGAGCTAATGTACATCATGGTGACTATAGTTAATAATACTGTATTAATCTAGCCCTTGGCAACCACTATTCTATAAGTTTGACACTTTTAGATTCCTCATATAAGTGACATCATGATGTATTTGTCTTTCTGTGCCTGCATATTTTATTTAATATAATGTCTTCCAGGTTGATCAATATAGTGGCAAATGACAGGATTTCCTTCTTTTTTTAAGGCTGAATAATATGCTGTTGCGTATATACCGCATTTTCTTTATTCATTTACCCATTGATGGACATTTGCATTGTTTCCATATCTTGCTATTATAAATGATGCTGCAATGAGTGTGGAAGTGCAAATATCTCTTTGAAATACTACTGATTTGATTTCTTTTGGATATCTACTCAAGAGTGGGGTTACTGGGTTATATATGTTTCTATTTTTAATTTTTTGAAGAACCTCCATACTCTTTTCATAATGGCTATACCTCCAGTGCTTCTTGAGGCAACCATCTCTTGCCTGATGGTACTGTTAAAGGGCAGATTCTGGGTGTCATTGCCACCACTGTTGATATCCTGGGGCCCTAGATATTTTAATGGCACCCATATTGTTTAACAACTATCTCAGTGAAAGACACACAACACAAGTAGCTTACCAAAATTGCAGATTCATACCACACCTTAACTGTAAACATTTATTGAATGCAAAACACCAGACACTGTGAAAATTGCTGGCAATAAAAAGATGAATTATAAACAAAGTGCAATGGAAGACTATCCAAATTAAAAAGAACCATACTATGGGTTAAAACAAACAAAATTAAATGGGATAGAAGTAAATGTGAAGTTCTATTGTTAGTATTAAAAAGTCAACATCAGGGAGGAGAGGGGAGGGGGAAAATAAAAAAATAAAATGTTAAAATCAAATAAATAAATAAAAATTCAACATCATAAAAGGCATTAAGATTGAAAAGAACGAAGTGAAAAACTTTATTCATAGATGACATGATTTGGTATACAGATAGTTCTAAGGAATCTACTTAAAAAAACTAACAAAAGAGTTCAGCAAGGTTGCATGCTACAAGATTAATATGTAAAAATCTATTGTATTTCTATACATTTTGCTGTGAATGATTTGAAAATAAAATAAAGAAAACAATTTCATTTGCAACAGTATCAAAAAGAATAAAAAGTTTAGGAATAAATGTAGTAAAGGAAGTACAAATACTTATGCCCTAAAAACTACAGCGCATTATCAAACAAAATTAAAGATCTAAATAAATAAAAAGATAGCCAATGTTCTAGATCAGAAGACTTAATATTGTTAAGATGGTAGTGCTCCTCAAATTGATCTACAAAGGCAATGCAATCTCTATCAGAATCCCAGCTGGCTTCTTTGTAGAAATTATAAGCTTATCCCAAAATTCATACGGAAATTCAAAGGACCTAGAATAGCCAAAATGGAATAGAATTGAAAGTCCAGAAATAAACCCACAAACCTATTTATTTTCAATAAGGATGCCAACACCATTTAATGTGGAAAGAATGGTCTCTTCAATAAATGGCACTGGAACAGCTGGATACCCACATTCAAAATAATTAAATTGAACTATCTCATACCATATACAAAAATTAGCTCAAAATAGATTGAACAGCTAAAATTATAAATGCTTAGAAAAATGCATAGAGATAATCTTCGTGACCTTGGATTGGCAATGGTTTCGTGAATATGACACCAAGAAAGTAATCAACAAAAGAGAAAGTAGATAAACTGGACTTCGCTAGAATTCAAAACTGTTGTGCTTCGAAGGATACCATCAAGAAAGTGAAAAGGCAACCTACAAAATGGGAGAAAATACTTGAAATTTTATAAGGGTCTGATATCCAGAATAAATAAAGAACATTTGTAATACAACAATAAAAAGTCAGATAGTCCAGTTTAAAAAATGAACAATGGATTTGAATAGAAATTTCTCCAAAGAAGATATACAAATGCCCAATAGGTATATGAAAAGATACTCAATCTCATTAGTCATCAGAGAAAAGCAAATGAAAACCACAAGTTGCAACTTACATCCATTATGGTAGCTATATCAAAGACTCAAGCATTGGAGAGGTTGTAGAGGAGTTAGAACTCTCATACACTGCTGCAGTCATTTTGGAAGACAGTCTGGCAGTTCCTTGAAAAGCTAAGCATAGATTTGCCATATGACCCAGCAATTCCACTTCTAGGTATATACCCAAAGGAATTGAAAGCATATGTTTACTCAAAAACTTATACACAAATATTTATAGCATTCTTCCAATAGGTAAATGGTGGAAACCACCCAAATGCTTATCAATTGATGGATGCGTAAACGTGATTTGATATATCCATACGATGGAATATTATTCAGCCTCAGAAAGGAATGAAGCATTGATGCACGCAGTATTGTGAAAGCATTATGCTCAGTCAAAAATGCCAGTCACACATACATACAAACACACATATACACACACACACACACACACACACAAACCCACATATGATTCTCTTTAAATGACATGTCAAAAATAGACAAGTCTATAGAGACAGAATGTGGATTAGTGGTTGCCTAGGACCAGAGGGGGTTGGGGGGCTGGGAGGTAATAACTGAAGGGTGCAGGGTTTCTTTTTGGGATGATGGAAATATTCAAAATTTGATTGTGGTAATAGATGCACAACTTTGTGAATATAACAAAAACCATTAGATTGTATACTTTAAGGGGGTAAAATTTGTGCTATGTAAATTATGTCTTGATAAAAATGTTTCAAACAAACAAAGAAAGAGAAAATGACAAAAGTAGGGTATCAGGAGAAGCAGGTCCCTGTGTAGAAGGGCCAGGGATCTCAATTGGCTGCTAACTTAGTGTGAGTCAGCAAGATCATGTGATAGCTGCCAACAAAGCTGATGTGATCCTGGACAGATGGAGAGAGGCGGTGTCTAGAACACAGTAGGGACAGTCTCACTGGTTGGATTGCTTTAGTCAGTTGGATGGTCTCTCCAACTCAATGAAATGGCAGGTTCATTCTGCACGGTTAACACCCCCTTCTTTTGTTTTTATTCCAAGCTTATATTTTTATTTCTATTTTTAACATTTTATTTTATTATTTCCCCCTCCTCCTCCCCTCTGGTAGCCACTAGTCCATTGCCCATGTCCATGAGTCTCTGTCTGTTTCTCCTGTTCATTTGTTGCTTCTAGGTTTATAGCCTACATATAAGTGATATGTGATTTTCAACCTTCTCGGTCTGGCTTATTTTGCTTAGTATGATCATTTCAAGGTCCATCCATGTTGTTGCAAATGGCAGTATTTCATCTCTTCTTATGGCTGAGTAATATTCCATTGTATATATGTACCACAGCTTCTTTAGCCAATCATCTATCGCAGGACACTTTGGTTGCTTCCATGTCCTGGCCACTGTGAATAATGCTGCTATGAACATCAGTGTGCAAATATCTTTTTGGATATGAGTCTTCAAGTCTTTGGGGTAAATACCCAGTAGAGAGAATGGTGGATCATATGGTAGATCAATTCTTAGTTTTTTGAGGAACCTCCATACTGTTTTCCATAGTGACTGTACCAATTTGCAGTCCCACCAGTAGTATATGAGGGTTCCTATTTCTCTACATCATCTCCAACATTTCTTATTACTTGTCCTGTTGATTATAGCTATTCTAACAGATGTGAGATGGTATCTCGTTGTGATTTTGATTTGCATTTCCCTCATAGCTAGCGATGTTGAGCATCTTTTCATATATTTGTTGGCCATTTGTATGTCCTCTAGGGAGAAGTGTCTGTTCAGGTCCTCTGCCCAATTTTTGATTGGATTGTTTGTGTTCTGTTGTTGTTGTTATTGAGTTGTATGAGTTCTTTGTATTTTTTGGATATTTGGCCCTTTTTTGAGGCGTTGCTTGCAAATATATTTTTCCATTCGGATGGTTGTCTCTACCTTCTTGATGGTTTCTTTTACTGAGCAGAAGCTTTTTAGTTTGACGTAGTCCCATTCATTTATTTTTGCTTTTACTTCCCTTGCTATTGAGGTCAAAGTCATAAAATCTTCTTTAAGTCCAAGGTACTTGAGTTTCGTTCCTATGTTTTCTTCTATGCATTTTATTGTTTCAGGTCTTATATTCAGGTCTTAATCCATTTTGAGTTAATTTTAGTGTGTGGTGATAGACAACAGTCTAGTTTCATTCTTTTGCAGGTGGCTTTCCAGTTTTCCCAGCACCATTTATTAAAGAAGCTTTCCTTTCTTCCCTGTATGTTTTTGGCTTTTTTGTCAAAAATTTTTTGCCCATTTAAGTATGGGTTTACTTCTGGACCCTCGATCCTGTTCCACTGCTCCGTGTGTCTGTTTTGCAGCCAGTACCATACTGTTTTGATTATTGTCGCTTTGTACTATAATTTGAAATTGAGCAGAGTGATGCCTCCAGCCTCATTCTTTTTTCTCAGGATGGCTTTGGCAGTTCAGGATCTTTTGTACTTCCATACAAATCAGATGATTTTTTGTTATATTTCTTTTAAAAAGCTGATGGGATTTTGATGGGGATTGCATTAAATCTGTATAATGCTTTAGGTATATGGTCATTTTAACTATGTTGATTCTTTCAATCCAAGAACATGGAATATCTTTTCGTTTATTTGTATCTTCTTCGGTTTCTTTTAATAGGATCTTATAGTTTTCATTATATAGGTCCTTCACATTTTTCGATAGATTTATTCCTAGATATTTTATTCTTTTTGTTGCAATTGCAAAAGGAATCATTTTTTCCACTTCTTTTTCTGTCACTTTGTTGTTAGAGTATAGGAATGCTATGGATTTTTGCACATTGATTTTGTATCCAAAAACTTTACTGTATTTGCTTATCGATTCTAGCAGTGTTCTTGTGCAGTCTTTAGGGTTTTCTATATAGAGAATCAAGTCATCTGCAAATAGTGATAGTTTGACTTCCTCGTTTCCTATTTGGATACCTTTTATATCTTTCCCTTGTTTGATTGCACTTGCTGGGCCCTCCAATGTTATACTAAATAAGAGTGGTGATAGTGGACAGCCTTGCCTTGTTCCTGATCTTAGAGGGAAGGTTTTTAGTTTTTCACCATTAAGTATAATGTTAGCTGAGGGTTTGTCATAGATGGCCTTTATTATGTTAAGGTACTTTCCTTCTATACTGATTTTGTTAAGTGTTTTGAATATAAATGGATGCTGTATCTTGTTGAAGGTTCTGCATCTATTGATGTGTTCATATGATTCTTATTTTTTAATCTGTCTATGTGGCATATCACATTAACCGATTTGCGTATGTTGAACCATCCCTGTGCCCCTGGGATGAAACCCACTTGATTGTAGCGTATAATCTTTCTAATATGTTGCCGTATTTGGTTCGCTAGTATCTTATTTAGGATTTTTGCATCTGTGTTCATGAGAGATATTGGTCTGTAGTTTTCTTTTTATGTGTTATCCTTACCAGGTTTTGGTATTAGGCTAATATTGGCCTCATAAAATGAGTTGGGAAGTATTGCCTCCTCTTCAAATTTTTGGAAGAGTTTGAGGAGAATAAGTATTAAATCTTCTTTGAATGTTTGGTAGAATTCACTGGTAAAGCCATCTGGCCCTGGACTTTTTCTTTTTGGTAGGTTTTTGATGATCATTTCAATTTCTATACTGCTGATCGGTCTATTTAGATTTTCCAGTTCTTCTTGATTCAGTCCAGGAAGGCTGTATTTTTCTAAGTAGTTATCCATTTCTTCTAGGTTATTAAATTTGATATTATACACTTTTTCATAGTATTCTTGTATGATCCTTTGTATTTCTGTGATATCAGTCATAATTTCCCCTCTTTCATCCCTGATTTTGTTTATTTGTGTCCTTTCTCTTTTTTCTTTAGTAAGTCTAGCCAGGGGTTTGTCAATTTTATTAACCTTCTCAAAGAACCGGCTCTTTGCTGCATTTCTTTTTTCTATTGTTTTTTCGTTTGTTTGTTTGTTTGTTTTCAATTTCATTTATTTCTCCTCTAATTTTGATTATTTGTTTCCTTCTGCTGACTTTAGGCTTCATTTATTCTTCCTTTTCTAGTTTTTTAAGATGAAGCGTTAGGTTGTTTACTTGGGCTCGTTCTTGAGTTTGGAGATAGGTTGTAATGATATGAACTTTCCTCTTATGACCACTTTTGCTCTGTCCTCAAAGTTTTGATATGTTGTACTATCATTATCATTCATTTCTATGTATCTCTTGATCTCTCTTTTTATTTCTTCTGTGTCCCAGTTATTCTTCAGTAGCATGTTGTTTGATCTCCATGTATTTGTGGTTCTTTCTGCTTTCTTTTTACAGTCGATCTCTAGTTTCAAAGCATTATGATCAGTGTGATTTCAATCCTCTTATATTTGTTGAGGTTATCTCTGTGTCCCAGTATGTGGTCGATTCTTGAGAATGTTCCATGTGCACTAGAGAAGTATGTATAAGCAGCTGTTTTGGGATGAAAGGCTCTATAAATGTCAATTATGTCCAGTTGATCTAATTTATCATTGAAGGATATTATTTCCTTATTGATTTTCTGTTTGGATAATCTGTCTATATCTGACAGTGGGACATTTAGGTCCTCTACTATGATAGTGTTTTGGTCTGTTTCTCCCTTTAGTTCTATTAGCAATTGCTTTACATATTTCAGGGCTCCCTGGTTGGGAGCATAAATATTAATAAGTGTTATGTCTTCTTGGTTCATGATTCCCTTTATCATCATGAAGTGTCCCTCGGTATCTTTCTTTATCTTTTCTATTTTGAAGTCTATTTCGTCCAATATTAGTACCGCTACTCCCGCTTTTGTCTGAATGCCATTTGCTTGAAATATCATTTTCCACACTTTCACTTTGAGTCTATATTTGTCTTTGGAACTGAGATGTATCTCCTGGAGACAGCATATGATTGGGTCTTGTTTTTTGATCTAATCTGCAACTCCATGCCTTTTTATTGGTGAGTTCAGTCCATTTACTTTTAGGGTAATTATTGAAATATGAGGTCTTCTTATAGCCATTTTATCTTTTGTTTTCTGGTAGCTCGGTATTTTCATTGCTTTCTTGTCCTTATGTTTCTGTTTTCTTTATTTTGGTTGGTTTTGTGGGTTTTGCCTCTGGTCCTTCTTGTTTAATGTTATATATTTCAGTTCTGAATCTTTGCTGTATGGTTACCATTACAAATATGTAAAGGATAGTTATATATATACAGTCATCCATTTTCTTCCTCATGTGCCTTATCTCCATTCCCCTTTGCGAATTTGGATCTTTGAATCCTCCCCTTTTGAGTCATTGTTATTTCAATTTGTGTCTATGTATACTGAACATTCATTAGTACTTTGCTATAGTAAATCCCTTCTTATTTTTAAGCTTTAATGCCCTGTTCCTAGTAAAGGTTGCACTCCTCTGCTTTTATCAGTCTGCTAGTCACCTTACTCCTAATTATGTTGGGTTTTGTGGGGGTTTTTTTGTCACTTTTTTTTAGGCGAACTGACCCCTTTCAGTATTTCCTATAGTGCAGGCCTCGTTGTGGAGAATTCCCTCAATTTTTGTATGTCTGGAAAGGTCTTTATGTCTCCTTCATATCTAAAGGAGAGCTTAGCTGGATACACTATTCTTGGCTGGCAGTTCCTTTCATTTAATAGTTTGAATATTTGATTCCACCTCTTTCTGCCTTGTAAAGTTTGTACTGAGAAGTCCTACCATAATCTAATGAATTTGCCTTTATAGATTACCATCTTCTTTTCCCTGGCTGTCCTGAGAATTCTGTCTGTCGTTGATTTTTGATAATTTCAATACAATGTGTCTTGGTGAAGGCCTTTTGGGGTTGAAATAATTGGGAGTTCTGTTGACTTCTTGAATTCCAGGCTCTAGCTCATTCCTTAGATTTGGGAAATTCTCGTCCACTATTTGTCTGAAAATGCTTTCTAGTCCCTGCTCCTTTTTCTCACCTTCAGTAATGCCCATTATTCTTATGTTTCCTCCCTTGATGGTATCAGCTAGTATTTATATTTCTCTTTCATTATTTTTCATTCTTCAGTTTCTCTCTTATTCCTTTTGATTTATTTCTAGATTTCTGTCTTTGATATCACTGATCCTTTGCTCCATTTGGTCGACTGAATTTCCCAAACTTGTTATTTCATTTTTCAACTCTTGCAGTGTGTTCTTTATCTCCAGGTCTATTCAATTCTTTTTGAGGATTTCAATCTCCTTGATGAAGAACTCATTCTGCTCCTCTAGTTGTTTTTTCAATTCCTGAAATTGTTGATATGATTTGTTTTGGATCTCATTGAGTTTTTTCAGAAGTACCATCCTGAATTCTCTGTCATTTAAATCACATATTTCTATGTCTATAAGCTTATTTTCTGGAGACTTTTCTTTTTCTTTCTGAGATGCCTTGTCACCCTGGTTTTTCATGGTGTTTAATGAACTGTTTCTCCACCTGGGCATTAATGGAATTGTTTTCTGCTTTTTTTTTTCCCCAGAAAGAAGATTTATTATATAATTGGCCCTAGCCTGTTGCAAAGGTGTTTTTCTTTTGGTTTCCAGTAGGTAGAGTCTAAGCCTCTTGGATCTCTGCTATATATAAAGTCTTAATAATGTTTTTTTTTTCCTTTTAGATGTTTAAACACGCTTGCTACCCTCAGTCTCAGTTCTTGTCAGTATTAGCGACAGTTTCGGTAGTGTTTGCTCAGATTCCCCTGGTGCTCCACGGCTTTCCATCTCAGAGGATATGATGGAAGGGGCTCACTGGGTTGGAGGATAGAGGCTGCAGATCAGCCTCTGTTTTGCAATCATGGCTGGTAAAAATCAACTGTTGTTTCTCTGCCATCCCTGTTTTTCTACCATCCCCATTTCTCTGCCTTCTGCCGTGATGACTGCGCACTGCTGCCAGCCATGCGAATAGCCCTCCCAGACAGGGCTATTCAGGGAACTCGCCACACCTTCTCTCCTCCCGCTCCTCCTACAGGGAGCTCTGGCTGCAAGAGGCAGCTTCCTTGTTTCTCCCAGTCCACCACCCGACACCCTGGGTTCTGACCTATGGTAGCTCTTATGCGCAGATCCCATGCTCAGACGTGCTGGTGTGCGGTTTGGGTGTTTTTTGTTGAGTTTCAGATGTTCAGCTTACTTTTGTTTCAAGGGGAAAGATCTGGGAATATCTATCATTCCACCACGTTTAATCCAATTCTTAACACCCCCTTCTTGAAGGTTGTTAGTTAACATGCGCAGAAGGCACTTGCAGAAATGAGTTGTACACCCACATTCCCAAGTCTTACAGTGTGGAAGGCAGACAGACTAAAAAGTAATGAATGATAAGAAAGTATGGTGAGAATTATAGGAGAATAAAGTCTAAAGAGGTATTTAACATGGAAAAGAAAAACCAAGGAGAACTATTCTGTCTTCAGGTACATGGAGGGATAACAAGTGAAAGAGTAAGACTTATTCTATGTCAATTCAGTTCAAAAAATGTGGAGCATCTACCACATGGAAGATGCCTTCTATAGAGTCCTGCAAAAAAATTCCATGAACAAGGTATTCTCTGATCAGTTTGAGAGATGCTGAGTAGTCCACCCTCCCCTTTAAAAAGGCATATTGTACATTAATTTACTAAAGGTCTAGGAAATTCCTCCATATATATGTTTGTTTTTGTTTAATCTATCATTTTTCAGGCTTATTTAATCACTGCACTGCCTCACCCCTTTTATATACATAAGACCTTTTACAAAACATACTGCAGGAGATGCTGGTATAGGCATGAAAGTGGCCACTGAAGAGATGCAAAGTATAAAGATGACAGTCACTTTGCCTGCCCTCAGGAAGCTCACATCCCATCTAGGGTAGGGCTGGGAGAACAGGGTGCTGCTAAGTGCTTAGCACCCAATGCGCCCACTCCTGCTTCCCTATTTGTACCAATACTTCCACTTTCACTCTACATAGGGGCTGTTGCTCTCTCTTTCTGCTACGAATTACTAAATTGTGTGTGTGTTCCTCATTATAGCTTCACTTTAGTATAGAGACATGGAGAGCAGAGTCCAGACCAAGTCCTCTCAGTTATCCTTTCACTTGTGCCTTAAAAGAACTAGGATCTGGAAACAGTGTTTTAATTACAGTGATTTGTCCATTTTGTGGCTCTTTGGGAATGCAGTTATCTCATCTGCCGAAAATGTTGTTGGTGACTAGTTAGTTTTGGATTGACCACCAAAATAGGGTATGGGAGCCACGGATGCAGATTTTTTTCCACCTTTATTTCCTTTCCTGAAATAACTTTGGCAGTTCTGAGGCCTCTGATGTCCCCATCTCCACTTCCCCTGAGAAACAACTCTGATGTGAAAAGTATGTTTGGAAGCTGATTAAAGATGATCCTGGCAACTTCTCTGTTTAGAAAGTTTCTGTGGATTTACCAGTTCACATGGTCTTGCTTATCATTTTTTGCCTATAAAGTCATGAGGCATTTCTTATAGGTTTTAACTATTTGTCATTGCGTATATACGTTACCATTCATTCACCTTGATGTTTTTCTACAAAAAGAACCAAAGAATTTGAAAATATCATGATACTTTTCTCTTCATGAATAAAATATCCCATTCTTTTACATCTGAACATTAGAGTTTCTTTCAAAAATTCAGAATTCTAAAAGCATTGATTTGTTTGTTGTCAAATTTAACACATGCTTTTGTTTGAATAGTGTAGTTCTTCACATTTCTTTTATAAAAATACTGTTTCAAATGTCTGCCCCTTCTCTAGTGCTCCAAAAATGCCTATGATTATTTAACCTAAAAATAAACACAATATTTTCTTATTTGGTACTGTGTATTAATTTCTTTTATCACTCATTTCATTATAAACATTTTATGTTAGAAACTTCTTTAAAAAGAGGCTGTATCTACTTCTTAATTTATAAACATCCAAGTGATAGAAGCAAGCAATATTCCTAGGACTTAGTCAATTGAGTGAGTGTGCAACTTTATACTCAAAAGGTAATATTAAATTCTCTCGAGTGTAGGAAGATATACCAGGAGTCACTCACCAGATATCACCCATAACTTCTAAGTTATGCATCTATCAAGTCAATAATAAACACTAAACAAAAAAGTAAGACGTAAGGATGGGAGAATTCACATTCCAAACTTACAGTCCCTAAACGATTAAAAAGGAAGTGGATTCTTTGCTGAGATTTTTCCCAAAAATATCAAGAAAGTTCTTACTATTCTTGGAAACAGAATATTCTTCATGTAGGAAGTTGTGCAACAAAGGTTTTGGGCCAGGAGTGGGGAAATTTTTGATGAAAAATGCCAAGACCTCACAAAGCTGTGTGTAGAAAGAACCCAAAAGAAGGTTCTGCAAGCCAGGAGAAGCTCCACGTTGAGCTCCATCTTGCTGAGAAGCAGTGGTAGGTTTGGGGGAAAGCCAGAGAATAGGCCAAAGCAGCTGGTATGAAGGGTTGCTGTATATTTTTGAATTGATTGGGTTTGTACAATTTGAAGGTTGCCATTTGAGCAAGAAGAATATTCTCTCTGGAAAATAAACCAATGTATTTAGTTCCAGATTATCTGTGGTAAGATGGTACACAAGCCATCTGGCATAAATAATCCAGAATCACAGACAATACTATGCCAAAGGCAATAGTTTTAACATCTCCACCCATCAAACCTTTTCTAGAACTACTAAAAAAGAAGGAATTCAGTAGACTGTTTTGAGTGCCTGTCTTCTTCCTGATTCTGGTTAACATCATCCAGTGAGTATCAAAGGGAAATAGAAGGAAAGAATCTAACACATGCTTTACAAATAACAGGCTCTCAGAAAAGCTTGTTGAATGCAAGAATGGAATGAAAGGAAAAATTTCTAGTCTTGACTCTGTCATTAATTACATGACCTTGGGCAGGTCACTTAACCACTTAATGGTCAATCATCCCACTGACCAATAAAACCTCAATGTCCTCATCTGTAAAATGAAGGGGTTGAACTATTGGACTTCTGTGGTCCCTTCCAGCTCTAAAACTCTGGAATATACAAGATTTATCTTCTATAAAAAATTTCTGAGTCATTCAGGATTGACAATGTTGGAACTAAGAATTCTGCAGCAAGAAATATGTCCCCTAATTTCTGTAAATGAGAAGAAAGGACATAAGGCTTTGATCACCATTTTCATTTTTTTTAAAGAAATAATTTTTTAATGTACAGTCTCTTTTCTATATATAGTCAATTCTTATTATTCTTGGATTCTGTATTCGTTAATTATCTTATGAACTAAAATTTATTAAATCTCTCTACCCCTACCCCGCCTGGAAGTCCTTGATGTAGGAGTGAGATCAATAAGCAGAGTAATATGTGAACTGTTATCAGGACTTCCTTTTGGATAAATGATGGGAGTGCAAGTCACCTACCTTTATCTAGGATATTCTCAAAGAATAAATTTACAGTGTATTTTTAAAGGAATAATTTTTAATGTATAGCCTCTTTTCTATATACAAACCTCATTATTCTTGGATTCTGATATGTTAATTCTCTGATGCACTAAAATTTATTCAATATGTGCCTAATAAATATCCAAGAGCCTGAGCTGTATGTTAGGCAAATTTAAGCTTTATTCCTGCTCCAAGGGAGCTCATTTTCAGTCATGAAGCAGTCAGTTTCATGGAGGAAGTAAGACCTAAGTTAATGGTTTAGATGTCAAGGAGAATAGAACATCAGAACATTAAATATGACAGTGTCTGTGCTTTGAGCTATAATTTTTCCTATAAAAATCAAGAACCTGATAAAAGCATTAGGCTCAAGGTCTAGGCTGTAAATCAGGCTCTGGTGTGCTTCCTCGGATACTTATTTGTGAGTGCCATATTTCTCCAACCAAAGACCAGTAAAGACAAGTAATAACAACATGAGTAGTAATAGCAATACTTTATTTAGCAGCTACTACACAAATGTGAGGCTATGTACCAGGTACTTTACATTCACCATCCCTAACTCTCCCCATATTTTGCACATGAGGTGTGATAAATTTTATTTTTCAAAGATGGCCAGAATGATATCTCCCATCCCATACACTCTTATCAAGTTTTGTCCTTTCACCATCAAGAAGTGGAGTCTAATTTCTTTCTCCTTGAATCTGGGTAGACTTGGGAACCATGCCCCACACACATATAACATACAAAATATTTGCTGAACTTTATGCCAAACTCAGATAATTGCAATAAATGCTCCTGTTCAGAAAAAAAAGAGAGAAGAATGGGAGGCACACAGCAAGCACTGGGTCACAACAATTATAAAACCTATTCAGGCACATAGTTCCAGGTCCTTCATTAGAACCCAATTCAACTTCCTAGGAGTTGTTTTCCATGGCTTTTGGCTCTTCTTTTGGTTCCAGTCTCTGGGGCATCTGTTTGTTTTTTTGTTTGTCTCCATAAGTAGCCTGTATTTGCAAAGGAGCAACTTCTCAGCTTACTGCCTACTCACAAAAGCTTATGGGTCCAAAAGCTTCTTTATATTTTGCACTATCTCTGTCCCCTTCAGCCCCAACTGATACAATTTCTTAAAAACTTTATAAGAGTCCTGCATATCAATTTATAACTTACTCCATTAGACAAAATTCACACCCATGAATCTGTTCAAGATAAGTCCTTCTCTAGCTTGGTCTTCCTGGGAGGCTGCTGTGGGACTGTACCCTTAAAATCATTAGAAGTTATGTTATTTAACTATAAGGATCTGTGAGCATGTCCTTAAGATCCTTACGTCTTAGGGAAACTTTTGTCTGCCCGAAAGTGTCAAAGAGGTCTTTACGAGGTATAAACAAAGGATCTTCCCGCCCCACCCTGGATGTCATCTTTTCCAGGAAGCCATTCCTTGATTCAAGAACCTTTTGCTCGCTGAAAAGATGTTTCTGGACCCTTTAAAATCCCTCCAACTTCTACTCAAAAACTGAACAGTTCGTTTCTTAATTCATTTCTCTCCTCTCTCATTTAATGTAGGCAGCTAGAAGAAGAAACCAGGCAGCACCCTTAACACTCTTCCTGGAACTCTTCCTAGCTAAATCACTGAGTTCATTGGGTACAATTTATATTTTCCACATTATTGTTGGTGATATTTTTGCTACATTTCCCCCTACCATATAATAAGAGTCTCCTTTCCTCCAGCTCAAATAATGTTTCCCTCACTTTCCATTAAGTCGTCACCAGTAGCCTCCTCAAGGCTTCTGTTAACACTCTCTTTAAAACTCTTTAGACTTTCACTAACGGACTCTTCAGGTCCCTTCTAGCTTCTTACTGCCATCTGGTCCCAAAGCCAATACCACATGTTATAGGGTTTTGTTTTGTTTTGTTTTTACAGCATTCTAGGTACCAAAATTACCAAAATCTACTGATTAGCTATAGCTAAGTAACAAATCATTCCAAACATAATGGCCTAAAATAACAATCATTTTATTATCTCTCATAGATTCTCTGTAAAAGGATTTTGGAAAAGGCTTGGCTGAGTAGTTCTGCTTTAGGGTCTCTCATGTAGTTGCAGTCAAATGGTCTAGTCACTGGAGCTGGAACAGTGGGGAGAGGGGATGCTGGAAAAGTTGGGAGCTATCTGGGCATTCTTTTCATATTGTCTCAGGACCTTTCCATGTGGTCTCTGTCTGAGCTTTTTTACAACATGGCAGCCCCAACATAAAGCAACCGGATTGCTTATTTAGCAACCAAAGTCTTCAAGAGCAATTTTTCTAGCTAACAAGCCAAAAGCTGCATTGTTTTTTATGATTTAGCCCCAGGAGCCATCCAGAATTACTTCTGCCATATTCTGTTGGTTACAAATGAGTCCCAAGTCACCCAGATTCAAGGAGAAGAAAATTAGACTCCACCTCTCGATGGCGAAAAGACAAAATTCTAGAAGAGTGTGTGGGATGGGAGATATCATTGTGGCCATCTTTGAAAAACACAATTTACTATACCTAGTGAGATGACTGTGGTGAGGTGAGGGTTAGGGATGGCACATAGCCTCACATTTGTGTAGTAGCTGCTAAATTATCATTATTACTCATGTTGTTATTACTCATATTGTTCATTGTGGTTTTTTCCTGAGTCTTATCAGAATCTTCTCAGGTAAAGTACTGTTTTAACTTCCTTTCTCTCCTCTTTGTAACTTTTATCATATATCGCCTTTAATTGCTAGTGGTATACTTTTATAGATAATTTTATATCTCATAAAATCACAGAATACTAGAGCTATAGACACTTTATTTAGCCTGTCAACCAACCATTTTATTTTTAGATGATAGATCCAAAGCTTAGTGCACCAAAGTCATTTGCTGAACACACAAAGTCAGGCAACTTATTGGTAACAGACATCAGTCTCAAAAATCACTTGTTTAGACTCCCAAACCAGTACTTTTTCCCCTGTAGTATTCCCACTTCTCTCATTAAGAAAGGTATGATAACTAACTTTTTCAACCTTTGAAATAAAAGTTTACATTTTCCCTTATTTGATGTCTTCACAATGCACTCTACATTCACATCGTCGAAGAGCCTTCTGCTGCAGGGAGTAAGAGCATTTACTTGGAATATATGATGCTTTTGTGGACACATTTAAGTGTTAGTGAGAGTACACCCACATTAGGGAATGCAAAAATGGAGGCTCTCCAAAGGACAAAGTAATGCAATTCTTCCTCTCTCTCCCAGCATTTCTCATCTGAAACAAGAACTCTGATGACGCAACAATCATTTACACTTCTATTGCTTTATTAATGTCTTTGAAAAGATATTATTGTCCAAACTTGTCCTTTGAGCATACACATTTAACTTCCATTTAGTTTAATAAGAACTTTTACATATATCCAAGAGTGAAATATGGCCAGATTATAAGAACAACAAAAATGTCACAGTTCGAATATATTACCAGTAGTTCGTTTCTGAAAGTATTTTCTGCCTTCTGCTTTCTGCATCATTCCCTGGACTCTGTGCACTGCTCTAAAGAAGACCTTCTTTTTGAAGTGACTAACAATATAAAGTCATAGCACCTCTAGATTTGTATTACGTAGTTTTGTAAGGTTTTGGTTTGCTCATTTATAAGAGCTTTATCCTCCCATCCCCTTCTCATGTGGCTCTCCCTAGCAGCCAGTTTTTTTGTTTGTTTATTTATATTAAGCCAGCTACTGGGAGGAAATACTCCCTCCCAGAGCAGTGTTACTGCTTGAAGGCATTGAAATACTCCTGCTCTTGTCACAGTCATCATCCCTTTCCGATCCTCAGATTGTCTGGTTGAGATTTTCGCTCAGGTGCTAGTATTCTTCATTTTCCATCCTGGCAACAAGTAAGAAATAAATAATCTAAGGTCAAATATGTGGTGACAGAAAGAAATCTAACTATAGGCGGTGAACACACAATGCAATATATATACATACATACACACACACACATATACATATATATATATATATATATACATATATATGT
>NW_024354886.1:1105200-1193476 GCF_902729225.1 Pteropus medius
TACCCTGTCTACCTCCCCCTTCCTCCCTACCCTCTACCTTTTGGTAACCACTAGTCTATAGTCCATGTCCATTTTTAAACTAACAGAACTAACAGATGTATTCAGTAAGCATCAATTTATGTGGTTTGGAGCAAAAACAATTTGGCAAACTTTAAGAGCCTTCCAAAGAAAAAAACTGATCATCAAAAAAAAAGGAAGAAAAATTCTCACAAAAGAAATACTCAAAGGCAATTTAGAAAACAAAGATTTTTATATGAAATCAAGGAAAAAGAAGAAAACTCTTTAAAAACCTATTTTTAAGGCTGACATCACTTTAATTTCGATGAAGATATGAAAGGTAGCTAGATTTGAAAGGTATTTAAAATGATGTTGGGGAGAAAGATAGGGCTATCAGAGTCAGATATCAGATGGCTGCTGTCAAGACTTTAGAAGATGACATTAATTTGGTGAAATCATAAAGGTCTGGTTGTCAGTTCTGCCATTCTAGAAACTTAATCTTGTAAGTCCTTCTAGAGTTAATGAAATTAATGGGGACTGACGCATGCAAACTAAACCCACAAGAGACAGAGCTATAAATCACAAAATGTCAATTGGCAAGAATTTACAATATTATTTATGTTTGCCACACAAGCTGGAATTCTAATGTTTGGCTAGGGAACAGTTGGCCAGGGCAATCTCTTTCTAGTAGGAATCTGTACATGGTTAAACAGATATTTACTTATTCAACAAATATTTATCAAGTTCCTACTCAGTGCCAAGCACTCGGTCAAGTTCTATGGATTCACAGCAAGTAAGATAGAGTCCCTAAGCTCTTAGAGCCCACCACCTAGTAAGCAGGCAAAGGTAGTACAGTCAACTTTAAAAACACAGCGGGGAAACCTAATCCAGTCCCATAGAGTCAAGGAAGACTTCTAGGAGGAGGGGACATCTCTGCTGAGTCCTGCAGGATGAATAGCAGCTATTCATCAGGCAGCAGTGAGGCAGGACAAAAGGAACAAGCTCGAAGCAAAGGGAGCAGCATGTGCAGAAACCACAGAGCAGACTAAGATGAGTATTGAATGTGGAATAAGAGCACAGCAAGCAAATGGGCGATCTAAACACTAGCATCATGAATCTGGGATGGGAGCATCTCCATCTTCACTCTGCCAGGTGAACTGAATGTTGGGGGTGGCTGACTTAGAGCATTGCCTCTCTTAAAGAATGCTGCCCCTTCTCAGACAAGTTCTTCTTCAGTGGTTACCCTTTCTCAAACTACAAGCGTTGCCTCCTTAGTGGGTCAAGAAAGTAATATAGTGGGTCTTAATGAGCATTTTTAAAGTTAAATAGAATAGAAACTATCAGAGTGCATTACACATGGTAAAGGCAAGTATTGTTTTGTGAGATTTTACTTCAGATAGAAGGATGAATGGATGGATGGATGGATGGATGGAAGGATGGATGAAAACTATCAATAAATCTGAATATCCTTTGTTATATTACTAACATTGCTGAGGCCATGCAACCTGTGCTTCCACATTGCCGCTGATCACTCACAAGTTCAGAAATTCCAGAAATGATGTTGAATCAGTCCTTTGGACACTTGGACTTTCAAAGTCTGAAGCCAATGCTGAACTCCAGGGTTTCCCTAGTGTGTATGTATGTGTGTTTTCTGGAAAAATGTATTCCTTTCTGTATGTCACAGTCAGAAAGTTTAAAGAACACTATTCCAGTTACCACAACATAACTGCATAACAAACTATCTCAAAATTCAGTGGTGTAAAGCAACAACCATTTTATTATAGCTCATGATTTTATGAATCAGGAATTTAGGGAGGGGGTCAGCCCCATGTGACATTGACTCTCCAGTGGTAGTCAGCTGGCAAGCCGGAGGGTTCAAGACAGCTCATTCACATACTTGGTCAAATTAGCTGCAGACCAATCTGGGTTCAAGGGGAGGGTACATGGAGTCCACACTTCAAACAGAGTAATGTCAAAGTATTCATGGCCATCTTGAATCTGCCACAAGCATTGCTCTGTATTGCCTTGCCTGGACTCTGGAGCCTGACTGTCTGGATTTGAATCTCACTTCCTAGCTATGCAACCTCAGGCAAGTTACTTAATTTATCTGTCTGTTTTCTACAATAAGAGGATAATATATACTGTCTCCCTCATGGGATAGTTGTGAGGATTCAATGACTTGCAATGACTTAGAACTTTGCTGGGCCTGGAGTAAGTGCTATATGTGTCGGCTCTTTATTTTATCATTCTTCTTATGTTGGCATGTTCTTTCTAAAAATGTGTTAATGCCCTTGTCAGACTAGATATCAGTGGTTCACCCCTTGTTCTGCTCTGACATACCTGAGGGGCCAACACACTCCTTTTGTGGCAGTGACTCTCTGCATACTGATTACTAATGAGAGAGATGGGGGATCAGAATCTCCCACTAGGAGGTGAGAATATGGGTTGTGCTTTTTCAGGCTCTTCACTCAAGAATCACTAAACTGTAGACTGTATTAATCCATTGCTTACTATGTGCCAAGCCCTGCTCAAAGTGCTGGAGATCAGAGTTTGGTTAAGACACAAGGCCCCATCCTTTAACAGACTCATATTCAACTGAGTGGGATAGTTAACAATCAGGTAAGCAAAGACATCATAAGTGCTCTAAAGAAAATCAAATATAGTAGGAGGATTAAGCATGGAGGAAGACTGAAGGAGGGGTGATGATTTTAAATAAACTTCAGGGATGGTCTCTTTGAAAAGAAGACATGAGCATTTTCACATTTTATCATATCGATTAAATTTTTAGTGCTTTCCTTAATTTTTTAATTTTGGGAGGCATTCTATCTGTGAAATAATTTTGCAAGTGGTTAATCTCATCTATTATGTATAGATTAGAGTAGCATCACTGCAGAAAATAACCCAATGTCCCAGCCCTGGGGGCACTACTGCAGATCCCTCTCCCTAACTATACTTACTAGCAGTGTGAGAGTGAGCAAGTCACTTAATCCCACTAAGGATTAATTTCACCATTTGTAAAATGGAGAAATCTTCAGCCAAGGTTAGTGCCTTTGGGATGGGGAGACAGATTGGAGTGGGGAGGTGATAGTGAATTGCCAGGAAGAAGAAAGCTGACAAATGGAGTGGTCAAAGTGGAGAGAAGAGGCCAGAGGCAGGGACCCAGAGGGCACATTGTGTAGACTTAGCAAGAGTAGCTTCCCTTGGAAAGGCAAACACCAGATTGAGGAGAGCCAGAAATGACAGCAGTTACAAAGGCAGGCTGACCACCTGAGGGATTCAATTGCTCTATGACCGGGCCTGTGAATAAGGAAATAATGTTACCTTAATATAGAAAAGCCCAATGCTTAGCAAAGCAGATGTAGCTGAATGCAGAGAAAAATCACACCAAGATTCACAGTCCAGGTGACTCTCAGTAATTGCTTAACTTCAATAATATTGCCAGATTTGCACATATATCTGGGACTCCTGAAATTAATTACTTCCATCAGTCAATCAACATGGACTTTTCGTTGCCTGGAAAATAAAGTTCAAGGTCCTCAACATGGCGTCGGCCTGTCTACATTTTCCACTTCTTCTACCACTCCATCTCTCACTATTTTCTTTCCTGTGTTTCCCTTCCATACTGCTCCGTGCTCTCTCCTCCACCTCACACCTTCCTATTTCTCCAAGCAGAACTGATCACTCCTGGCCCTGCATTCACACAGCACTTTTGTTTGTGTTGCCTTTATGACCTTTTATCATATTATGTCTTTCATATTCACTGAACTACCAGTCTTAAATGTGGAAATTAATTTATTCATCTTAATAAGCCTCTACTTTTGGTCTTATATCAAGTATCAGCCGCTCAATAAATATTTGTGGATCTAATTATTAACTAAGCATCTGCTATAGAGCAGACCCTATAAACAAAACAAATAAGTTGAAAATGTGGTCCCTACAGCATAATAGGGTAGATGAGGTAGAAATGCACAGGTATGCATATATAGGGTGATATATAATAAGCACAAAATAAATGTTAGCATCAAGCAAGTCCTTTTAAGTCACTTCTGAAAGTTTAATCATGGCTCTATGCCCTCATCTTCATTATCATTTTTTATACTGTGCCAAAATCACCAGTTTACATGCATGTAGGTTCCCGCCCCCAACCCCAGGGGACTTGAAGAACACAGAATATGACTGATTCATTTTTATTCCTGGTTTCTGGCCCTCGGTCAGAATTCAATAAATATTTTTGGAATGAATAGAGCAGCTAGTCACCAAGAAATGTCACTTTTAGATACCTTTTCTTCCGTCAGAACCTGACTTGTTTCATTTATTGATTCTGAAACGCTGGTAGGCTTTTCCATTTCCTTTTTCTCTTAGGGCTAATATCCTGGATATTACAGTAACAGTCCTTGAGTTTTTCCTTTGAATCCTAGATAAAGGCCTGGAAGAGCAGCGAAACATTTAAGTGCCATTGCCCTTAATGCTAGGGTCAAAGCTTAGATCTCTTTCAGATGCTTGAAATGCACTAGTTTAAAACCTGCTCTATATCAATGGATTTCAGATTGTTATTGTGAGTGAAAGACTGCCTTTTAAAATGTGAGCAGAGAAAACCTGGCATGTCAGACAAAGGTACACCCCAGTGTGATGACTCATAATGTGATGTGGCAGGTGGGAAGTCTTAAAAAAAAAATCACTATTTCCTCATAAACCCAGCTGCAGATATCATATGTGGAGCTGGGTGGGGGTTGTACATGGCAGAGATGGAGGAAGGAGCTTCAGGAAAACAGCAGTTGTGCAGGGGGAAGGATCTCGGAGTACACAAGAAAAGTTTGCGGGCACCATCCATTCTGGATTATTCATTCAGTTTGTGCGCTAGCCAAATATTTTGCTACTTGCTTCTTCTTCAGATTGCCTATTCTTTGTTCAGTTCCCTTTACTTTATTCCTTGGAAGGGTAGGCAGAAAGTCAGAGAGAAAGGAAAAAAATCTCAAATTTGTGGACTATGTTATAAGAAACTCATAGTTTCTTTTGCAGAGAGACAAAGGGAAGGGATAGAAGAACAATGTGTATTAACTAAAATCAAGGTTTTAAATCATTTGTTATTTTGATTATCTTTATGTTTATATATATAAATGTATGCATATATATAATATATATATAATATATAATAATTAACTAAGCATATAATAATATTAATATATATTATAATAATATTATAATATTAATATTAATATATATTATATATATATATAAAACTTAAAAGGTAACAAAGAAGCCACAATAGGGAGAGAACGGACCTGGGTTCTAGTTCTAGCTTAGTAAAGAAGCCTCGAACAAGCTACTTCCCTTCTCTAGGGCTCAGTTTCCCTGTGTGTATTACAGGATCAAGAATGACAAATCCACAAAAAGTGTTCCCTCCCACTCTGAGCCCATGGCAGACGTCTGTAATAGATTACCGTGCTCACTCCCAGTGAGCTAAACTAGGCTTCAGAGTTTTTCTCAGCAGGACTCCAAGGAGCCACTAACAGTTGATAGAAAGGAGTCAGCACTCTGGATGAAACCTGCGGGCAGTTCCCAACACTAGCCCTAAAATTCTGTCACTCAAACTGTGTATTTTTATCAGTTAGGTCATGGGCCCCACACTGCAGGAGGAACTAGTTGATAAATATCAAATTTAAGCTGAATTTCTCAAGGTGTCTTCTACTTGGGTGTGTGGACGAGATTACAGCAACAGAAATAAGCCAAATGTCTCTGGCTCTTGCCACCACCTACTTCCATCCTTAGCCTCCCGCAGAATCCCCTCACCACCAAAGGATTTCTGACATGGGTATCTTACATTGTTCAAGAACTGATACTTTTTATAATTCCATAGCGGTCCCTCCCTGACATCCATGACTTGAGAAGTCATTTGTTCTGCCCTTGCCATGCTACCCTGCTCAGGCTCTGGCTTCTCATGCTCCCCAAAACTGCAAAATTCAAAAAATGTCAAAGCTGCCTTACATTTTCTCCATTTCTTACTGTCCCAGAGCCCATTGACATGAATAGATGGCTCCCAAACAGACTCAGCATTGTACATTGTGGTTCCTGGCATTCCTTATGGAAATAGGTCTTTCATATTTGACCTGCAGGCTCTTGCTCCATGGTGCTCAGACATAGGCTTAAAGGGATTGACAGCTGAAGCTGTACCCTCTTCTCTCTCACCTCAAACGTCTTCCCTCATTGGGTGGCGATAGTGGTAGTGGTGGCAAGGACCCACATACAAATGAGTTCCACGTAGGACCACCTTTGAATACCCCAGACACAACCAGAAATGTTTGGATTTCCATTTGATTTCAAGAGAGAGTGGCTGTTATGCAAGTAACAGTTAACAGGAGTCTGGAGATTTTGGCTCAGGTTCCCTAAACCCCCATTTAAAACAGCAAGTGGGCAATGGGTTGGGGTCTAGCCAGTCCTTACAACTGTGACCTGGACAACCTCTTCTTAGGAGGACCTAGAAAGCTGGAAATGTGTGAAGTTGATGTCGCTGCCTGCCAAGAGTCCCAGGGGTGGGTGTGTGTGTGTGTGTGTGTGTGTGTGTGTGTCCCATTGGTTTATCTCTAAGAACCTAACAATCTCATTGTGGAATCAGAGTTAAGCATGGTAAGTATCATGGAGATCACATAAGGGATACACCAATATGGGCTCAAAGTGTAGCCATTAGGAATGGAAGAAGTGTTCAAAGAAGCAAAGCTCAAGATAGACAGAGGGCAAAGAGAAAGGCAACCTGACAGACAAGAGAAATAGCCCAAGGAAAGGCACAGGGACAGAAACATTCAAGAACAATGACAGGATCACAAAATGCTCATTAGGGATCACAATAGTGGACATTAGATTGTATCAGTGGAGTGGAGTGAGTTTGCGGAGAGCCCTAAAATTCAAGTGGATATTTTCGAATGTGATGCAGAGAATATAAGGAAATGTCTCTGGCAATCTATTTAAAGGAGTATTTGGGAAGGTTAATCTGGCAAGGGCTTATAATCTGGAAAGGGTTTATAAGAGAAATTGGAGACACTGTCTAAAAGGTTAGTTTAAAAGGCTTTTGTTTGATTCATCCTTCAAAGAGGTTTTAATTTAATTAGAAAATAAGGTAGCAATGTGCATTGTACATATTCTTAGAGTATGTGTGTGTCTTCTCTAAAAAATGTTAAAAACATACTTACTTTACATTTTGAATAAGTAGTATATCCATGTGACTCTTAAATCTAAGCAATGTAAAGAGATATACAGTGAAGGGTTTTCCTCCCATCTCTGTCCCTGTTTGTTTTATTCCCACCTGGCACTCTACCCCCACCAACTCCAATACCCCCCACTCTAAACCACTTTCATGACTTCCTTGTGTATGCCTCCAGAGTTTATGAAAACTCAAGCATATATTAATGTATATTCTTCCTTCTTTTTTACAAAAACAAAATTAAAAAGATAACATGCTGTACATAGTTATCTGTATTTTGCTTTTCTCGCTTAAAAATAAATCTTGAAGATTTTTCCATATCATTTTTTTTGTTGTTGGGGGCATAGTATTCCATTATACAGAGAAACAGACCCTTATTGATGGATATGTTTTTTAATAATCTTTTACTATTATAGATGGTGCTACAAAAAAAATAACTTGCCCTTACCTCACAATGTATGCATTTATATTTGTAGAATAAATTTCCACAAATGGATTCATTGCCTCAAAGTCTACATATATTTATAATTTTAATAGAGATTTGTGGATTGACCTCTTTGGGAAGTTGTGCTAATTTACATTCCCAGCAGCAATATCTGGTATGCCTTTTTCCCTAGTCTTGCCAAAACGGTGGATGATCACTTTGAGGGCTTTTCCAGTCTATTAGATAATCTTCGTGCAGCTCTAATTTGCTTTTCTCTTACTATGAATGAGAGTGAGCATCTGCTTATATTTATGGGCCCAACAGATTTTCAGCTCCTCAAGGGCTGACTTCTTCATTTTTGTATCCCTCCCAGAGCTTCCCCAAATGCATTGCTACAAAATAAATTTTCAGTCAAGATTGGTAAATCCAATAAATATTTGTACAAATGAGTAGATAAATTATTGAATAAATGCTCATGCAATTGGAGTTATAAATCTTCAATAGATATCATTCTCCCCTCAAGCAACATAAGATATGATAAGCTCACAGAGCAGATAGAAAAGCAACATATATATGTTCAAAAATTACATGCAGTATTCTGAGTGAATAATTATTTGCCTTAGGCTGAAAAATGAAGACTCTTATATGAAATACCTTGTTAATCCCCAGAAAGGTGAGGGACTGGGGGAAAAGGAATCCTACAGCTCTTTTCTATGTTTATTTGAAGAGTGGTTTGGAGCTGGTGTGATTAAATGGTTTTCATAGAACTAACTAGTAAATCAGGAGAGACGAAATAAGGTGCCAGCATGTGGCTTCCTCAGGCTCCTTCAGCTTCATTTCTCCTCAGAATCTACCCAGAAGTCAGCTCCTGTGGCAGTGCAGACTGTCATTAGCTGGAGTTTAAGCCTGAGTTTCTTTGTTTTTCAGTTGTTTCTATGTGTTCCCACATGAAAATAACATAAGCCACAAGCAAAACATGTTTGACTATCTGTCTGTTAGTTTTATTAATTTTATAGAATTCCATTCTCCAGCAGCACAATTGCCAACTGTTTGTTTCATGCTATCTTCAGTCAGAGAAAAGCCACTATTATATGGGCAAAGGGTAAGAGCAATTGTCAGCAAGACCACAGTAGAATTTTTCATGGTGCATTGTTATCTGACGTGACTTTCTAACAGCTGTGATCCAGCTGAACTGCAGCCCCAAAAAGAAAGCCTTCCCCAAAAGAAGCATGAAGCCCTCCACCTGCTTATGAAGCACCTCCTTCCTCCTTAGAGAATAAGAGCTGCTTCCCCAGTCAAGGGGCATTCTTAAAGCTGAATCCAGCCCAGAGTTATAAGCTCACATCAAGCCAGGGACTGGATCAGGAGCCACAGCCACACTAAGGAGCAAGGAGGCAGAAAGCATACTGGAAGAGAAGAATGAAAAGGTAGACCTAAACTTCAGGTTAGGACCCTAATTCCAGGCCATCTATGACTGAAAATAATCCTAATAAACAGTGTCAAGGATCTAGGAAAATCATGTGTATGAGGACTGTACTTGATATTTAAAATAGTTATGTTGATGGAGGTTAACTATTTAAAACAAGGACTAATTAGTAGTTGATAGATGGTCACAGGGATGAGGAGCACAGCATAGGGAATGCAGTTAACATTAATGTATTGTCTAGGTGAAGAGCCAGAGGAGAGAAAGAGCAATTAAGGGGATTGTTTTATAAACTATATAAATGTCTAACCAATGTACTGTATACCTGAAACTAACAAAATAAAATTTAAAAAAAATTAAAAAAATAAAATAATGGAAATTAGCTCCCAATTTTAAAAAAAAAAGACACTTGGAAAATTAGGTTACCTGCAAACTCTCCATCGCTGGTTCTTTTCCTTTCTGTTGTTACTTTAGCGGGGAGTATGTGTTTAAATGACAGGTCAGAAAGAAACAACTTTAACATATGTTCAGCATTTAACAGTCTGTTTCATACATCTGTATTCATTGTGTCACTTCCTCCCCAGAACACATGCCTATGTTATTTCCATATCCACCACCCACCTATTTTGTAGATAAGGAGGAGGCAGGAGAGGCTGAGTGACTTGCCTAAGATCTCACAATTCATAAAGATGAGCCAGGACTTTGACTCAAGTCTTCTGAACCCCAAATTGAGGCTCTTTCCAGGATTTGTTTCTTAACTCATTGCATAATTAGTTTTGAGAAGTACAAGAGAAAAAGCATTACCTGCACTTTCGGCAACAGAACCATTATAAAATTGTTTCATGGTAATCTGAAGTCATAGCAATTATTCTTGATTCAAACTCAGGGATAAATGAGTAATTAATACCTCTGGGTAATTTCGCTGGTGATATGCCACAGGGCAGTGGGTCCACTCTAAGGCAGTTCAATTGAAAGTCAGAGTTAGAACCATTCTTTTAGATTTGCCACTTATTCAGAGATAAGCTTGTCTTGTCGAAATGCACAAACCACACATGACAACACAGTTCTCACCAAGTATTTATTTAGTCTTACCATGTGCCTACATTTCCCATAGAAACTGTGAGAAAGAAACAGAGAAGAAGCTTCAGACCACAACCCCTTCACAGAAGGAAGTGACAGTCCCACCCATTTATTATTATGTTTTTATAATCAGTCATTACCCCCATAGAAATACTCAAGAATCTGGCTTTCGAACATGAAATATAAGATTTGTAAGATGTACTTTGTTCATGCAAGTGAAGAAGAAAATGTATTGAGTACTTACTCTGTGCCAGTTACCTTAGTTACTGGATCCCTACAATTAAAGAGACCTATTATCCAAGAAAGAAATTTGCTTTAAGAATAAATATGTTAGGGAAAGTAGGAAGGGGGAGAAGTTGGATAAGGGTAAAGGGGGTCAAATATATGGTGACGGAAGGAGATTTGACTTTGCATGGTGAACATACAATGAATAAACAGATGATGTATTATTGAATCATACACTTGAAACCTATATAATTTTATTAATGAGTGTCACTTCAATAAATTTAATATAAAAAAATGAAATTGTTTAAGTTAAAACAATTTTAAAAGATAGAATATGTTAACCCCAAAATAGGTAATATTGGTAATATCTTTATTAACTTATTATTTTATCTACTTAGCATTTAGCTGACCTGCACATCCTGGCCTACACATCATGGCCTACATATAACTAAATATTTTTAAATATTTCAAACTTTCAATGAACTGCAGCAATACAGAGAGGCTGGATATTTTTTTCAGACATCTGTAAGAAACATATGCTCTGTCAAGCCAGGGAGAAGAACAGTTTCTTGAGGGCTTAGGTTACATCTTGTGTTCATTGAAGCACATCAGAGTCATTTACATAGTGGAACCATATTTGATTGTTTTCTTTCTTATTCTTCTATAATTTTATGTGTGTTTTTTCCTATTTTTATAATAATAAAATAAATATGCAATAAAACAAAAAGAATTCAACCATAATTAATTAATTAATTAATTAATTAATATAAATATTTTAAACTCTTAAAAATACATCTCTTTAAACATTCCCTTGCCAAAGATTCCCCTCCTTCAGTTGTTACCTATTTTCAGATGTTAGCTTTTCTACAGAGTCACCCGGAAATAATATGAAACCTCTTAGGAAGTATACATCTATTTTATTTCCAAGGAGTGGACAGAAGTGGGTGATATTGTCATGGTCCTGGATCAAAACTCAAATGAATTTTCCATGAAAAAAATTATTTATTGAAAATGATGCATCCTGAGTTTTCTTTCTTACTCAGGTTACCAAATTAATCAGTGAAACTCTTGAGCAGAGGGGACAATAAAACTAAAAATCAAGTTAGAGGTAAATATACCCAGTGTCCTAACCCTGATTTCTATTCCATTTTTAACCCATATATTTTAACCTATATTGGCGGAGAATGAAAATTTCAAGATAAGGGAAATTTGCAAAACACTGAAGCTTATCTCCTTTTCATTTCAACCAATTTTGATAAATATCAATCTAAAAATCAATTGCATACTGCTCTGTCAGTGTAAGGAGAGTATAATATTATGCAATATTTAGTCTCTTTCTGATATGTAGGGCCCTGTGTCCTGAACTCAAAAACATCTGTATGTGGGCAAATAATTTTTGACAAACATAGCCAAAAACATACAGTGGAGAAAGAAAAGCCTCTTCAATAAATGGTGCTGGGAAAACTGGAAAGCCACCTGCAAAAGAATGAAGCCAGACTATTATCTATCACCGCACACCAAAATTAACTCAAAATGGATTAAGACCTGAATATAAGACCTGAAACAATAAAATGCATCGAAGAAAACATAGGAACTAAACTCAAGGACTTTGGACTTAAAGAAGATTTTATGAATTTGACCTCAAAAGCAAGGGAAGTAAAAGCAAAAATAAATGAATGGGACTACATCAAACTAAAAAGCTTCTGCTCAGCAAAAGAAACCGTCAACAAGGTAAAGAGACAGCCATCGAAATGGGAAAATATATTTTCAAGCAATGCCTCCAATAAGGACCTAATATCCTAAATATACAAAGAACTCATATGACTCAATAACAACAAAAAAAACAAATGATCCAATAAAAAAATGGGCAGAGGACCTGAACAGACACTTCTCCCCAGAGGACATACAAATGGTCTACAAACATATGAAAAGATGCTCAACATTGCTAGCCATTAGGGAAATATAAATCAAAACCACAATGAGATACCATCTCGCCCCTGTTAAAATAGCTACAATCAAAGGACAAGTAATAACAAATGTTGGAGAGGTTGTGAAAAAAAAAACAGAATCCTTATACATTGCTGGTGGGACTGCAAATTGGTACAGCCACCATGGAAAACAGTATGGAGGTTCCTCAAAAAACTAAGAATTGATCTACCATATGATCCACCATTCTCTCTACTGGGTATTTACTCCAAAGACTTGAAGACTCATATCCAAAAAGATATTTGCACACCGATGTTCATAGCAGCATTATTCACAGTGGCCAGGACATGGAAGCAACCGAAGTGTCCTACGATAGATGATTGGCTAAAGAAGCTGTGGTGCATATATACAATGGAATATTACTCAGCCATAAGAAGAGATGAAATATACCCATTTGCAACAACATGGATGGACCTTGAAATAATCATACTAAGCGAAATAAGCTAGACGGAGAAGGTTGAAAATCACATGATATCACTTATATGTGGGATATAAACCTAAAAGCAACAAATGAACAGGACAAACAAACAGAGCCTCATGGACACAGACAATGTACTAGTGGTTACCAGAGGGGAGGGGGGAGGTAGATGGGAGGAAAAATAAATTTAAATCCTTTCTTCAATTAAACAAATAAACATTAAAAATTAAAATTAAAATTAATAAACATCTACAAGGGAGCAAATTTTTGTGGGTTTTACCTCCAAGAGCTCTACTGCATTCTCACAGTGAATATCAGAGAAAAATTCCCATGTACTCTGGCAGGAGGAGAAGAAAAGGGACATTTTGAAATATGCCAGAGCATTCTGTTCTTAACAAGTTCTGCCATCATGGGAAACAGTTAACCAGAACCTAATCTGCTGGGGTTTTATCAGAGCCTAAATGACCTGGAGGAAAAGAAATACCCAACCCCAGCCCTCTCTATCTTCTATGTGGGAAAGGGAAATACCTAACTCCAGACCGCTCTAGCCATCCTATCCTACATAAGGGGGTGGGTAGAGGCAAGAACTTAGAAGCATGTGTGAAGATTGCAGTCCAGAGGCACAGGCTCACAAAAAGACAGAGACCTAATCATATGAGTATAGAATGCTTCCTCTCTCCCCAGACCTTACCACCATATTACTAGATGCTTATTTACAACAGTTCCTTTTACCCAGTACATCATGTCTGGCTATCAAGAAAATATTACAAGACATACTAAAAGGTGGGAAAAAAAGGGGGAGGAGGGTTTAAAGAAACAATCCAGACACCTAACAAAACTAGAAACAGATATGGCAGGGATGTTGGAATTATCTAGCCAAGAATTTAAAACAGCCATGATTAATATGCTAAGGGCTCTAATGGATAAAGTAGCATGCAAGAAGAGATGGGCAATGTAAGCAGATAGACAGAAATTCTAACACTAAAAAATGAAAAGAAAAAAGACTGAAGAAATAGAACAAAGTATCCAAGAACTGAAGGACAGCTACAAAATGTGTAACATATGTATAATGGGAATACCAGAAGGAAAAGAGAGAAAAGAACACAGAAATTATTTGAAACAGTAATGATTGAGAATCTCCTCCAAATTAATGTCACACACCAAACCACAGATCCTGGAAGCTCAGAGAACAAACAAACAAACCTTGAGAATTAATAAGTGACTATAACAATGTTGCAGGATACAAAGTTAACATACAAAAAGTCAATCGCTTTCCTATATACCACGCATGAACAAGTGGAATTGGAATTAAATACACAATTCCTTACATTAGCATCCAAAACAATGAAATACTTAGTTATAAATCTAACAAAATAAGTACGAGATCTCTATAAATAGAACTACAAAACTCTAATGAAAAAATAGAACTATATAAATGGAGAGAGATTCTATGTTCATGGGTAGGAAGACTCAATATTGTCCAGATGTCAGTTCTTCCCAACTCAATCTATAGATTCAATGCAATTCCAATCAAAACTCTAAAAACTTATTTTGTGTATACAGATAAACTAATTTTAAAGTTTATATGGAGAGGCAAAAGACCCAAAATACTCAATAAAATATTGAAGAACAAAGTTGGAAGACTGATTCTACTCAACTTCAAGAATTTATAAAGCTACAGTAGTCAAGACAGTGTGGTATTGGTGGAAGAACAGACAAATAAATCAGTGGAAAAAAAGAGGGAGTCCATAAATAAGCCCATATAAATATAGTCAACTGATATTTGATAAATGAGCAAAGGCAATACAATGGAAAAGAGATAGTCTTTTCAACAAATGGTGCTAGAACAACTGGTCATCCACATGTGAAAAAATAAATTTAGACACAAAATAGCTCCTCACAAAAAAAAATAACTTAAAATGGATCACAGACCTAAATGTAAAACAGAAAACTGTAGAACTCCTAGAAGAGAACAAAGGATAAAATCTAGAAGACCTATGGTTTGATGATAGCTTTTTAGATAAAACAGAATTGATAAACTGGGCTTCTAAAATTAAAAACACCATCTGCTCTCTGAAAGACACTGTCAAGAATCTAAAAGGAGAAGCCACAGACTGGGAGTAAACATTTGTAAAGACATAGCTGATAAAGCACTGTTATCTAAAATATACAAAGAACGCTTAAAACTCAACAATTAGGAAAGAGACAACTCAATTAAAAAATGGGTCAAAGATCTTAACAGAAACCTCACCAAAGAAGATACATAGATGGCAAATAAACATCTGAAAAGATGCTTCACATCATATCATCAGGGAAATGCAAGTTAGAACTACAGAAATAAGATATCACTTACACACCTGGTAGAATGCCCAAAATCCAGAACACTGACAACACCAAATGCCCAAAATCCAGAACACTGACAACACCAAATGCTGCAAATGCAAAATGATACAGCCACTTTAGAAGACAGTTTGACAGTTTCTTTCAAAATTAAGCATACTCTTACCATACATACCATCCAACAATCACACTCCTTGATTTTTAGCCAAAGGAGTTGAAAATGTATGTCTACACAAACACCTGCACACAGATGTTTATAGCAACTTTATTCATAATTTCTAAAACTTAGAAGCAACCAAGGTGTCCTTCAAAAAGTGAATGGATAAATAAACTGTGGTACATGCAGACAATGGAATATTAGGCAGTGCTAAAAAGAAATGAATTATCAAGCCATAAAAAGACGTTGAAGAAACTTAAGTACATATTACTAAATGAAAGAAGCCAATTTGAAAAGATTACATGCTATATAATTCTAACTATATGACATTCTGAAAAAGGCAAAACTACAGAGACAGTAAAATGCCCAGAGGTTGCCAAGGGTTGTGGGGAAGGAGGAATAAATAGGCAGAGCATAGAGGATTTTTAGGATAATGAAATTACTCCGTATGATACTATAATGGTGGATACATATTATACATTTGTCCAAAACCATAGAATGTACAACATCAAGAGTGAACCTGTGGACTTTGGGTGCTAATTATGTGTCAGTTCAGGGCCATCAATTGTAATAAATGTGCCACTTTGGTGAGGGGTGTTGATAATGGAAGAGGCTGTGCATATACAGGGGCATGGGATAATATGGGAGATCTCCACTATACCTACTGCTGTTTTTCTATGAACCCAAACTGCTCTAAAAAATAAAGTCTAGTATAAAAAAAAAAAAGGCTATTGGTTATGACAATAGGAAGGCAATGGATAACAGTTTCATTGAGGTGCTGAGTATAGAAACCAGACTGCAGTGAAATGAGGTGTGAAGAGTAGTTGAGGAAATGGAGCCAAGGAACACTGACAGCATTTCCAAGAGTTTGCTTGTGAAGGGGAAGATGCAAGTTAGTAGAGGATTGGAAGGGTAGGGTACAAGGAGGAATTTATTGCTACCGTGTTAAGATACAGTGCTCTCAGACATAGATACTAAGTGCTTCATGTGCTAGGATTCTTCGGCTTTAGGGTGTGTCAGAAATATCAGTGGTTTCATATTAAAATGGAAGAAGTAGAAAGCTATGTATTTTCAATTTACTCCACTTTCCTTGATGTTCATTCATTCCTCAGAAAGGCCATACACGTATCCTCTCAATTTGCATGCTTAGCAAGTAGCTCTATCAAGACCAGAGTAAATATATAGGGAAAACCTCCCTTTCCTAGAAATGTAATAGTTCAACTGGGAGGACTACAGGAATATGAATTATTTAGACCTTTTTTCCTTGAGCTGGTCCCCAGATGTGCTGGAAGAGGATGTTTACTACTCTCTCTCCTCTCCTGATGGCATTCAGGGTCAGGAAACCTGAGGGCCTCTGGATAACCTGCAGCCATCACAGGTACACATTTAGTAAACAGATGTGGCTTCATGAATAAAGGAACTGTACAGAGACTACAGATAAGTAGAACCCAAGATGTGGAGTGCCCAGCCCTGTCCATGTGACCAGTGTCCTTGCCCAGAAAGGGTATGGTAGATCCATGTGCATAGCTGGCACAGAGGACAGGGAATGCTCAACATCATGGCCAGATAAGAAGGCAGTGAGAAGGCTGGGTGTGGGCCAGAGGCACAATGGAAAGAAAGGTCAGAGAGTCAGAGGAGGAAGCAAAAATAGATGGTCAGCAAATGCAGCTGCTCTGTCCACAACAGAGCCTTCCCTGAGAAGAGGTGGGTTCCTGTGCTGAGTAGACCGCTTCAAGGAGGAAACGTGGAGACCGTAAAAGATACCAGGGGAAAAGAAGAACAGGAGAAAAAGGAAATGAAAACAGAAGAGAGGGGTGTCATGTTTCTTTTGGCATTTAAAACACTTCCAGATTGCATCCTGAAATCTTGCTAGACCAAGAATTGCAGACTTCTGGCAAACTCAAGGCCTTAGATTTGGCATCCCTGGTGTTGTAATATCAAATCACAGCTCAATGTTAAATTTTATTATTCAACATGAATTAAAAGGTCAAGGAGGAAAAGATCTCTGTGGTGTTCCATTAAAGGAAAAATCTGATCATCTTAAAGCAATATGATCTTAAAGGAGCCCACGTTAAAAAGGTCAGTATATAAAGGAAAATGGGCAGTTAGTGCCTGTTACTCCCCTGGAACTGCTTATGCATGCTGGGGAGGGTATTCATGAATGGAGTTAACACTTTTCTACAAATGTTTCGCTTACAGGCAATAGTGGGAACATCTGTTAGTAGATGGTTACCCAAGTGGGTGAAAAATTACATAATATTCCTTTTCCTTACCCAAAATCTGTTGTTTTCTAAACCTGACCCTGTGAGTGTACATCTTCCACATCACCGGAGGAGCATGCAAAGATATTCCTCCGAATCATACTCCTTGGTGTCACAGGTGTCATCCTTAGGTAATCTCCAGGATAGTCATCTGATGGACTCCAGTTTGAAGTGTTTAGAGACAAGTCCACCAGGATACACCATTGGATGTTCTGGTATGGCCAATCCAGATGCTCCTACAGAGAAGTCTGTGACCTCCTATGTCATTGACAGGAGGTACCAGAAGGGCTTAGGGTTGTACTTATCCACATCATACAATTCAGCCACCTGTCAGACTGTGAGCTGCTGTTAACTGCATTGATCTTGCAACCATATCAAATTGCTCTTAGATTTCTGAACCTTGGACCTCAAACCCTGAGGTTCCCTCCTCTGCCTCCTTACCAACTTTTCTCTTGGATCTGATATCCCAACTCCTGGCCCTACCCTACTCTCTGCTCTATAATCCCCTTTCGACTTCCCTGCCACCAGTCTGTGGTCAGTGGACATACTTTGTATGCTTTTGATCCTTTTAACTTTATGGAGGCTTGTTTTATAGTCTATAGTCTGTCCTGGAGAATACTGCACTTGAGAAGAATATATATTTTTCTGGTTTTGGATAGAGTGTTCTATGATGTCTCTTAGGTCTAGTTAAATTTGTAGTGTAGATCAAGTCTCCCATTTCCTCGTTGATCTTCCTTAGTTGTTCTATCCATTTTTGGATGTGGCATATTGAAATCTTCAAATATTATTTTTGAATTATCTATTTCTTTTTTTAAGTCTATCAAAAGTTTGCTTCATCTTTCTTGTGGCTCTATAGTTAGATGTTTATAAGTAATTGTTACATCTTACTGATGGATTAATCCTTTTATCATTCTAAAATGTCTCTTTTTATCTCTAGTAACATTTTTTTTTGTTTTATTTTAAAGTCTATTTGATCTTATGTTAGTATAACCCCTTTAGCTTTCTTATGGTTGAAGTTTGCATGATATACCTTTTCTATCCTTTTACTTTCAATCTATTCATACCTTTAAATGTAAAGCATGTATCCTATAGCAAATAGCTGATACTTGTTCTTTTGATCCCATTTGATAATCTCTGCTTTTTTATTAGATTGTTTAATCCATTCACATTTTATGTTATTATTGCTGTAGTTGGATTTATATCTGCCATTATAATTTTGGGTTTCTATGTATTGTGTCTTTGTTGTTCCTCTCTTCCTCTTTAATTACTTTAGTTTAAATTAAGAGAATATTTTATAGTGTATCATTTTAATTTTTTTAATTTTTTTTTTACTATTTATTTTTGAGTAATTTTCTTATTGGTTGCTTGGCCTTAAAATACACATTTTAACTTTATCAGAATCTACCTCAGATATATACTAATTAATTCTGGTGAGATATAAAAATGTTAATTCTATGTAGCTCTATTTCATCTTCGCTTTTCGTGCTATTATTGATATACATATTACAATTTTATGTGTTACAAACCCAACAATGCATTGTTATAATTATTCATTTATATAACTTTATGTCTTTTAAAGGAGCTGAGAGAAGAAAGGAGAGCAATTATATATTTATAGAGTTTTTTTACATTTCTGATTTACCATTCCTGGTTCTCTTCATTTATTCTATGGATTCAAGTTACCATCTGGTGTAACTTGGTAATTTTTTTACTTCAATACATCTCTGCTCCCACCCCCTCCTTTGTGCTGTTATTGTTAACTGTATTAAATTTCTACCTGTTATAAGCCACACAATACACTTATATACATATTGTTTTATATGGCTGCCTTTAAAATCAGTTAAAAGAGGAAATATGCAATATAATGTATTTTATAATTACCTTTACTGGTGCTCTTTATTTTCTTATATGGATTTGAATTGATGTTTGGAGTCACTTGTGTTTGGCCTAAAGAAATTACTTAAGTACTTCTTGTAAGGCAGATTTTCTAGCAATGAATTCTCTTCACTTTTATTTCAGAATTTCTTTGCTTCATTTTAATTTTTGCGAAATAGGTTTGCTGGACATAAGTTCTTGGTTGACAGTCGTATTTTTCTTTCAGGGCTTTGAATATATCATCCTACTGCCTTCTGGCCTCCATTTCCTCACATTTCTAAGGAAAAGTGAGCTTTTAATCTTACTGTGGTTCCCTTGTACATGACAAGTCATTTTTCTCTTGCTGCTTTCATAATTTTCAGTCTTCAGCTTTCGTTTTGACTATGACATAGCTGGGCGTGGATCTCGCTTCTCAGATGTATAGGTTAATGTTTTTCATCAAATTTGGGAAGTTTCCAGCATTATTTCTTTGAATATTTTTCTGCTCTTTCCTCTTCTCCTTCTAGTCCTTTCCTTACATGTATGTTTGTGCTTAATGGTGTCCACATTTCTGTGAGGCTCTATTCATTTTTTCTTCATTTATTTTTCTCTATGTTCTTCAGATTGCATAATTCGTAATGATCTATCTTAAATTTACTAATTCTTTCTTCTGTCAGTTCAAAAGTACTGTTGAGACCTTTTAGCAAATTTTCATTTAGTTATTGTACTTTTCCACTTCAGAATTTCCCTTTAGTTCTTTTTCATAATTTTTTCTTGTTATTGATAGTCTCTATTGCATCATGCCTACCTTTAATACTTGAAGCTTGGTTTCTTTTGGCCTTTTAAAACATATTTATAATAGCTGGTTTGAAGTCTTAATCTACTAAGCTGACATCTGTACTCTCTAATATAGGCAGTTCCTGTTTACTTTCTTCCTGTGTATGGGTCAGACTATCCTTTTTCTTTGTATTTCTCATAATTTTTTGTTTAAAATTGGATAGTTTAAATAATACATTGGATACTGATCTCTACCATCCACCCCCAGGGCCTGTTGTCATTTGCTTGTTTATTTGCTTAGTGATTCGGCTGGACAGTGAAGTCTATTTCCTCTGCAGTGTGTAGCCTCTGGTGTTACTCTTTAGAGGACACAATTCTGGGCATGTGCACAGTCACCCTGTGATGGCAGCGGTTTTAGAAGGCCTCTCTTTGACTGTTTCCCTGATCTCTCTGTTAACCTGCCTGCCTCTGTTAGTGTCACGCCTAGCTGTTAGCCTCCACTAATTGACAGCTGATTACACTATTGTTTTCAACAATGTCTGAGCATGAAGTGTTCTGCAGTCTGTTACAATTAAATCCAGCCCCTTTGCAGGGTTAGTCTTTGAGTTCAGTCTTCAAGGCTTGTTCCAACCTCAGGAGGGCTCTTATTAGCTGTCTCTTTCCCTGGTTCTCTCTGTTAAACTTCTATCTGGTCTCTATTAAATTTAAGTTTGTTTAGTTTGTTGCCTTCATGGAGCTACCAGTCTCCTCTGAATTGTTTATCACCAAAATCTCCATTGTTTCAATAGCACACTTAGACATGAACTTCTCCATGCTTTCTGTTCAAAATAAAGTCAGTTACCTTGGGGAGAACTATGAAGCTCTCTGTTGTTATTCCTGCCTCTTCCTCTAAACCAAACTTCTAAACTGCTCTGGAGCTGAGGGTGGGGACAGCGGTCTTTTTCTCTTGAAGTAACACTCCAAATTTATGAGTGAGGAACTTGCCAGCGGCAGTAACCTTCTGCCTTCTCACTTTGCCTCTCCCAGCATGGGCCCATCAGTTTATGAGCAAACTGGGGCAAAGGCAATAAGGACCCAGTATTCTTGTCTTAAAACACCTAGGGTAAAGCTTCTGCTTTAAAAGTAGGGGATGGGTGGAGAAAGGCTGCTCCAGACTTCTCATCTGCTCTCACCTGCAATAAAAGTTCTACAACACAGAGCTGGAGATCCTAAGAAATTCAGGCAGCCCACCTTCCTAGGGAGCTACTATAAGGCTAGGCTGGGAGCTATGAGTAAAGAGGGTCTTGTGTTCTAATCTACACTCACCCAAAGTAGAGCTTCCATCACCCTGAGTTAGGGGATGGGGAGGGGATGGTACCTGGCTCAAACGCTCACTGTTCTTACCAAGATTTAGCAGATTTTTTGAATAAATAATTTTGCATTTGCTGTATATCCTTAGGATAATTTCCAGAGACTTTAATTTTAAAAAAATATATATTTTTTCACTAGCTATGGTTGTTTTGCTGGTGAGAGGGCCCTCTAAGCTCCTCATCCCAACATTTTAGAAATACCAACTCCTTTATCTTTGATTTTTAACCAATGAACCATTGCTGTATGTTCTTCCAGGAAGCCCTGAAGAGCTTTTGTACCCAGTGTTTTTTGGTCGAATGGATAAAAGGAAGGAAGGAAGGAAAGCTGTCTTATTCTCACATAAAAAATACTGTTTATCAGAAAAATCTTCCTCTGCCGCTATATTTATGTATTCAGCAAACACGAGTGAGCACCACACATATGTGAGGTTCTACGCTAGTCCTGAAGTACAAAGGCCTGAGATCGAGGCATTCACAGACAAGTCAAAGAGATGAACAAAAGAGCCACTACCATGTAATGTGACAGGGTATGAGGGAGGCATGTGGAGAGTGCTGTGCCATAGAGAGGATGAAGTGACATTCTTCCTGAAGGAATTAGGGTGTGTTTCAGCAGCAGCAACATTTTAGCTACCTCTTAAAATTAATTTGTCATATATAGATAATGGAGAAGAACATTCAAGGAATAGAGGATAGCATGGTCAAAAAGAATAGAGGCATGCAAAAGCTTGGTATGTATGAAATGTTTAGAGGACTGCAAGTTGTTGAGTGTAGTTAGAACACAAGATGCACTGTGTGGTGGGGAATGGCAGAAGAAAACTTTCTTAGAGAGAAATTATCAGATTTATTTTAGAAGAATACTCCTGACAAGCATAAAAAGAGTGTCAGAATAGATCAGAGAGGCAAATTAGGAAGGTAAGAGGTATAGTTGTTTAGTCATGAGATGATGAGGGTTTGAACCAAAGCAGTGGTGCTGGGGATGAAGAAGAGGTGAGTAGGAGAGCTTCTTATGACAGGAAATCAAAAGGTCTTTGTGACTAATTAATGCCAGTGATATGGAAGGAGTCAAGGATGATTTAGAGGCTTCACATTTGGCAACTGTTTTTCTACTGTTGCCTCTTGATGATAACATTATTGCTTTGATTTTTGGAGAGAATTGTCCAAAATTCTTCATTCACTAAAGATGTGTCTGTGTCACACTATGTGGTAACATCTGACCTTCTTCCTTGCCCTCTCTTGATAACTTCATGGCCAGTTATACTAGCAATCAAAGAATAAAGCTGCCTCCTTCAAGGATCATACATATCTAGTGTGTGACATTACTGTCCAACTTTGGAAGCAGCAAAGTTAGTCCATGGCCTCTTCTGGAAGTGAGGAATACTTTGCCATCTGGAGATGCCAGAAATATTTGGAAAAGTGGGCTACTAGGAAAGAAGTCCTGACCAATTAAAATGTACACCTATATCTGCTAACTCCCATTCAGAATTTTGCTCTAGTAGCTCACAAGCACAAAACCTGGTTTTTACATAGCTTTCTTTTGCCATAAACTGGGACAGTCATGCTTTCAGTAACTCGAAGTACATTAACAAGAGTAAAAATTATCAATTTAAAAAGGCAATTCTTGAAAGGTCTTTAATCTACATCCTAGGTGTATCACTGCACCGAATTCAACAAGCTGTAATGATCTCCTTCATGCAGAGGACCAGTGGGCTTCTTTGGAGTCTTGTTAGCATGAGCCCAACTCCACTGAATAGTGCCTGTAAACATTCCACTTGGCTTGGCCTAGCCACCTCAGCCTGCTGGTATACAGGCTGTGTCAAGGCAAGCTGCCAAGTGATGGCTTGACTAGGCTGAGGAGGAAGAGGCTAGCAGCTATTTTGTATTCCAGATTCTACTTTTAACTAAATGTTCAAAATTTTCAATTATAAAAGAATAGCTGTGTGAGATAAAGAAACATTAGATGCAAAAGTAGGGACACTTCATTGGGACCCTTAAGTTAGTGCACAAGTTTATACTTAACACACTGGCTAATCTAAAGCAAATATTGGACTTAATTGAGATCATTTTTTTTTTTCCAAAAAGAAGGTAAGCCTCCCACATGCACAGAGGTTCTCTCATCCTCCAGATACTGAGCAGCCAACATAAATATGTTTTCATTTAGCCTGGAAATGCAGATGGTGTCCAAATGCCTGATAGTCTATCTTATTAATCAAAGCCAGCCAACATTACCTACTCCCTGCTGCTCAGCTCTGAGTATAAGAATAGTTCTATCTCATATCCAACTTCCAAAGCTGACCAGAACTCATAAAGTACAACAGAAGGTCAAGAAGAAGCAGCACCCAGCCTGCCAGCTCTAGTCTTCCTGCTCTTGGTCCACCATGCTGACCCCTGCCACCTTATCAGACCACGACACACATAGAAACATAAATACAACAAGCTACAAACTGCTGAAGTCATAAACTTGGACATAAATTGGGATATATGAAATATGAAAAAAAGGGATAGTGGGAGATTATTGGAATGACACTTTAGGTAAAATTTAAGGAGGGCAATTGATTTGACAGAGAGGTAAGAGGAAGAAAATGAACGATGGCTCAATGGGAGAGAGGCAGGTTGTCTGTGGGAAAGAGTGAGCCTATTTGGCTAGGACGTGAAACACCAGCTGGAGGGTAGAGACAGGTGAAGAATGATAGCACCTGACAGGGTCCAAGAGTTGGAATTTTTATTTAATACAACAGTCACTGTGGGGAATCAGAAAAGAGAAGTGATGATAGAAAAATATAGCCGAATAAGTTAAAGAATGACCATCTGATGGGATATCATGCAATTATTTTTAAATGCTTCTGAAGAATTTTTAATTACACAGGAAATGTTTCCTGATGCAATGAGAAATGAAAAAAGATGAATGCAAGTTTTGTTTATAATACAAATTCAATTATGTTACATAGATCTAAACATGCATAGAAAGTCTGGGAGAAAATACACTAAAATAGTTATTATCTCTTGGTAGTCAGATTAGAGATTTTTTTTAGTGTCCTTTATTTATTTATTTATTTATTTTTAATTAATTTTCTTGGGGTAACATTGGTTGATACAATTAAATAATTTTCAAGTGTATATTGTAATTTGACATCTGTATATTCTACTGTGTTTACCATCCAAAGTCCAGTTTCCTTCAACTACTATATATATATTTGATCCCCTTATTTCTTTTAAAATTTATTTTGAATATTCTGCAAAGGATATATTATTTTAAAATATGAAAAGAAATTACATATTATTTTTAAAATAGTATCAGAGGAATTTGAATGGATGTTAGGTTGAGGGGGATGAGGCTGGAGGCAGATTGCAAAGCATTCAAGCTGTAAGTTGGAGGGCTGGTCTCACACTATGGGAGTGAGATAAAGGAGAGAAAATAGGGGAGCTTAATTCAGAGAAATAACAGAAAGGACACCATCAGGTTAGGTGTTACATATTCAAAGAGATGAAAATAGAAACCAAATGTCAGAGGAAGGACAAAGGTGCTACCTAGTAATTAAGTTGAAAATAGAGAGGACTAGGCAAAATTCAATTCAATGTGGTTCTTTTGTTTTAGGTGTTTATGGGATATAAAAGTTAGGCCAAGGACTTCCTATGTGACATATTAACACAGGAACCCTTAATAGGTTTTCTCAAAGGGCTTTAGTTTGCTGGGTTTTCTTTAATGTTAAACATCTGATCTATGCTGAAGACCCAGTCTTGATACCTCCAGCTCTATAACTAATCATTTAGCTAATAAATACTTACTGAATATTTTCTCTGTAAAAGTTCCCATCTTTATAATCTAGTAACCAAAAAATGACATATATACTAACTACTATAGAAAAGACATAATATCATAAGCTTCATAAGACAAGGACAGCTATATTAGTCTGGACTTCTTAGTTGCAATATCTAGTGGGTCCTCTATTTTCTGACTTTACCCCATCTCTGCAAACATATTATTGTTCTTCAACATGTAGCTCTACCCTACTCAGGCTGCCTACTTTTCTTTTATTAATGTGCCATACTCATTGTATCAATTAGGAATACTTTCAGCTGCAAATATTATCTATTACTGACTTAAGTTATAGGGACAGACATTGTTTTCTTATCAAGAAGTTCAAAGGAAGGCGATCTCAAGAGTTAGCCCAACATTTTCAGTGATTTTCATCAGAGTCTCAGGTTATTACTTCATCATACCTAGTGTATTCATTTTTCATTTTTATATGATTTGCCTCTTGGAGACAAATGTCTATCTGCTCTAGCTCCAGGCATCACATAATGTTCACATTTAAAGCAAAAAAAATGAGGAAAGAATGGTGATGGCAAATTCCATTCTTGAGTTTGTCACTTTATCAGGAAAGCAAAAGACTTTCTAGAAAACCACTCCTAACTTTGTCATACATTTTTTTTGGCCAAAATGTATCACACAGCCATGCTAAGGAAGGCTGGTAACAAGAATATGTGGCTTTTCCAGCCTCCAGAGATGCACTGTCCAATTTGGTACCCACTAGCTACATGTGACTATTGAGTACTTGAAATGTAGTTAGTGCAACTGAGTGTATAAATTTCTAAATTTATGTAATTTTAACGAATTTAATTTAAATATAAAAATAGAAGCAGTAAAAAGCATTTTTCTTTAGATACACTTCATTGTTTTGGTAAGACTATATTTCACTTTAATCATTACATGACACAAAATATTATTGTATTATAGTACACATGTCAACAGGCACACACATGGTTTCTAATAGTACACATAAATACTTCATTAACCAGCTTTGTCAATATGGATGCAAATATTAAGGACAGTATTTTTTTGGCAGTCGTTTTGTTTATTGGACAACCTTTAAGGATATTTAGAAAATTGTAAGTTTTATGAAACATAAATATTGATCATGTTTCCCATGTCAATTCAGTGTCTGGATTGAGTTGTGCTATATAAGTAAATAATATGCAAAGGAGTTCAAAGATTTATTATAGAAAGCAAATGTTAAATATCTTAATTTTACAAATATTGATTAAATACAGAAATTATAACATTTTGGTTATGTTGGGTTAAATAAAATATTAAAATTAATTTTACTTTAACATTTTTAATGTGTCTACTATAAAACTTAAAGTTATGTACATGACTTGCATTATATTTTTATGGAACAGTCCTTCCTTGTCTAGAGCGAGAGAAAACCAAAGGTAAAGAGGACTGGGGATGATTTTTAGGTTAGCCACCTAATGATGTTGGCCTCATTCATACTACTTGTGTCATCTGCTCACGAATATTTTTTTCTCTCCTATTTACTGGTACAGAGCAGTGCTCAATAAATCTTAACTATGATTTATTGTCGAGGTTACTCCTATTGCTATTAAGTTGAGCCTTAAACAAGATCTAGCTGTGCTTTAAGCAAATTCTAGCTTAAGCCTGACCTTTTCCAAAAACTCTTCTTTAACTACCTGTTTAGCAATTTTATTCATGAATGCATGCTCACTTTCATATGACAAAAATTTATATTATGTTGAATATGTGAAAAAAATGTAAGAATGAAGTCAGTAATTCTGCCAGGAGGAATAATGAAAGGTTTCCCAGAAGAGATTGCACTTGAACTGAAATTAGAAGAATGAACTGGAGCCTGCCATGTGGGAAGGGGCATTCCAAGCTAAGGAGGCAGTATTGCAAAAGCATGAAAAGACAGTATATTTGGATACTGGTGACAAAAATTGTGTAGCTGAAGTAAAGGTTGCTTAGAATTTGGACTTTCTATAAGGGTGGAGTGAGGAGTAAACAAGATATTTCTCTAAGCAGGGGAATGCTATAAACAAATTTGTTCTTATTATATCCTTCCTTCTTGTAAAGGATTTATTGTAATGTTGTTTCTTTATCTTTTCAAGGCATATGTTATGACAGTCTTCCTTATTTTGTAATATAACCCTTAAGCTATAGATTTGCCACTAAATACTGATTTAGCTGCATTCCACAAGATTTTACATGAAAACATTAACATTGTTACAAATAGATGTACTTTCCTTTTTAGTTTTTTTGACCTATGAATAATTTTGAGATGTTCTATAAATGTTCAAACATGAAGTTTTTTAAGGTCTCTTTTTGTTATTAATTTCTAACTTTATTACACTATTTCAATAAACATGGTTTCTATGACTAACACTTTGTACTTGTTGAGACCTGATTTGAGACCTAAGTAGGTGTTCAGTTTCTTCAATATCATATGTATGCCTAACAAGAATGTATATTTTCTCATTTTGGTGTATAGAATTTTTTGTGTCCCTTAGATTAAGCTTATTTATCATATTATTTCAAATTCTCAATATTTTTTAGTCATTTTGTCTAGTTGATCTTTCAGTTATTGTGATGGTATATTAAAGTGTTCCATTACGGTAATGAATTTGGCCATTTATTTTCTTGTAATTTATTTACTTTGGTTTTAAACATTTTGATGCTATACTATTAGTGTTTTCAATTTATGAATTGAATTATGTCTGCTTTGTGATTTCTTTTCTTTATCAATATATAGTGAGCCCATTAGCCTCTAACAATGCACTTTGATTAAAATCTACTTTGCCTGATATTAATTATTGCTACACTAGTTTTTTGTTGGTTTTTTTTTTTTTTGGTTAACATTTGCTTTGAATATCTTTTTCAATTCTATTACTTTCAATCTTTCCAAGTCCTCATATCTTAGATGTGTCTCAAAATAGCATGTAGTTAGATTTTTTAAATCCAGTCTGACAGTCGTTATTGTTGCACTGGTGAATTTGATCTATTTCTATTTATCGTAATTACTAATATCTTGGATTTTATTATTTTATTTAATTCATCCTTTTCATTAACTATAATTTGTCCTTACTTTTTTTTCTTTCCTAATTTCAGTAAATTTATTGAAGGTTTTTTTTTCTGTATTGGTTTGGACATTTTACATGCTATTTCTATTATCCCTACATTTTATCATACAATTTTTACTTTGTGAAGTCTAAAGTTCATCAATAATTCTATCTTCTTCCTAAACAATACGAGAACCTTAGAACATTTTAGTCCCAAACTCTCTTCATCTTAAACATTATTGTTGACCAATACATGACCAGATTTATTTTTAGTCTTAGTCTTCCTTTTTTTCCAATTAATATAGTATTAATATTGTTATATACAGGCACTGCTTATTTAGATATTTATTTATTTATTTATTTATTTATTTATTCATTCATTTATTTAATTGATTTTTTTTTCCTTACATACCTCTTTTTTTCTTTTGGATTCAACATTTTTCTTTCTGAAGTAAAACAGAAGAATGAGTTTGAGCTTGCCATTTGGAAAAGGGCATTTCATGCCAAGGAGGCAGTATTGCAAAAGCCCAGAGGTCATGAGAAGAGTAGTGTGTTTGGATACTGGTGGAAAATTGCTTTGACTTGAAGCTAGAGTTTGGGCTTTCAGTATGGGTGGAGAGGAGAGTAAGCATTTTTGTTTCTCACATTTGAATGGCAGTGGCAGTTTAGCTAAGTATAGAATTCTAGGTTGATACATATTTTCACTTAATATTTTTAAAATATTTTTAAAATACTATCTTTTTGTTCCCTGTTAACATTGAGAAGTATTATGTCAATCTAATTGTTTTTCATTAGTAGGCAAAATGCTTTTTAAAACCCTAGGCTATTTTTAAGATCTCTTGTCTTTGGTGTTCTCTGCATCAATATTATGTCTAGGGAATGAGGTTTTTTTGTTTGTTTGTTTATTTGTTTTTACCTATCCTCCTCTTTTCTTTTAACATTATAAGCATTACATAAATATTTTAAACCAAATGAATCTTTTTAATGCAGTGTTATGATAGAGAACCATCATGTTACAAAGTGGTGGCAGATCTATACCTGCTTTTAAGATTTTCAGGCCCCTCTCAACCTCTGGCTGTCACTTCTCTTGTTCTTCTTTGGCTGTCTCCTAACACTATATTCTATAACCCCAGCAAAACAGGGGTTGAAAGTACTAACCTCATCGTTTTGAGGTTTTAGAAAATGCCCAGCACTAAACCAGGCTCTCAAGTGCATTCAAACTCCAACAGTTTCTCCCAACCCATTGATATAGCTCCTTCCCATCTGTCATGGGCTGAGGAACCAGTGAACCTATAAACCAAGAACATGGATGTAACATCCATAGGCCAGGTGAGGGCCTAGATCAGCTGTCCCCAACCTTTTTGGCACCAGGGACCAGTTGCGTGGAAGACAATTTTTCCACGGGCCAGGAGGGGGCTGCTTGCAGGATAATTCAAGCATATTACATTTATTATGCATTTTAATTCTATTATTATTACATTATAATATATAATGCTAAATTATACAATTCACCATAATGCAGAATCAGAGGAGCCCTGAGCTTGTTTTCCTGCAACTAGATGGTCTCATCTGGGGGTGACGGGAAACAGTGACATCCGAAGTATGTTGTTTATGTCCAGTCTACTCCATAATCTCATTTTGATTGCTGTCACTTAAGAAAACCCTGCTTAACAAAGATAGGATGTTGGAAATGGAAGCAAGCTTTTCAGTACTTTTGTGGCAATCTCAGGATATTCTACTTTGACTTTAATCCAGAACATATGGAGATTTGAAGTTGTTTCAAACATAATTAAGGCCCTCATCATTTGCAGTCTCAAGCAGTTGATCCTCTTTTAGCATGGACAAAATCGATTCACTTGGTCACCTGGCTTATTCACAAATGGGTCCCGGATCCATTCCTTCCAGTTTAGGGGTCTTTTTGGTTGGGAAGTAATGCTCAAACTCTTTTGAAAGCCGAGATAGGAGATTATGCACCAGCTGGGAGAAAGAGACCCTGGCTCAGTCTCTTTCAAAATCTCTGCTAATATGCTAATGTTTGAAACAGGTCAAAAATCCCAAATTCACTCATTGCCCCCATAATTCCAGTTTGGCTTTGAATGAAGCCACTTTATCTGCTGACTTGAACACACAGTTGTTGTTCTCCCCTGATGTGACAGTTGAGTTGGTTAAGCAGGTTGAATATGTCACACAAGTAAGCAAGTTTTGTGACCCATTCTGTGTCACTGAAACGTGCTGCCAGTAGTGACTGTGTTTCTAAAAGAAATCTCTGAGTGGCTCTTATAACTCAGAAACTCTGTTCAGTGATCTACCTTTAGAAAGCCATCTCACTTCTGTGTATAAGAGGAGACATGTGTGTTCTGTGTCCATCTCCTCACAGAGCTGCACAAACAGACGTAAGTTAAGGGCATGTACTTTAATGTGGTTGATAATAACTTTAATCACATCTTGCAAAATGTTAAGTTCAGATGACATTTTTCAGCTAGCCAGCATTTCTCTATGGATGACACAGTGCATAGACTAACATTCACAAGCAACCTCTTTGACCTGAGTAGTGAAACCAGAAAGTCATCCAGTCACGGCAGCTGACACAATATGACCAATTCAGTTTTCCTGATATGTAACCATACAAAGACTTGAATAGTTCTGTAGCTGTGGTGTTGGTTGGCACAAAAGTGCACATAACATATCTTCATGCACATCCTCCTGAAAAATATATCACACAAAATCAAGCATCGTTGCTGTACTGTCAATATCAGTAGACTTGTCAACCTGGATTGCATACCACAGTGACTCATTAGTCCTCTCTAACAACTCAACTGTGCCTCAATATCCTCTGCTATTTCATCAGTTCATCTGGTTATGGTGCTAGCTGAAAGATGAATACGTGCCACCTTTTGAACTGCAGCCTCTCCTAAAATTTCACAACAAATGTCCTTAGCAGCAGGCAGGATCAACTCTTCAGCAACAATAACAGGTTTCTTAGATTTAGCAATGTGATTAGGCACTGAGACTGACACCCTCAGGGCAGAAACATTTGATGAAGTGGTAGCCTTCAATAATTGCTTCTGTCCTTTGTGTTTATGTTTTTTTCTTTTGAAAAACTCTAAAGGCTTATCTTTTGATGCAGGATGCTTTGTCTCCATGAGGCGAGGCAGTTTTGAAGGTTTCGTGGCTTCATGAATAGCCAGTCACCACATATCATACAAAGCAGGCTTGGAGAATGTGAATCACCTGTTGCAATGAACCTGTAATTTAAGTAGGACTCTTGAGATTTTCTTTTAAATTCAGCTATTTTGTTGGCAGTCTTAGAGTCTTCTGCTGTCTCATCATTGGTTCTTGCCCCCTTTTCAAAGAAGCTCTCCAGTGACGTTTATTTTTTACTCATTTCAACTAGGGTTAGCTTGTGGGCTTAACAAAACTGTGACTGAGACAAGTGCACAGTGCTAGAAAGAGACGATGACAGAAGTGGTAAATAAAATAATTGGCAGGCCACACGCCGACTAAAATAAGTGTCAGATTCTGACTTGAGGCCGACCACCAGATGCAGCTGTACAATTGAAGTACATCAACTCACTTGCCACTATAAAGCCTGCCATGGGATGCAGTTTAATTGTCAGTTCCACTCACTGATAGAGTTTTGATATGAATCTGCAAGCAATTGATTTATTATGGTGTCTGTGCAGTCAAACCTCTCTGCTAATGTTTATCTGTATTTACAGCCACTCCCCAGCACTAGCATCACCACCTCAGCTCCACCTCAGGTCATCAAGCATTAGATTCTCATATGGAGTGTGCAACCTAGATCCCTCGCATGTGCAGTTCACAATAGGGTTCAAACTCCTATAAGAATCTAATACCTGATGATCTGAGGTGGAGCTGAGGCGGTGATGCTAGCGCTGGGGATTAGCTGCAAATATGGATGAAGCTTCAGTCATTTACCCATCACTCACCTCTTGCTGTGTGGCCTGGTTCCTAACAGGCCATGGACCAGTACTGTAGGTACCAGTTGGGGACCCGTGGCCTAAATGATAAAGTGTAAGTGCTTTGTAACCTCCACTGCCAACTTCCAGCCTAAGGAGCGACCGAATGTGTGAGCAGTTCCAAAGCCTCTGAGCTCATGGTTCCCTATGGATATCTCCCATGTACCACCACTGTGACCAGTGAGTGAGGAGGGGGCTTCTCAATCCCTCTGCCGCACTTAAAACAGTATAAGGGATGCAGCAGAGGCCAAAGACTGAGTGATAAACTCCAGAAAGTCAATGGGGAACATTACTAAACTATTCTCAGAGTTGGTGTCATTTGCTCTTGGGAAGGAGAGGTGGGACCAAGGCAAGGGCAGCAGCTGGAAGGCAAAAAGGGCAAGCTTGGTTCTCAGTAGCCATAGTGATCCGGCTTGAAGGGGCCATCACGAGACATGCCCAAGTGCTGGTCCTCCTTCTCAGTCAGCTTCACATTCAGCTTTCCCAGGTAGGCTTCAGCTACTACTTCATCCAGTTTCTTGGGCAGGAAGTAGACCCCAAAACGAGGCTTTTTATTTTTTTTGTTTTTCTGCCCGAGATTTATTGTGCTACCTCAATAGCGGCATTCATATGTTTATTAGTTTGAAAAATGTAGAACCATTATCTCTTTTAATATTGACTCTCTACCATTCTATATTCTTTGTAAACTCTTATTAGACAACCATTGGACCTTATTAACCTATCTTTCACATCTCAGTCTTTCATGTTTTTCATCTCATTTGATGTCTGTGCTGCATTTTCAATGATTTTCAATGATTTTCTCAGATCGGTCTTTTTTCTTTTGCTTTTGAGTTTTTGTATCAAGGAGTACCTGAAGCCAACATCGTCTTTGCATTTTTCAATTACCTGAACTAATATAATCTATTTTTTAAAAGCCAGATTACATTTTAGGTTTCCGTTATTTGCAACTCAAGAGTTCTAATAAAAACTCACATGGCTAGTTAGTCATCATGTTCCATCAGAATGTCTACTAAATTTAACACTTCCTTTCCATCCCCACCGATCTCATTGTCAGTTACACCACTTAGATAGGCAAGCAGTGTGGCAGCCACTAAAGGAGGCTTACACTGAACAGTCAGAGACATAGAAGAATAAGGAGGGAACTCTGCCAAGATGCCAAAGAAGAAAATTGTAATAATTAAGGAATATTCAAACACTACAGACAGGCCAAGAGGTAAGAAAACTAAAAAATGTGTACTGAATTGCCAGTTAAGAGATGATAGCTGACTGTTCTGCCTTTACTTTTCATGGCTTTTACTGATTCATTACCAATTACAGTGATTAACAGAAAGTATAGAAGATAGATATTCCAAAAATATTGAGTGATTAATTTATTTTATTTTAGGGGTTTGGGAACATATGAAAATAGCTATTTTCATATGTAACCATGGTTTCTATGGAAGGGACTAGAAATAATATATTTGAGAAATATGAAAGGCAGTTTTAAGTTGAAAGTAATTTAGAAAGGATGTAAAATTTGTAAATCAGAGAATTTAACCCAGAGCCAAGTTACCCGGGTAGCTTATGAAATCTTCTACAGTAGTATAGATGAGTGGGCAGCTATTTAAAGGGATTAATTAGAAATTTCAAATCATTCTTCCAAAAATTACAGATTTGGACCAGTTCACTCCGGGCCCATTTTCTCTTATTGTAGTCCTGGGAAGTGTTAATCATACCCAAGGCGTCAGAGAAAAACTCATCTTTTCAGATCAGTTACTACTCTTGCAACTGACAAAGGGGTAATGATCATTTCAAATGTTTCCTCAGCCAAAGACCATTAATGTAGCAGGTGTTCTCGGGAGAAGGCTGTATAACAGACGGCCTTGCAATTCTTCCTCCACCACAGACTCATCACCAGATCACATTTATTTACTCTGACTGCTGTGTCTATCAGTCCATCTGTCTAAATAACTACCTTTGGGCAACTCAAAGGCATCTATCATCACTGACTCTTTTGTAGGTTAAGTCAACCCAAAGAAATCTAGTTCTTTTTTGACCTCAGTTCCAGTAGGTCCAAGTTGGAATGGGGGCAGGGAAGACTATCCAGGAATAGCATTATAGGAATTTTATGCTATTGGCTGCAAAAGTTGGTTTTGCATCTGTTCTGAAATGAATTTTCCTGATTGTTTGCTTTCTGTGCCATTTTTGCTATTTATTTTGTTCCTTGGCTCACACTGGGCCCGAGCTTGACTTTGGTCCATGCGTCTGGAAAGCATAGTACAGTTCATTCACCTTCCACACATCCTGCTCTTTTAATAAAACTTCCTTTTTTTTTTTTAAAAAAACAGAATAGCTGATCACAGTATTTGGTACCAGGGCAAAAACTGATAATTTGCTTAAAATGAGTCACTTTTGCGCCAGACTGGGAGCCCCATGACTCATAATTACAAGTTCAAAGACTAGCTATTTGTAACAAGAGGAAACCCAGCCAGAGGGGCTTTCAGCCTGCTCGCTCTTTTCATTCTTTATGTCTAGAGAGCAAATTACTGCCCAAGGCAACCTGCAGCTCATGAGTGAACCCATGAAGTAAAAGGCAGCTTTTGGCTTAGACAGAGAGGACAGCCTTTCTGCCCAGCCATGTGAACTACAAACAGTTAACCAGGTCCTACAGCATCTTGCAATGAACATTTTCTACCACAGATGAATGCCAATCTAAGAAGCTTTTTAGCAAATCAAATTTAGATTCTTCTTCATTGTTCTACTTACCTTTTAGCACCCTTTCCTTCTTCCTCCTTTTCCCACCACTATAGCAGATGGTGGCAATCAGGGCCCCATGCCCTTGGCATTGTTTTCCACAATCCAGTTCTGCTTCTGGATTAAAGAAAAGACAGAATTTTTTAAAAACTAAACAGTAAGGGAAGAAATCAAACACAAGCTATGACTGAGAGAAAAGCTAGTCATGAAGACGCAGCAAAGAGAAAGGAAGATAAACACAAGTAGGAGCTACAAGGCCAGCAGTAGATGGAACAAATCTGTAGTTTCCACTGGATGGCTCAAGAGTAGGGAAACCCCAGCATCACTGAAGTTTGAGAAAAGGATACTGGCGGTCATGTCTTACTCCAAACAAATAGGCACTACCCAAATAGGGCGTGCCTAGTCCCCAGTCAGGCACACCTTACAAAGAGCCTCTCCCTGGAATCAGAAAGATATGATGGAGGAGAGTGCAACACAGCAGAGAGATTAGAGTAGGGCCTGTGGAGGTAGAAGTACCTAGATGTGGAGGAGAAATTGCCTGGAAAGACCTAAGGTAAATAAGGGGATATGATTTGAGCTGTGGTTTCCGAATCCGTTTAATTATGTTACATAAGGAGAACATTTAAGTCTGATGCTAAAAAGCAGGCCTTTGGTGACTTTGCTTACCAGCAGCCATCAAGCGAGGCTTTCCTTGGAGATTTTTGGCAACATTAATTATCTTACATGCAACAAAATATTTTTCTTCCTACAGATCTGAGAACTCAAAATAGTATAATCTGTTCTGGGGTTTAGGGAGATACAATTTACTTAGAGCCCTCTCAGTACTTTATACCACTGTCCCATCTCTTATTATCCCCGATCCCTTCCTATCTAATTATACAAGTTGAGGAAGAGACACAAGCACTTATTAAGGGCCCACTGTGAACAAGTCGCAGTGTTGTGCTCTTTCCATATTGCAATCCCTTTTAACCTCTCAAACGGCCCAATGAAATAGACATTACTAGCCCCATTCAATGAATAAGGAAACTGAGGATACCATTTATTTGCAGGCTTATGAATGAAGAGAGGTTTTCTCTGTAGTTTCTGATAGGCAACTCATGGGCCACACTGTACAGCTATGTGACCAGTCATCTAAGACATTTCCTTCTCAGCTACCCAGTGTTGATAAGCAACTCTCAAGAGGTTGGGTTCTTCCTTTCATTCACTATGCGTCATTGTTCACCTGTTATGTGCCTAGACATGCTAAGTGTTTATACCACACCTTCTGGAATCCTCTTCGGTTAAGTTTTCATCTACCGGAATGCTCTGCAACATTTAACAACCTGATCATTCCCTTTTCACAGACCTGTGTGTATGTTTTCTCTTTGACCCAGTCCTTCTGAGATGCAAGAACCTTAACATCCCTCCCCTACAGCCACCCCAAACACTCTCACCTCCACACATACAAACACACACACACATACACGTACACATACAAGTATCATTATTTCCATTTCACACAGGAAAACTAAGCAATAGAGGAATTAAGTGACTTATTCAAGATCATACTCTTGTAGGGTGCATTTTTATAACTGTTATTTCTTACAAGCATTGCTGAGAACTGCCATAAGGGAGCAATCTGGCTTCCTAGAAAGCAAGATCTTTAACTCAGAAACTCCCTCTAGGAATCTAGCCTACAGAAATAATCCAAAATGCCTTTGTACAAATATCACTTTTTTAGAGAGACTTTCCTCTAATCTCCCTAAGGAAAATAGCCTTCCCCGTTATTCATGTCTTACATATCCCTTATTTGCATTATCTCTCTTCATAGAGCTAATTAATGGTATGTATTTATTTGCTTCTCTTGTCTGTCACCTTCATCAGAATGTAAGCTCTTCAAGGAAATATGCCTTTGTTCATCAACCCCAAGAACAGTAACTGGGATATAAGGACTCAGTAAAAACTTGTTGTGTCAATTAATTAGCTAATTAATTAACTTTGGAATAAAATTTACACACCAATATATTTACTGCAGCCTTATTTACATAGCCTATCTATCTATCTATCTAAATGCAAAAGTCCGAAATATTAGAGAATAGACAGTAATGATGAAATATTACACAACAATAAAAACAATAATCTTAAAGAATTTAATGACAGAAAAAAGATTATGAGATAATGTTAAGTAAAATAAATAGGCTACAAAATTGTACATACATTATTGTCTTAACTGTGCAGTAAAACAAACCATAGAAAAAAGTTGAAGATGGAGGGATTTTGAGTAATGAGTGATTCTCTTCCTGCTTCTTTACGCCTTTCTTTATTTCCCAAAATTTTTGCAATGCACAAACTATACCTTGATAATTAAGAAAAGTAAAGTAATACTTTGTTCCTGTTCCTGTCTCATAAGGCAAAGATATGGGGGTTTAAATCTTTAGGACTTACCTTCAGCATCAACAACTATATTTCTCTCTAATTCTTACAGGATAATACATCTATGAAAGAAAAATTCTTCAGAAACTTTCCTGGGTGGCTTAATATAAATGGTTCATAATGGTAAATTACTTCTCTCTGTTGAAGATGTGCAAATACCAGACACAGATATTAACTTGGCTGACCCTGTAACATTCTGAAGTGGTGACAGATCTCCCCAAAGATTCTCACTTCTCTGTCTCAGAAATGGAAGCTCTTGCCAGAAAAAGGAAAAAGAACTGTTCTCACAAGCCCCATTACCATTTATATGTGTAGTTTAGTGTGGTTCCCTTTAGAAATAATTACTTATAGGTGTAATATGCAGAAAATAAAAACAAAGAAAAATAAACAAGCACAAAAGCAAAAACCAAGTAAAAGAGGGATAGCAGAAGCATGATGTGGCGATGAGGTTAATTGGGAGATTGGTTAGCGAGGGCCTGTGGAAGTTGACCCAGGCTAGGCCCCTGGGGAAAAAAAGGGGGCACTTTTATAATTCTAATTGTGGGTGCAGAGAGGAGAGAGTGCCAATGTGAGAGTCAGCATCTTCACAGGAGAGCAGTTTAGGCTTGAGATAGAAGGCAGAGGTAAGGGTGCAAATCTCATATCTAGTAGGTGGACCTATTTCCAATAGAATTGTGACACCCCTGCTCCTCCCTCCCTTTCTTTCTTCCTTCCTCCAGCCCTGGAGAAGAAGCAGTGAACAAGACAGATATGCCTTTGCGGAATTTTCATTCTACTCAATACACACGTTCATAGTTTCAGATGGTGACAAAAGCTAGGAAGGATATTAAACAGAATACTGGAGGAGGAAATAATTAGGGTGGAGTGGGGACCAAAAGAGGTGACATGTGAGCTGAGAAGTGAATAGTGCATTGATAGTTATAAAGATTCAGAGAAAGAACATTTCAGACAGAAGAAACAAACAAGTGTAAAGGCCCAAAGGTAGGAATATGATTAACACATTTGAGATGCTGAAAGGCCAGTAAGCTGAGAAGGCATGAGCAAAGATCTGGGCAGGGCATGAGGAGGGAGAGATGATGTGAGGCCCACCAGGTCAAGGTGCTAGGGGATTGTTGAGGAGCCATAGGGAGCCACTGGAGAGTTTAAAGCAGAGGTGGGACATGATTGTGTTCTTAAGTCACTCAGGTTGCTATGTGGAGAATATGTTGTAGGTGGGCAAGATGGGAGCTGGCAATGTAATTTGGAGACATTCCAGGTGAGAAATGGCAGTGACATAGGTTAGTATAAAAAAAAGAAACAAAGAGAAGCAAAGAGGTATAAGACATACTTTTAAAGGATTGCTGACCTGACCTGCTCGTGGAGTTGATGTGGGATTAAGGGATCATGGAAAGTCCTAGAGTTTTTTGCTTGAGCCAGTGGTACCATTTACTGATATGGAAACAATTCAGGGAAACAGCTTGTGGTACAGTTTAGAATAGAGTTTAAAATTAAAAGTTCTGTTTGAGGCATGTTAAGTTTGAGATGCCAAGTAGACATTCAAGTCGAGATTTCAAGTAGGCTATTAAATGTCCCAATCTGGTTCTCAATGGAGAGGTCAGAGCTAAAGGTATAAATTTGGGAGCCATTGGGTGTATAATACATATTAAAGCTATGAGACTAAATGAAATCACCTGTCGAAAGAGAAGAGTCCCCAGGACTGAACCCTATTGCACTACAACATTTGGAGGTTAGAAGAAGAAGTCAGGCAAGCAGAAGTAAAACCAAGAGGGAGTAATATCACAGAAGGCCAAGGAAGGAAGTGTTTCAAGCAAAAAGGAGGGGTCAGCTGTATCAAACGCTGCCATGCATTGATCAGTATAGACTAGGTTATGTTGTGGTAATAATTAACAGTAATTTCAGTAGCTTATGATAACAAAAGTTATTTCTCATTCATACTACATGAACAATGTGGGTCAGAAGCGTGGGAGCTCTGGTCCACAGTCACCAGGGACCCAGGATGACATAAATTCTATTTCTGGAATGGCACCAATCAGCAGATTGAGAGAAGAGAAAGCGTGGAGAATTGCACAGTGGCTCTTCAGGGCTTTAGCCAGAAAATAACTCATACCACTGCTGCTCATAGCCTGCTGGCCAGAACCAGTCACATACACTTCCCTAACTGCAGGGGACCTAGGACAGGATGGGAGCAGGTGACTTTACTGCTCTACCGTCTACTGAGAGATTAACTAAAATAAGAACAGAAAACTGACTGTTGGTTTTGGCAATGCTGAGATCATTGGGGATGTCCAAAGGACAATTTTAATGGAGTAGAGGAGATGAAACTCCATTGGACTGCATTGAAGAGAGAATGACAGGTGAGTGGATAAAGATGGTGAATATAGACAACTCTGTTGAGGCATTTTCTATGAAAAAGGACCAGAGGAATAGAAAGATAACTGGAAGATTAATGGGGTGAAGGGAGGATATCGTTAAGACAGTATATTTTTTTCTTCTCTGAATATCTAAATATCCCTAGGTCTTCTACTCTGCCATCCCACTATAAATAATTATCTGGTCTCCTATTTCACCAGTGAAACCAAGGCATGTGAACATGAATGTTTTTTAACATTCCATTTTGTACCTATAAATTCAAATATATCTACATCTAATTCAACCAATTCGACATGGATTTTAAAACATGATTTTGTGCTGATGGAAGTAATTCAAGGAAGAAGGGGAAATTGCTCAGGCAAGGAATAAGAAGAAGCGCAGAAGAGGAGTTTAGGAACCACAGCCCACTTGAAGGGGGTGGCCTTTGATAAGGTGGTGCGTGTTTGTTCTTTTGGGACCAGAAGGAAATCCTGGACTGTGGGTGAGGCTACCAGTAGACATGGTCTTGGGAAGAGGAGGAATCTCCTGTCTTGTTGCATTTATTTCCTCAATGAGATGAGGTTGTTACTGTAGAATGAGCCTGGCTGATGTGGTCGGGAAGCAGAGAACACAGAAGCAGTAGAGCCAGACTGACAGTTTAAGCCACTCACTCTCCCTACTTTACTAACCCATAATTTGCAACTACCTTAAGAATTCTCCTACTGTGCTTAAGTAGTTTTTGTACTCCAAACTGCTTGCTGTGGTAGGTTTTTAGATGACTCGTTATTACTTATGATAATAACAATAATTCATTTTTACACTTTCACTTTTTATTGTGTATTCTCTATTTATTCATTCATTCTGTCAGACATTTACATAAATGAGTCATAGTTGCCATTCTGCTTTCTTTATTTTTACCGTAAAACATACACAGAAAATTGCATTAGAGATATATGTACAGTTAACAAATACCGCTTTTAAGAAAAACAAGTTAACTAGAGATATCCTGGCTCATTCATTCATTCTACAAACCCTGTCTGGAGTGTCTACTATGTTTCAGGCACTAAGCTTGGAGCTGGAGCTACAAACACATATGGCGAAGTTACAAGCATTTCGAAGTTCATGGCCTGAGGGGTGCAGAAGATGGGCAAGTGAAATAGTCGTAGAAATACATCATTGCAAAGGTATCCAGCAGTTCCAAAATGGAGATGTGCACAAAGTTCTACCTCCTCTTGTTAACCCTTCACAATAACTTTAAGATACAAGAGTTCTTATTTGCTTCATTTAACAGATGAGGAGCCTGAAACTTAAAGCAATTTAAATGACAGATCCTAAGTCATACAGTTTATAAGCGAAAACCAGCACTCATACCCATGTCTTCCAACTACAAATGCTATTTCCTTTCTCCAACCACTGGACAAGAATAATAGAAGAGTAGCCTGAGATTACATTCTAAAGCAAATATTCTTCTTCAGTCATTTGAGGGAGGGAGAATTGCTTGACGAGCCTGTGGAAAACTCCAGTGGACCCCTGCCTGGGAATGCCCTGGGCAAGCAGGGAACTGGTTAAGAGTGTGTTGTCTGGACCTAGAGGTCACTTGGGAACAAATTTCCCAAGCCAAAGGAAACCTCCAAGGTCTTTCCAGTCAATCTCTGTGTCAAATCTTATACACTGTGGGCTCCTCCCCACTCCCATTGCTTTGCCCTTCTGTTCCCTATGAAAGGATCGACATTGACCTCCCTTCCTCCAGCTCCTGCTCCTAGGTTTCTTTAAAATCTTCCTCAGGGGAATGTTCCTTGAAAAGTTCCTCTGCAATCTGATTATGCCCCCTTTTTTTCCTTCTGCACAATCATCTGTACCATATGGCCATCAATACATTGTCTATGAGTATTCTCCTGCTTTATACTGTAAGTTTTAACCTTCCCATATCCTCAATGCTTTATATCATAAGGTGAAGGACAATATTTATTTTGTTTACCTGTAACTAGCCATAGAAGAGGGTCGTCAATAGAGTAGATACTCAAGTATTTGTTGGCAGATGGTCTGCTTCACCAGTTGACTCACTGCTTGAGTGAATAAACAAATGTTTCATTTAAATATGAAGCGCTTTCCAGAAAAGAAGTGGTTAGGACACAGAGAGGTCAAAAGGAAAATCATGGTCTCCTAAGATTCTTTCCACCTCTTTTTCATGGCTTGCTCATTTGCGAGTGGGAGATTGTCTGCCAGTGACCACATGCTTAGGATCTGGACCCTACCCCTTCTTTTCTCTGTAGTAAACTCCCTCACCCCACCCTGCTTCAGTCTAACAGAACTCTTTTAAATTCATGAACTATTTATTGTGGAGATTCTTCTGAATGCACGTTCCATGTAGATTAGGAAATGATAATTACATAAATGGACCTGACATAATTGGCTCACTAATAAAGTCCTAATGGCAGACAGTCAAGTCAGCCAACTTTTCCTTTACCTCTGATGTTTGCCCCATGCCCTAGGTTGCTGGGCGAAACAGCTCCTCCCAGCCATCTGGTACCTTCCCCAGGTTCCCATTCACAAAGAGCTCCAGCTCTTCTGAGCTGCCATGTGCATTCATGGTTTTCAGTCCACATCCCAATCATAACCATCTGAAAACTGCCTTTTTCTCTTTACCATATCTGACCTTGATAGGTCTGACCTCAGTGGTTTGATGGTGTTTATGAGATCATTTTTACTTGACAAATGATTTTCACCTAGGAACACAGTGTGCAAAAGGAGGGTTTTGGAGTCAGACAAACTTGGGGTCAAGTTACGGCTTTGCTATTTTACTAACTATTGTCTTGGGGTTACTTTTAACCTTTTTCAACCTCAACTACCTTACCTCTAGAATGGCCCAATACTACCTAGTTTACAAGGTCACTGTAAGAATTAAATGAGACAACATGTGTAATCCCTCTAGCACGTACAAAGTTCTCAAAGAATGAACGCTAGCATATCCAAACTCCATTTTGCCTTACGCTTATTTCCAAGCCAGGGAAACAAATTTTATTTAAATCTACATGCATTTCAGGGAAGGGACATTTTTGCTACTAGGCTAGAATGTAACTTTTTAATTGTTTTTTAAATATATCAAAATAAATTTGAGACTAAAGTAGAATTCATTCCTACTCTATGCATAGATAGAAAACTTGCCTTATTTTTCAGACAACAGGACATGTGAACACTGCTTTAGCCACTGCCTCCAAAGCACAGGCTGACATGAGAACTGAACACATCAGAGTGGAAGTCAGTTGACAGAACCCTGTTAACCGTGGTCTTTGGAAATAGTCAAGACAGCTCAAACTCAGGGAATCCTGTGTTTTTCAGATTCTGAAGAATTTGGAGCCTCTTTCTAAGCTGAAGAAGAATGCTGCCTTTCTGTTCAATGACCCTCTCAGTCAACTGCCCTTTAATCCACAAAGGGCTAGGACACGCATGTCCTTCCACCCAAATTCTCAGGGTTGGTCCACATATTAGGCATGGAATCAGACATGAAAGCTCTTTCAGGGCTGCCACATCTATGGACTGAAATCGATGGAAAAGAGTCCATAGATCCAGTCTAGCCTGGCAGCAGGAGCCACGGCACGCTGTCTTATTAAATAGAAACGTTGGCCTTCGGATTCCTGAGTTAACTCCAAAACACAGAAATGCCAACATGACCCAGGCTGCTCTCCAGGCTCCATGCCTGTGTCTGTCCCTGGGTTTCTCTGAGCAACCCATATGGGCATTTTGTCTTGAATAAGAACACTTACAAAATAAAAACCCCAGAGATGCTGGGTTAAGAAAATGAAGGTTTTTCTTCAGATGACCTTCAGGACCACTGTTCAAAGGTTTTATGTTCCTGCTGGAAGTGGGCAACTACCCTCAAGCAGCTGCCATTCTTTTAGAGACAGCAGGCCTGTCCACTAAGTTGGCACAGTGGGCCATTCTCCACCTGCTCAGGCTAATGTCCAGGACACATTTGTGGCAGGAGGGTGATCGGACACGGTTACCAAGATGAGAGGGAAACACAACCTGCCTCAAACACTACCCCTTAATTCCACCCAGCCTACATGGCCTGTGCTGCTAGGCCTGTTAGAATTGCTGGTGGGATGTGTGATTTCTGGCACTAGGATTCAGTAACCCATTTGATTTATTTAGATGTGGTGCCACCATTGGGTGGGTCTCCTAAGGTTTTTGTGGCTTTCCAATTCAGATTTTTCCTTCACTCCACTCCCTAAAGCCACTGCCAAGCCTGCCATGCTTCAGCCTGGTCCAAGCCAGCCCTAAGAATTTACTAATTAAAGGTTCTTCTTTGACATATTTTAGGTAGCAATTTAGGAAACTCCAAGGCAAGTCCTAATCTGAGGCCCTCAGCCCAGGTGGGATCATCTGGTCGTTAACCCCAAGGCTTTGGGGCACTAACCCATTCCAGAGTCATCAATCAAAAGCAGGAAGTAGGTTGGGCAAGTGTCCTCGGTCGCCCCAAAAAATCTACTCTTAGGTCTTCACATCTGCAGTTACTTTGGCCGTGGCTAAGTGGTTTTGTCTTCCCCTCATCCTCAGATTTCATACCCTGCTGTCCCCACCCATCAACCCCTCAAATTGTAGCTGAGCTGCTCCTGGCCCTTAAAGTAAACAGAGCCATAGCACATGGCACTGCTTCCTATGGTGACCTCCATCATCCTGATGATGGAGAAATGTAGACAGAGAGCTCCTCAGCATCTACTCCCAGAGAGCCACTCTCAGTGATTCACATACTCTAGGGTATGATGCTAATCCCTGAGGGAAATCACCTGCCTGTCAACTCCTATGGTGGTGGAAGTAGGTAGCTATTCTTTCCTGAAACAGGAATGATGAAAGTAACAGCAGCTGTCATTTAATTGGGTAGTAACCTGGGAGCCATCTATAAAAGGAAGACCTTCTATGCCAGGGATGGTTTATTGGGAGAGGCAGCCTGAAGAACTATGCTGAAAACTTTAGTTCTTTAATTAGTTTCCCCAGCAAAGGATGCTGTGAATAGTTAACAATGTCTTCCATCAATGTGAAGAAGGAAATTGAGAACGCAGGGGATACACATGTGCCATTCTCATCTTTCATGTAACTTCTAAAACCCCCTTCTTTCTAAATGACCGCATCTCCCCACAGTAGAGGAGAGGAAGGTAAAGACGATCTCAGATGTTGCTTCTAATCTTTCTGAGAGATGGTTCATTTCTCTTTATAAGATCTCTTAGTACCTCTCCATCTCAAAAATTTATTCAATCCAGTACCAATGGATCCTTTTTTCTTCATGCTAGAGCTGCTGACTTGTCCTTTACCCCAGAGTTTCTGGCCAAGCCATCATTTCCCCTAGGACACCCTTGTTCCAGGCACCATTCCCAAGAGTGCTGGACCACTGACCTTTCCTTGGTTCTCATATCCCTCCTGACCTTTATGTTTCATGGTGCCTTGATAGATTATCCCTTCCTCTCATCTAAATTCTTCATTCCTCTCCCTCCCATTGGTTCATTGGTTCTAACTTCTCCACACAATAAAGAATGGAATTCTCTTCTAATTATTTATGTAAGGATATTTTTGTATATTTCACTTCAGTTGACATTTACTAAGGAATCTCAGTATATATAGAACCTTATATCAGATACCATCTTAAAATAGGCATCCGAAGTTACCTTATATCAGATACCATCTTAATAGACTCCATCCCTGCCTGTTGCGTCTCATAACTGCATGCACTTCCATGTTGTATGTATTGTAAGTATTCATCATATCACTATGTCAAAGCCATTCCTTTACCTTCAGTTTTGAAAGCTTCTGCTACCAAGCCACAGATAGTATAATCGTCCCCATACATCCAGGTTCTTCCCAGTGTCAGCCCTGAGAGTCCCCCACCCAGCTCTGAGCCTTCTCATGCTTTTAGCCCCAAAGAGTGTGTCTCAAACTCCATCTCCCTTTGGAATTCACCTCATCTCTCACTTTTCCTCATTCTCTGCTGGTCTTTTTCCCCCCTCTTTCTTCTTCAGTCAGAGGCACCACATGAATAAATATCTTTCCCAAGGAAAATATATTTTTGGCTCTGACTAGAAATTATTTTTCAGCATGAATAACACAACTCTCAATCATTTTACTTTTGTCAAATTTTAAGCAATAGTTTCAGCAGCAGTAGGTTGTTTGGAGCAGCCAGGAAAATGAGCTCTGGCCTGCATGCTCCAGACTAAAGGAAATCAGACAGTAGGCCCAAAAGCAGTGGCATAAACTCTCCACTTCCGATGTTTTTCCTTTCCATTTGGTTTCCATGGGACCCTGCATTGGGGCGGGGAAAACTTCCAAAAGTAATGATTTATATTCTTTAGAAAAATAAGAAACCAAATTTCAGGATGAAAAAAAAAAAAGCATTAAGAAATATGTAAGGCACCAGAGCCTAAGAACTTCGGATGCCTATTAAGAAACCCAACCCAAGGCTAATTTTGAGAGTACCCGTTAACTGTCATTTCCACCTAAGTGCTCCTTAATGGGTATCTATTGGGTATCTAGATACCTTAATAGGTTTCCAGAAGAAGCTGCACCTTTAGGACTTGAAAACGTTTTATATCCAACTGACAACCAGGAATTGCAATGTCGTGTTTTGGGGACTTAGACTAAGAAACCACTCTCCTTTAGGGTTTTTGGGGTTTTGTTTGGTTTTTGGTTTTTTATTTAATTTTTTTTGGAGGGGTGGAGGGTTGGTTTGTTTGGTTTGAAATTTTATACTGTCCTGTGGTACTTTATTTGCTCTCCTTTGGTTTTAAACAGTCCTGTGACTCAGCAAGTCAGCAGGCTTCTTCTCTGAGTCAATCATATTTTCTGGGATCCGACATGGACCTATGATTGAAATTCATTAAAATGAAACAACTAAGAGCAAGAAATGGGAATGGCAAGTCAAATCTCCTCAGGGCCTACACTTTAGTGAGCAGCTGAGTCCAACAGACTACACAAAGCTGAGAAGAGGGCACAATTTGCCTTCCCTTTCAAACTCAAATCCCCCTGATTCTCAGGCACCAGCCAGAGACCATCATATGTCTCTCATCTTTGCAGAACCTGTTAGCTAATTGTCAACAAACAAAGAGTTTTTCTTTGCTGGCCCTAAAATAGTGATGCTTTCAAGAGTATTCCCATTTTTATGGAAGCTTCTTGGCATTGGAATTCATTTCTAATGGTAGGCTCTGAAGCATGGTGACATGTAGTAGAGAGAAGATGTTGAATTTCTAAAATCACACTAGACAGGGGATAAACCTGCCCAGGAGCATGGTGGTAAAGAGGGGGAAAGCCATGGAAACATGCTTCACTTGCCCCTTAATGTCATAATATGCTATCCGAAAAGGAAAAACATTAAGCATCTAAAACATTCATTCATTCATTCAAAAGACATTTGATTGAGTTCTATGTGCCAAGTACAATCTAAGTGCTAGAAATATTGCAGCAAACAAAACTGACAAAAAAAAAACTCTGTCCTCATGGAGCATACAAATTCTAGAAATAACAATAGAACATGTTAACATATGACATAAACTATGCAGATTGTGAACAAAATTCATCCTTGTTTTTTCTGTGATACTATAAAAAAAAATCAAAGTTTTGGATGACATAGCCACTAATAAGAGCACAATTTCATGGGTAAATTCACTACCACCAGGTCATTTTGAGGCCCACTATCTTCTCCCTCTATCAGGCATATTTTCCCTAGAAAAACTGATCTAAGAGCAGAAATGGCCTCATCTTAAAACTGGGCAATTTTTACCCATATAACCATTTTTACTGAGTTTGAGTTTCCTCATCTGTAAAATGAAATTATGACCTGGGATCATGAAGAGACTTAACTAAAATAATAATATCTCCACACCTTGGATATATTGCAGGTTTGGTTCCGGATCACCTCGATAAAGCAAATATCTCAATAAAGTGAGTCACATGAAGTTTTTTGGTTTCCCAGTGCATATAAAAGTTATATTTACACTATACTGTAGTCTATTAAGTGTGAATAGCATGTCAAAAAAAAGTACGTAACAATTTAAAAATACTTTATTGCTAAAAAATGCTAACCACAATCTGAGCCTTCAGCAAGTCATAATCTTTTTGCTTGTGGAGGGCCTTGCCTCAGCATCGATGGCTGCTGACTGATCAGGGTGGTTGTTGATCAAGGTTAGGGTGGCTGAGGCAGTTTCTTAAAATAAGACAACAATGAAGTTTTCTACATTGATTGACTCTTCCTTTCATGAATAATTTATTTATAGCACACGATGCTGTTTGATAGCATTTTATCCACAGTAAAACTTTTTTCAAAATTGGAGTCAGTCATCTCAATCCCTGATGCTGCTTTTTCAACGAAGTTGTGTAATATTCTAAATCTTTTGTTGTCACTTCAACAATTTTCACAGCATCTTCACCAGGGATAGATTCTATCTCAAGAAAACTTTTTCTTTGCTATTTCATTAAAAGCAACTCTTCATCGATTAAAGTTTTACCTTGAGAATGCAGCAATTCAGTCACATCTTTGGGTTCCTCTTCTATTTCTAGGTCTTTTGGTATTTTCACCACACCTGCAGTTACTTCCTCCACTGAAGTGTTGAACCCCTCAAAGTCACCCATGAAGGTCGGAATCAACTTTTTCCAAACTTATGTTAGTGTTGATATTTTGACCTCTTCCCATGAATCATAAATGTTCTTATTGACATCTGGAATGGTGAATCCTTTCCAGAAGAGTTTCCATTTATTTTGCCCAGATCCATCAGAGGAATCACTGTCTATGGCAGCTATAGCCTTACAAAATGTATTTCTTTAATAATAAGACTTGAAAGTCACAATTACTCCTTGATCCATGGGCTGCAGAATGGATGTTGTGTTAGCAGGCATGAAAACAACGTTAATCTCATTGTACATCTCCATCAGAGTTCTGGGCTGACCAGGTACATTGTCAATGAGCAGTCATATTTTGAAAGGCATCTTTTTTTCAGAGCAGTAGTTCTCAACAGTGGGCTTAAAATATTCAGTAAACTTTGTTATAAACAGAGGGGCTGCCATTTAGGCTTTGTTGTTCCATTTCTAGAGCATAGGCAGAGTAGATCTGGCATAATTCTTAAGGGCCCTAGGATTTTCAAAATAATAAATGAGCATTGACTTCAGCTTAAAGTAACCAGCTACATTAGCTTCTAACAAGAGAGTCAGCCTGTCCTTTGAAGATCTGAAGCCAGGCATCGACTTCTCTCTCGCATTTTCTCACAATATAAGGCTGTTTTGCCTACATTAAAAATCTGTTGTTTAGTATAGCCACCTTCATAATCTTATCTAGATCTGGATAACTTGCTGCAGCTTATACATCAGCACTTGCTGCTTCAACTTGCACTTTTATGTTACGAAGATGGTGTCTTTTCTCAAACCAGTTTCTGCTTTAAACTGTTCTTCTGCAGCTTCCTCACCTCTCTCAGCCTTCATAGAATTGAAGAGAGTTAGGACCTTGCTCTCTGGATTAGGCTTTGGCTGGTTCGATCTTCTATTCAGACCACTAAAACTTTTTCCATATCAGCAATAAGGCTGTTTCACTTTCAATATTGTTGTGGCTCAGGAAATAGGGAGGCTCAAGGAAAAGGAGAGAGATGGGGAAATGTCCCTTTAGTGGACCAGTCAGAACACACATATCTTATATGGGTTCAGTTCATGGCACCCCAAAACTATTATAATAGTAACATAAAAGATGGTGATTACTGGTCACAGATCACCATAAATAATAATAATAATAAAAAAGTTTAAAATACTGTGAAAATTACCAAAATGTGACACAGAGACACAAAGTGAGCAAACCCATTTGGAAATACGACGCTGATAAACTTGTTTAAGGCAGCATTACCACAAAGCTTTACTGTGTGAAAAACACAATATCTGCAGAGGATAATAAAGTGAAGCACAATAAAATAAGTTATGTCTATATGAAAGAAACTACCTGGCACAATGCTTAGCACACAGTATGTAAAAAAATCATTTTTTTTAGTCACTCCAAAGGTCATTCCTACTACGTTGCAGAACCACACATGTTAAGTTGTCCTTTTAATCCACCCTTCATCTCTGCCCCATCCACCTAGGATCTTCTTGCACTTCTTTTCTGCTTGGAAAATGCTGCTTCATCCTTCCAAATTCTTACTGTTCACCCTGACAGAGATGGCCCTCCCCGCCTTTCCCAGCACTGGACACAGCCTCCTCTACAGCACACAGCAACTTCCATTGTAATTGTTTCTTTACTTTTTTTCTCTCTTACTGGACTTTGAACTCTTTAAGGACAAGGATCGACCTTCTCGTTCAAATGTATCTCTGTCACATGCCTAGCACAGTGCCTAAGATTAATACTTGAGAGAATAAATAGATAATTATCTCTTTAGCAAAGTGAGCTTTTAGTCACTCTTACGCCTCACTGCTCTTGCTCTTTCTGCTGCATACAGTGTGTGCTTAGAGGCAAGAGCTTGCCATATGAGAAAGCTATTTTCCAAATTCTGAAAGGGAAAAGGAGGTAGCAATATCTCTACAGTAAATAAAAAGGTGTTCATTAACTTTGTGGGTGGCCTTGCATTGGAGTGAAAACTGGTCTATTAATACAACCCAAAAGGAGCTGGCTGTGGGCTCTAAACAAGCAGAATAAGGGTGGACAAGAGTACAGTTAATATGGAGCCTAGAGTCACACACTACAGATGCCTATGGAGTCCTTTCCATGTGCCTTCTCTGCAGACCCACAGTCTCACCCTCCATGAGACAGCCATAAAGTCTCTGCAGGCTTCTAGGTCTTGCCTCTTTGCCCGCATACAATGGGCACCATCAGCCACCTTACCTTGACCCTTCCAAGCAAAAACCTAGGATGTTAGCTGCCAAGACGATGACCATCACGTTACTGTTTATTCACCTGAGGTCAGCACTCCAATTCCAGAATACTGCCTCCATATGGTGGTAGGAAAATCGGTACCATGTTTCTGACAAGCCCAGGGCGCTGCAGGACCCCAAGTGCCTTTTAAATCACCAAAAGTAATAAGTATTTCCAGTGTAACTTCCCCATAATGTGTATTTTGCTAAATGTTAAGTCTTTAAAAAGTAGCGACCTATGTACAGTATAGTATTGCCCTGGCCCCAAATTTCTTAGCAAGACCTTCCAGATTCTCTGCAAAAATGATCCCAAACTACCTTCCTGGGCTTTTCTCTTCTGTGCACCTCATGTCCTGTCTGTTTCTTTGCCCAGGTCCATCTACATCTCAGAGAAGACCCAGTGGAGTTTTCAGCTGATAGTAGGTTTATCCAGGACCTACTGTAACAGTACCATGCTTGCTGAAAAACCTCAACATGGCCTTTCCACCCAATTGTCAGTTCAGACTGTCAGCTCTAAAAGAAAGCAGCACCTGAAAGAGAAAAGGCCATGAACCCCTCTCCATTACAGCAGCTTTTTGATCAACCCTCTGTCTTGCCCCAGTCCCACATCCCTATCGCTACTGGTTGGTGGAAGCCTTCTCACCCCTCCTCTGTGAGAGGCAACTTAGGAATCCCACAGCCAGGCGCTAATGTGGTCTCTCAATGCAGCTTCTCTCTTCCCTGACTCTATTCCAGAGAGACTCGTTCCCTCTACCCTCTGCTGTTATTTTATTATGCAGTGAAAGGCATACATACATTGTTAAAATGGACACAGAATGGGGCAAGGGAGAGGTATAGAGTGAGTCCCTTGGCTCCTGGTGGAAGAAAAGTGTCCTCTAGTTGATGTCTTTTGTGCATCAAGGCTCATCTTTCTTAGTCTCACACAAACCCTTTCCCAGCCCTCACTCCCCTGATTGTGGAGTGTGCAGGACAGATGTGGAGACAGAACTGAGCTGTGCCAATTTGCTTCTAATGGAAAAGGGTGGGGTGTCTTTGTGTGCCTCACCATTCAGACATTCTTCATGGTGCTATTTTTATCAACAGTAATCATTAAATTGGTGTCAGATGAGCTGGTCCAATTACTCACCCCAAGACTGGGTGATGGGACTCAGCAGGATTTTTTCAGGCAAGAGAAGATGTAGTATGTGGCCCATATGAATGTGTCTCTGGAACCTTAGACCTCAGAGTAAACCCCTCTAGCCCTGCACCCTGTTCCTATGACAATAAGATTAAGGCTCATCATCACTCTCAGTTCATTCTTGACCTGACTCATTTAATAGACATATGCTGAGCACATTCTAAATGCCAGTCATTGAACAAGACACCAAGGAGTCACAAAAAAAGTATTATCTCCACCCCCAGAAAAACTTACATTTCACTAGAAAGAATTGTCATATAAAGCGACAGTGTCTACTGGGCTGTGCATGTTACAGAGACATTGATAGGTACAGAATAGAGAGATGATTTCTTCTGTCTAGGCCTTGCACAAAGCTTGATGGAGGTGTTAACACTCAGCCAGGGCTTCAAAGATAAGTAGAGTTAAATGAATAAAATCATGAAAAAAGGAACTAAGAGCAGAGGCATCAAAACTGACTCTGTAAATTCATCCAAATTCCAGCTACAAATTCAGGTCTCACCCAGAGGGTCCCAGGGACACACCTGCATTTACCCTCACCCTGGGAGGCATGCGGAAGAGGACCTCATTGCAGGAATGCCACCTGCTTTCTCCAAGGGCTTTCTGACTCTGGGTTTCAGAATTTGGCCCCTGAGCAGGACTCAGCAGTGAGGATTAGTCTGTAGTGGCAATAGTGATACAGGGTGTTGAAGTTAGACATGAACCAGGAACCTCCACCACTGTATGCTTATGGATCTTGCAATTAAATAAGAACTGAGGTCCACTAGCCATAGGAAACAAGGGTAAGTTGTTAAATGGAGACAAAATTTTCTAGATTCTACATTTTTTCAGTCTGGATTATATTTCTTTTAACTAAATGCCTGAAAATTCAGAGTGAAATTTAACAGAAAACCAAAATCGGGTATGACAAGGAGAAATGTGGCACTGAATGATGGCCGAAAGTGCATTTGCAGATGTCCTTGGCAATCCAGGGCTTGGCACTCTGGTTTTCATTTCCTTTGACCAAACATTCCAAACTCTACCCCCTACAAGTCACATGGATGTGCAGGCACAGCCCTGCAGGGTACAGTGGGTGTCGCCGGAAGTACCTCCTCTGTGGATTGGCAGCCAACTGGAAGAGCCTACGGCCACCTGTCTGGTTGGGAGCCTCTCTGCTGTGGGCCTCTCTGAGCCAGGGCCAGCTTTGTGGTCTGACTAAAGTGACAATGAAATTAATGGGATCCTGATGCTGTGACTGAGGCCATTTTCCTGTGTCTCCAACAGAGATGAGAGAGGAAATGTCATTAGGACGCCAGGAGGCTTTTGAAATCTTCAAGAGGGACCACGCTGACAGCGTTACTATTGAAGACAACAAACAGATTCTAAAACAGAGGTAAGGCTAGCTCAGAGAGCAGCTGGTCCTCCAAGGCTAAACAGGGCCAGCCTAGAGGAAACTTGCTTCTATCTTCCCTAATCTGCCCAACCTAACTTCTAAAAGAAAGGCATGGCATTTATGCAGTTTCACACTGCACTATTTCCAGCCTGGTATGATTCTCTTTCAGACATGTATGCCTCATCATCCCAGTACTGTGAGTAAGCAATGTTAATGTAGGGGCTGTTACTGGCAGCCCTAACTTAGTATGCAAGCCTCATATACCTTAATTCTCATCAGCTTTTGACTCCCTCAATATCTTACTGTTTCAAAAGCAGAGTAAAAAAAAATCTATGGGCAAAACTATAGTTTTAGGACTCCAGGTCCTCTAGCAGTTTTGAAGAGTGGTCCAACACTTCTTAGTCAAGGGAAGTTTACATACGCACATCTTGTGATCCAGAGTCCTTGGAGTATTCTCCAGGCCAGAAGCAGAGCAGGTGGCATAATCTGCCAACATGTTATCAAGCAAGGCTGTGTTCTCAATACTTTAGAATAAACTTAGAGGTATAAAACTTATTTCAGATAACCCATGATTTAGACACATATCTCCAAACTTTAGCAAACAGAAAGACTGCCAGACTACAGGTCTAGGGCTCGGAAGACAGAGTTCTAGACTGTGAATTCTTTTTATATGTCCCATGTGACTCTGGATCTTAACACACAGTAAATTTTCAAAAACTATTTGTTGAATTAAAACGAAATTCAGGGTTGAGAGTTATATGTTTATAAATGACGAATGAAGAAAGCATACGAAGTGGATGAGCTGTCTCAGGAAATCATGTGGAAGTGCAAGGGCCGAGAGGACAGACCACAGGGGAAGCTTTAAAGGGGAGGCAGAGGGAGAGGGGTCATGATGGAGACTGAGAAGAAGCAGAGAGAGCAAAGAGGGAGAACCAGGAGAACAGATTGTCCTGAAAGCCAAGAGGGGAGATGATTCCAAGAAGAAGCAGGTTGCCAGTAGTTTCAGATGCTACCAAGAAATAAGCAGGCAGAGCTAGAAAGTGCCAATAGAGTTGGCAACTAGAAGACCAGGGTTTGGAATGTTGGGAGTGAAGGAGTGAGTGAGAAGAAATTGAACAAATAGAGAAAGAGAGCAAATGATGTGTTCGAAAATTTTGTGATAAATGAAAAACAGTGTTAAAAAGCAAAAAGGGAGGTAGCTTAAGGAAAAGGGTAGTTTGTTTCAGATTGGGAGAGAATTGGCCAAGCCTGAAAGCCACAGAAGCAAGCCAGTGGCAAGAGAGAGAGAGCAAAACAAGGAAAAGATTGACACAGCAAGGCTCAGGGAATCAAGTTGGGAGGGAATCAACAGATAAGGGGAGCCGAGCCTAGAAGGAGGCCTGAATAGAACAAAGCAAGATGGAGCTGACATCGGTACACTTAGAAATGGAGGGAGAAAATTAAAGATAACCTCTACTTTTTCTGTGAAAGTTGAGGTAGAATAAGAGACTTGAGGATGGTGATGAGGATTTAATACAGTTTCCAAAGGGAATGGGAAAGAAGGCAGACCTGGAAAAAGAAAAAGGAAAGGCAGTCAGCATTGAGGGCCCAGCTACAACTATCAACCAACAGCTTTTACACTTTGGTAGGAGAGTTGGTGAGGATCTTAGATCACTTTAGGAATGCAGTGAAGGTGATAGGAGTGTAGTCAGGAGCAGCCATCTGGAGCACCATACCAACCTTTCTTAGCCCGAAGAAGTGTTACACCCCCTGTGACCCAGCAATTCCATTTCTGGGTATGTCTCCCAAGAAATTCCCATTGTTCAGAAGAAGACATGCATGAGGTCGCTCTATTTATAGCTAAGGAGAGTTGAACACCTTCTGGATGTCCACCCCTGGGGAAGTAGAGAAGCAAAAGAGTGGGGAGGGCTTCCACAGAGTCAGATGCAGCAGGTAGGTTAATGTATACATATTAACAATGATAGCACTAAGAACACACAATTTATGTACCTTATAAATATGTGCGCTTGAAACAAAAACAGTGAAACAAATGATAAACTTTAGCATCCTTTAACCATAAAAAATGATTACCTCTGTAGTAGAGCAGAATGGAACTAAGACTAGGGGATATGAATGAATGAAACAAGGGGTAAGGGAGAAAATAAAGTGAATTTAGTGAAGGCTGCACACTCCTTCCTAGAAAAATGTGGATATGCACATCCATACAAATTTTAGCACATGAATTCAGGGGTTTCACAAACCTTCTAATGCTTCACCATCTTGTAGGCCATGTATTTTTAGTATAGTCAGTTGGACGTGTTGGAGTAGGATACCTTGTTTGAAAATAAGCATATCAAACCAGACAACAGCTGCCTCATCCAATAAGGACTTCCAGAGAACCCTTAGCTGTGTCCCTACCTGAAGCTTCCTAGCTTACACCAGTGCCTCATAACCCTGGCTTCATATTAAAATGACCATGGAGCTTATAAAAGCTACCTATGCTTTGACCTGACTTCATAGATATTCTAACTTATTTAGGTAGAGCCCAAGCATCCATTTGTTTAAAGATTCCATCATGCAACCAGGTTTGAAAGCCACTAGGTAGACAGTGTCCAGAGACCTTGAGATTCAGAATCTCTGAGGTAGGATCTCAAAAACTCTACAAGTTAAACCAGTTACCGAGTAATTATTTTGCATATTCAAGTTTAAGAACCACTGGCATAGGAAGAATGTACTACTTCATCTTTCTTATTCTAATATTGGCATGCTTCCTGGTTCTGGTTTGTACCCTTGAGTCTGTTTCCAGCAGGGGGTGGAAGGTTTGGGGTGGTGGTGGCAGAGACGAGGTCTCTGTGGTCTTTCAAAGCCTTCAAATGCAGAGCTCACTAAACTCTAGTACAGAAGAATTCTGACAATGCATGTGACAAATGTGCTTTTGAGTTTTAACACATGTAAATCACATAGGACGGGTTGGTAATACTGGTGGTCCCATCTTCCCTGAGGCCACAGAACAAGGCAATTAATGAAACTCTCACAAAGGTTTCCTCTAAAAAGAGATTTTCCCAGCAGTAAATCAGTCATTTTAAGTCCAATGAAAAGTCAGGAGACCAGCACACATTTAAACAAAAAAATGTCTACATCTGTTTAATGTTAGTGTAATAAAAATCATTTAAGGAATATTTGGTATTGCGGGGTATAGTTTAGGACCTACCCCTTTTTCAGGATGGGAGATTTTGTTTGCATTCATGGAGCATATTCAATCATTAGGTATGACACGCTCATCACTACTTAAGTTAGAGGACTAAGAGAAAATGCTTTTATATGAAAACAAATAACTGAACCAGTGTTCCTACAGCAGACAACTCCATAGACACTTAAAGCAGTGACCTCTGTGCCACCCTTACTTTAGGAAATGGTCCACTGTAGCCCTGATCCCCTCCCCACATTTGCTCCTATTCCCTCTAGTGACATAGAGCATCACATGGACCATCTCCTGGAGGACCAGCCTAGGAATATAGATGTGCACCAGCAGGGTTTTACTCAGGATGGCATGAAATTAGTAACCCAACTGACTCTACTTTGTCTCACCTTTCTAATGGTCCCCAGCAACCAAGACCCAGAGGGTTTGCCATTTTATTCCCACTTCTCACATCAAATAACTGCGATTTGATGGTTTCAGTGTTGTGACCTCATATTGGCAAAATCCATGAAAGAGGGACTCGGGACTAATTTTCCCTACACCTGAGCCTCAGGCCAGCTCAGTCTCTCTAGCCCATGGCAAATATGTTCTAAGCCTAAATATAGGGATGATTCATGGCCAGGATTCCTTCTAATTCTGCACCCCACCCCACCCTCTGCCCCTAGCTTCTTAAAAGTATAAGCATTGATTTAGAGTTGAGACAATCAATGGCTCATACTTCTGTGTTACTTAATAAAAGAGCTTTCTTCCCCTTCTTACTTGCACCCTTTGCTGCCATCACAGGGAACTTTTAGAGTCTCCCAGCTCTGGCCTCCCATCTGGGGAAAGCTACATTGCCTGCCCATGACAACAGAGACAAGACATTGGCACATTAATAGGATGTTTACCCTTCGCTGAACTGTAGCACCTGAGCCAATTCTTAAGTCGGATTTTTCAGTAGAAGACAATTGCAACTGAAAATCACTACATTTTTCAGGCATGATTCATCCTCATAGTATATAATAATTTGAAGAGAGACTGAAAATACCATGCTTGACAAACACTAGTGCCCAGGCAAACACAACTAACTTTCTTTTGTGGCAGATCTTTCACACAAACTGAATCCCTCTCTCACAGAATGCGATTAAATAACAAAAGAAGAAATAAACAAGGAGATTAACTGCAGTTGGAAAGAGGGCTTTGATAATGTGAACTAAACCAAAAGCACCCCTTTACTCAGTTGGATCCTTCAGACAGAATAGAACAGCAATCTAAAACCAACAGGAAAACTGGACCAAGGGCGGAGAGAAATCTCATGGCACCATCTGGAAATAACGTCCTTGACAAATGGGAGTTCCCTGGTTCCTATTAGACTTCAATTTTAACCTTTATTATTTTTCCATTTGTTTTTTTTTTCTATTTATACCTTGTCTTCTGAACTAGAATTATAAACTCTGAGAGCAGATTAGATTAGAACCTTGTCAGCCTCCCGACAGTTTTTAAAACAATGCTGGCCCTAAAAAAAAAAAAAAAAAAATGATACTCAAAAACACTCTTTTGCTCAAGAATGACAATTTAAAATTGATTTCGAGAAATCTTAGTGGTCAAGAAAACTGCTTGAAAATGCCATAGCTTTCTAGAAGTAGGAGAATGTAGCAACAGGCTTCTTGAGAGTCACAGAAGGGATTGCTCAACAGGAGACAAAAAAAGGCAGCCATCTTGATGGGGAAATGAGATGAAATAGAAAAGGAATATTGGTATTTTTTTTAAGCGTAAGGGAAATAAAAGGTGGATCTTTGTCGCAATATAACAATGGCAGCCAAGATACCATGTCAGGTACAGGTCCACAGAGAAGACAATGTCATAGATATAGGCCCAGTCTTCTCTCTTCCTCTCTGATGGGGAAGAGAACTGAATATTCACTCCGTAGGTAATCAGCATGTTAAGTTAATCATCCTAGACAAGAAGACTAGGAAAGATGTCATAGGAGCCCCTTGCCTTCCAATGACATATTTGTCTCACTGGCATCAAGAAATTCTCCTAGCTGACATTACAGGAAACGTGACTGTGGAGGCTCTTGGAAACTGAGTGGCTTTGAACACTAGCTTCTCTCTGTGTCCCCTAGGTTAAAGCAGTGGCTGCCAATGGTCCCCAGTAAATTGTCTGTGGTTCTAATTGTCCTAGATCAAGGCCAGGCTTTGGGCTTCCTCAGCTGCTCCCCCAGTGATGACTGAAACATGCCCAAGGCAGCATGGGATTCTCCCAGGAGCTGGTCTTGGAAATTACATGAGATTCTACCTCTATCCCATCATGCTTTTCATTTCCTCTGAAGATGAAAAACTTAACTGTCTTGACCATTGACTTTTTAAGGATCCCTTCTGACTTAATTGCTGAGAAGATGCTTATCTATTATTGTCTGTGGTCACTGCTTCCAACATGCAATTCCGCCTCACAGTTTGTCACACACCCACGGGGTTCCTACACAGCCAGGCAGTGGTCATGATTCACAATCCCAAAGCACGCTTGCACATAATGAACTTGCCACATCAACCCAGCCCTGAAAGGCAGCTCATCCTAATCTTAGAAATGAGGAGTCTGAGATCCAGCTGCTAAGAGATGGAATGGGCATTAGAATCCAGGTCTCTGACTCCTGGTCCAGTGCTCTCCACATGGCACATGTAGTCTGTGTACACATGCTCATTTACATGCTGCTGCTTTTATTCTACAGAATTTGTGGAATGCTTACTAAGTATGAGCCCCTATTCTAAGCTCCAGGTATATAAAAGTGACTTAAACAGATGTGGTCCCTCCTCGTGGCACTTAAGATAGCGAAAGGGAAACAAACAAGTGAACAGGCAGTCCCATTATAGTGGGCTATTTACCTGTGACGAAAGAAGGGTGCTGTGGAGCACATGGGATGACACCTATTGCCAACTTGCATGATCCTGGAAAATTGTCCAGAGGAAGGGTCACCTCAGACGAAAGTAAAGGATTAGGTAGAAATTAGGCAGATGAAGAGAGAGGTTCCAAGCAGAGGGAACAGCTCCAAAGTGAGAGAGAATGTGACACTTTATGAAACTAAAAGTAATTCAGGCAAGCCTGGAAAGGCAGAGGGGTGCCAGAGAAGAATCTGGAGAAATAAAAAAGAACCAGAGCTTGAGGAGTCTAGTTGGCTGTGTTAAGGAATTTGGACTTTGTCCTGGTGTCACTGGGGAACCCTTGAAGAGTTTTAAGCAGGAGAATAACAAGATCAAGTTTGCATTTAAGGCCTATTCAGGCTAACACGTGGTAAGCAGCCCAAAGGCAGGTAGCGTGAATGCAGGGAGCCAAGCAAGCAACCGTTGAAGTAATCTGGGAAATTGATGACAGCTTCTCCTCTAAGGCCAATAGAAATAAAGCTAAGTGGAATGTTGTAAGAGATACTGAGAGTATAGAATGGACGAGACTCCAGGATTGAGTGAAGGAGCTAATGGAAGAAGGGCAAAGGATTATGTTCAGGTTACTGGGGTGAGCACGTGGGTAAGTGCTGGTGCCCTATAATGAGATGAGGAGAGATGGGAGGAAAGGGGAAGGTCTTCAGGGAAGGTAGTCAGTTCTGCTTTGAAGACAATGAATTTTAGGGCATCCAGTCTGCAGGGCATCAAATAGGCAGCTGGATTGGATATGGGGTCAGGAAATAAAGCAGGGCTGAGGAGGAGATTTGGGAGATGTCCGTAGAAATCACACATGATGGCACGGGCATGAATGGAATGCCTAGAGAGAATAGTAACATGAGGACAGGGCTAGGACAAAACCTTGACAATTACCAACATTTAAGGAACAGGCTGCAGAAGAAAACCCTGCAAAGGAGACAGAAGGAGCAGCCAAGGAGACAGGCATTAAAAACAGGAGAGCCAAGTGATGCGACATGAAAGCCAATAGAAAACTCTGGGGATAGTGCTCAGCACAATGCCGGGCGCATAGTAGGTGCAGTTGGATCAGTGAAGGCTGGATATCACGAGAAGCCAGGTGTGAAGGAAGAGCCAGCGCACTGCGTTCTTTCTCCCTTTCAAACCCAGGCCTTGCCTTAAGGCAGAGATTTTTTTCCTTGCCGTGCACAAAGCAGGCTGCTGTCCCCCGCACTGGAACTGTACCTGGAAACGCTGCACTCTCTAATGTGAGCCGCACAGCCAGTGGCTCCCTGATAGGAACGCTCGGCCCCAGCAGCGAGAGAACCTGGCTCACAGATGGTTCTGGCTGAGTCACAGAGCCTTCTATCTGGCCCTCCTTCAGGGCCTCCCTCGTAGGCCACATCTCCTCAGAAGTGAGCAGCAGCAGAGGGTATTGTCCATGGTGCAGCGTGCCCTGGGGAAAGTCTGCGCAGGTGCAACCCCTTAACCACGTGTCGGTTCCCTGAGCCAAGTCGTTAATGGGAATGTGGCTCTTTTAGAAGGTCAGGAAATGGAGGCTCCTCCTGGCAAAGTGTGGATGAGCACAACTTAGACTAACTAGGGCAGGAGGATGGGGAGGGAGTGGGACTGAGGAGACCGGCCAGGGAGGCGTGGAGGTGCAGGGTGGGCAAGGAAAAAAGTGGCAGAACTGGGGGGGGTCACCTTCTTTCTCAGCTCTTTGGTAACACTTCCTTTCCCTTCTCATCTCTCCCGCCTCCCTTTATATTCCCCCCTTTTTCCCTCAGTGCTGGGCTTCCTTAGGAAAGAGTTTGTCTTGACAACCAGGAATCAGGAACACATGTGGGTGGGGTGGCCTGGAGTGGTGACAGCTGCAGAGTGAAGGGAAAATGGTCTCATGAAGACGGGACAGGCCTCAGCCCACACCTCTTCAGTGGGTAAGCCCTTTTTAGCTTGGCACTGGGATGCAGAGAAGAGACCAGAACAGTTCACAGCTCCCCGCACAGTGTCTGCCAGCCCTGCTGCAGGGCGGCTCTTTGGAGAGTATTCACCACAGCACGGAGCAGCTCCCTCCACCATGCCCCCTGGACACCCTGGACACTGCCAGGAGCTTTATACCAGGCCTCTCAGGGCTTCTCCGAACAGTGCTACTGTGGGGATTGCCTGTTCTGCCTGCAATATCTTCCCTTTTCAGTCTCTAGTCTGCTTTCCCCCAGCACTGACATGAATTTCAGCACCTTTGCAGCCTTGCTCTTGTATTTTCCTTATTCCAAAAAGTCTTAAACTTCCAGAACTCCACATAAATGGCAATAAGAGGAATCATTCATTGAGCAATGACGAACTATCAAATCCTATCAATTTCTAGATACTGGAGATGGACAGGGCGGCCATCAAACATTTCTAGTCCCCCCACTTGGCAGAACTTAAAGTATGAAGGTAAACTTCATCTTCTGAGTAGCCAGGACCAAACCTCAGATAATGGCTGCCCAGTAAAGGAAAGTGTGAGCCCACAGAGCCCAGCACAGTCATATGAATGTTTGCTGAACTAGATTCAATCTGAATGGCATCAAATGGAACTGTACTTCTCTCTGGAAGGTGACAGGCCTTAGCTAAAGAGAGGACATGCATAATCTATGATGAGCCCGAACATCCTTAATGAGGGAACTAGGGGTAGAATCCCAAGAAACCCAAAACTGAGAGAAAATTTTTAGTCCCCTTCCCTGGAAACTTCCTGTCTGCAGTCACAGGCCAAGCAGACAGACTCGGAAAATAGCAATGACATAATTCACACCTCTTTTCATCAAGCACGGAGCAGTCGTGGAACTCTGGCCTTTGCTTATGTTGTTCCCCTGCCTGGAATGCCCTCCTCTCTTCACTTTCTCTAACAAAATCCTATGCAACTAAAGTATTTACGGATGAAACAGTATATCCAGGATGTACCGAGATCCAGATAGATTTGGAAGGTGTGAGAAGTTTGAGAGAGAAAAGATAGTGAAAATCAAATTGATCCAGTGCTGACAATTCATGAAAGATAATGGTGGGTTACAGAGGGTTCTTTTTGTTATTCTATTTTGTGTATACTTGGAAATTTCCATAATAAAAAGTTTTCTAAAAACTCATATATATCCATAAAATCTAGATCAATATTACCATGTACATGAAGCCTTCCTGACTACTACCCACTCATGGATAGGACCCTCCCTAGTCATTCCTATGGTATGGCCAGTGTTATCCACAGTAGCACAATGATTTGCTATAGCCACATATTATGTATTTGTTTCATAGATTTTCAGTTGCCTCTTAAATTTCATGGCATAAAGGAGAAGACGGGAAAGCAACTGACATTTCATAAGGTCCTGGACTTCATGTTTCTCATATAGGCCATATCCTACATCACTTCTCCACCACAAGGTTAGGCTCTCCATGATGGTTCATAAATATTTGTTGGGAAATACAGAGGAATCATGAAGTAAACATCAGTACAACTATCTAGTGAACTAGTAAGCAGCCATCAAAGATAATGGAGAAGTTTCTAATGACATGGGGGAAAGACTTATGTTATAATGCTAAGTGAAAAAAAATCAAAGCACAAAATCATATGTATGGTATGATCTTAACTCTATAAAAACTGGCTAGAAAAAAAGACCGGATCGATCTCAAAATGTGCTTATTTCTGGGTGGGGGGTGATTTGAGGTTTTTTTCTTGTTTTTATATTTTCAAAATGTGGTTTAACATCATAACAGGAGTCAGCAAACTTTTTCTATAAAAGGCCAGATAGTAAATATTTTTGGCTTTGTAAGTCATAAAGTCTCTGTCGCATCTACTCAACTCTGCCATTGTAGCACAAAGCAACCATAAACAATATGTAAATTATGGGTGTGGCCATGTTCCAATACGACTTTGTTTATAGAAACAGGTGTTAGGCCAGATTTGTCTCATGACCACCCATAGTTTGCTGACCTTTGATTTATGACTTCATAATCAGAGAAAAAAAGTTACTTAAGTGATATTTAGTGTGTATTCTTTGACAGTAACTATAAGATTCTGATACTATGATTAAGAGAGCATGCATAGTACAGAAAGCTTAGAGCCATGCTTTATTTTGGTATCCTTGCATCATAAAACACTAGAAATCGAAAGTCATAAATTAGTGAATATGAGGATGAAAATTCTGTGCTCAGTGGAGGAGTAAAATTTATAATGCCAGTAATTAATATAAAATTTATCTCTAATATAATTACCTTAACATATTTCATTTATTTGGGTTTTCTTTTATGTTTTTTAATAAAGTTTTATAATATTTTAGAGAACTCTCAGAAATCCATTATTTTTAAAACTCAGTTTAGGATGAAGAGAAAAGGTTAAACTGCCTTTTTTTTTTTCTTCCAGATTTTCTGAAGCAAAGGCCCTGGGGGAAAATATAAACGAAGCAAGAAGTAAAATTGGTAAGCAGATGATATTCTCTAAGCCTCTTTCACAGACCATTTTCCTGGTGAAAATCAGGTCATGATGTGCCTCCAAATAGTCATGGAGCCTAGTTGCAGGAGAGTACTGCCAAGGAAGCCGCTTTGAGAGTGCCTTTCCTTGGAAGTTTGTCATCCCTCCCCTCATCCATCAGGAAAAGCTATTTCTTTGTCTAAAACTTGAACTTTTCATCCTCATGTAGTCCTGAGCTCTAACATCCCAATGAGAAAGTTTTGCTTTTCCCAGGTGTTTTTGAGCAATAGCTCAGCTGGTTAAGCCACACGATTACAGTGAAGTTTCATATTTTCGAGTGCTATGAGACACTTTTACACCTCCCAAAACTTCTACTTAGTGTTTTTGGCACAGGTGCTCACTTTTCAGTGCCATTCAGTAAGCCAGTGGGAGGATGAGAAGCAAAAATGAGCCACTGTGCCTTCCCAGGGCACAGGCTGCTAAGCAGGGCTTCCCTACTTAGGTGAGCATCCCTGGAAAGTGAGGTTAATGCGAGAGGCACACACAACAAAACATGCCTCGTATCTTTGTTACAGTGAGAGGAAAATGTGGCTTTCATTCCAAGCTAGAAGACACATGGAGATTCATCTCCCAGGCTGGGGCAGCTTCACAGAGGGAAGGCAGAAGTTACCTATCTGTTCATTGCTAACTCCTTGAGTTTCTCTTGTCTTCACCCACCTTTCCTAAATGACAATGGGACAAAGGCCACTCTGAATTTCTCTTTTGGCTTTTTCTACAGAATATTGAAATTCATGTTAGTCTCTGGTTGTTTCAGCTAAGGAACAGGAGCCTTACGTTCTATTCATTGACCCAAAAGGAAAGGGCTGAGGCAGCCAGGACCTGAGCCATGCCCAGCACCAGGCCGAGAATCTCCAGAGTCTTAGAGATTCCTAACCTCAAGTCCAGGATTTTGGATGGGGAAAACGTGCACCTTGATTTTCACTAACCTCTAACTACAGTTGAGCACTGCCTTCAATGATGAGTGTAGGCAGCAGATCACAGTAATACCAGCGGCACCTGTCACCAGTGGAAATCAGAGACATTTTCATTTCACAGCACAGTTGGCAGACATCAGAAAATATCTTTTATACTTATCAGTACTTCAAAATTACAGTAGTTTTTGGTGAGTAGACTCACCATTAGATCTGATTATTTGATACATTTATAGAAAAGCACATAGATATTTCTATATCACAAAAAGTTTTAAATTTTTGATAACTCTTCCAATGTAATTGGGTTCTCTTAAAATCCTATGTAAAAATTCTTTCTTAGCCTGCATTTCCAAACCTTCTGAAACCACATGGAAAAAAAATTGGAGCTTAAAAGTATATATATATATATATATTTTTCTGAAGATAATATTCATAGTTTACCTGATTTTCAAAGGCATTGGTGACCCAAAATCATAAGGAAATTGATTCTAGACCTAGGCCCCATCAACAGTGCCAGGGCTTCAACAGGAAAGCAGACACCCTGCTCAGGAGCAGCCCAGAATCAGCAGCAGGGTAGTGCTGGCCTACCTGGCTGAGTGGCCTGGAAGCGAAGGAAGCAGGGAGGGACCGGGAAGCAGTCTTCAGTGGATCTGGGGCCAACTTCTCAGCCTCATCTGACTCAAAGGACCCGATGGTCTGTTTTCATTCCTGGACAAGAAGAGGGAAAAGCCTTTTATAAATTGCTTCTTCACCAAAGGTAATATAAGGTTTTGCTCTTGAAAAAAATATCTAACTCTCTAAACAAAAACAAAACTGTTCCAACACTAATGAAATAGATTACTGATAGAAGGCACCGGTGGCCTATGCTAATATACTTAGCTTTTTACTCTGAGTACCTTGGGTTCTTTTACAAAGGATTCTAAATTCTCTATCATTTCGGTGCAATAATATATGTCGATGGATCCAGTTTGCCACATTCTTGAGATTAAGCAAGTTGGAGGCTGCCCTGCAGCTCTGTAGGTTGTGCTCTGCCCCAGAACCAGCAGCCAAGGGTGTGAGGGCTATAACTGATCTTTCACAGAGGATGTTTGTAGTTCACACATAAAGGGTCCATGTATGTTAGCAGAAGACCTGGGGAAGTAGATCTTTGTTTTTTCTGGATACTAACAATTAGGGTTCATACCAATATTGAGATTCAAGCATTCACTGCTAACAAGAAAGTAGCTAGTTCAGTGGTGCTAATAAAGCCAATGTCACTCTTACTTCATTTTAAGCAGACTAAGACTCATCTTATAGCCACTCATCATTCAAATGTGCTCTTGATCCGAAGGCGACCAGGTGAGTGATTCACTGAGACTAAGCCCCATTACTGAACAAGCCCCTCATGGTGCTTCACAACAAGGATTAGCCCATCACTGCATCTCAGATGCAAGGTGAAGATTAAGGAGATATAAGGAGGAACTTGCACATATATTGAAAATTTCCAAGGCAACCTTGAAGGAAACTGATTTCAGGAGATTTATGACATTACTGAATCACAAATCTTTCATTTCTTCCTAGGGAGAAATTAGATCAAGTGAAATTTTCAGTCCCCATGAATCCTTTAGCAAATCTAAGAGTCAGGAGGTGGGAGCGTGGCACAGATGTGTCACTATATGCTTGGGATGATGACTCAGCTTCGCTCCCAAACTGTGCTACGTCTTGCCTCTGGACCCTGAGGCAGAAATGGGATGTTGTGGAGTGCACATGTAATTGGCCTGCAGAGGGGAAATGAAAGCCGTATGTGTAAACCACAGATCAACTAGCCCACGTGTTTAAAGGTTAGGTTGCCACTTGCTTCTCAGGTAATTTGGTTTTTATCTAACATTGTGACCCAAAGCTGCCATTTGAGTTTCATTCTCAAAAATCTCTAGAGTCTATCAATTCAGTGGTGACCACATAATATCAATTTTTACATGGCATAATCAGTAAATCTAAAACTTTCATATTATTTCTTTCCTTATAACAAGCCAACCCAAACTAGGTAGATAAACTCTTGCCGCAAACTCTTTTTTTGTCCATCTCTGTACATCATTTACATCAATCCTGATGATGAAACAAGTTAAGATCAAAAATGGGAAAAATAACCAATTTAAAATCTCCCTTAAAAAAATAACAGAATCTTTGTTTCCACATGGGGAGCCATTTTCATTGTATTTACCTATCCCATACACAAGACATTTAGGCTGCTTCTCATCCTATGGGCTGTGTTTTGAACTTGTTCATATACACCCTGATTTCATTCATTATATCTCTAAAAATGCCATAGTTCCCAAACTGCAGAAAAAAAATAGACTGCTTTGGAGGTAGTGGCAAAAACCAGGCCATTTTTCACTTATTAGAATTCTGGCATTAGTTTTTCTACATCAGTGTTCTTCCACTGGCAGCATTACCTTTGGCAGCAAAGGACAATGGATGGCTGTTCCTTGGCACAAGGCCCTCTCCTAGACCAGTCCAGGAACCATCTGCCTTGGAGGCAGGTGAAAGGGTTCGACTGACACCTCTTGGCACCTCTTCATCCTCTCCAGACCCCTTCAGGCCTAAATGAAAACTAACATCACAGGATTCTGCACAGAAGGTTTTTTTATTAGTGCTCCAATCCATGATCGATTCAAAAATCACAGGAAATGTTATAGATGTAACTGTCAGTGAGAGGTGAAGAGAAAAGGCAAACATTAGAAAAGGTAACAAAACGTTCTAAAAGTTTTCTTTCCCCTGCTCCAAATTCAAAGAAGGACCCCAATCTGAACAGCACTCTTAAAAAATGTTTCTCGTACATTTGTGGTTTGAGAATATCAGAACTGGGTCTCCATTAGCAGAATAAATAGGACTACTTTTCAGTTTGTGCATTTTCTGTACTTTAATCTTCCTTTGAGATTTATTTCTACACCTACTTATAAAGCTACCTTTTAGTATCTTATCCTGGAGGAGGGGAAGATTACATCCAGGTCATTTTGTTAGATTTTGAAGACCCGAATCAGGTACACTCTTTTGTTACTATTTGTCACCAGTTCCAAATAACAACTACATCAAAAATAGCCTCCACCATTTATTGAGCACTGACTCTGCGCTGTGCCAAGAACTTGACTTACGTTATCCCATTTAATCCTCACAGAGAGTCTATTAATATAAGGGGGTATTAACATATGTCATATATTCTGAGATACACAATTTTTACAGTGTTAACACCTCAAATCAGGATATATTTGACCATCCCACTTGGCTATTTTTTCACGTTTTAAAACTTCTATAATAAGAATGAGGCTTACAGTTGATGTAGTCTATATTCTACGAAGTATGGTATTATTATTATTTTACAGATTAAAAAATGGAGTTTCAGTGAGGTGACCTACTAAGTGGCCAAGCTGGAATTAAAATCCATTTCTGTCCAACGCCAACTTTTAAATACAATATACTATCTCCATAAATTCAGGTTTATTTGACTTTGACATTTTCTTCTGAGTTAAAAATTTTGCTAAGCTAATACTCAGTTTTCCTGAGTATTTGGCCTTTATCCTACATGATATGCCCAAAAACAGGCTCAAATGAGCCCCTAATTCATGCGCACATAGCCCAAAAAGATTAAAGGGGTCTCTGTAGCATGATTAACGATAGGTCATCTTCGCACAATGGGGCTCAGTCGTAGCAGCGAGTAGAATCTGAAACCCAGCCTGCCCTTGCTCTCCAGACTCCACGCGTACTGGCCCGGGGTTGCAGCTGCCCTTTCATAGTTTGCAGAAAAGTGTACTATGGGCTCGCAGCAGCCCTGGAAAGATTCTGTGTCCCACAGGGGTTTCAACTATCATTTTCAAGGGTTTAGAATATAGAAGGTTTGTATGTTCAGTCCATATACAGTTCCAACTGAGTGGGTTTACTGATGCTTCAGAAAACATGAGAGAATTCAAAATGTAAACTTAGATGAGATTTAGTAGGAATAAGTGGAATGAAGTACTTATGCTTAAGTACCAAAGCCAGCATGGATAAGGACTAAAGAAAGCCTGATTATGGTCCATAAAGTGAAAAAAATACAATATTCTCAAAAATAAGAAATGCAAAAGCCGAGATATCACCCTTTCATTCTGCCCAGCATTTTCATGCATTTCCTCAAGTAAGTCCCTCAGTAACTCTCTACAGAAGAGAGACGGTTCAGAGAAAAACAGCTAAAATGACCATAAAAAAGTTACAAAGTAGATTTTTGGTTTATTAAGTGATTCACCACAGGCTTGTGTTAAATAACAAGCTCTGACTGAGCATTAGAGTATTTAGTTTCATTTCTAAAAACTGTATCAAAAAGATTCAATGAATTTGTGCTCAATTTGTATTGGTCAGAATGTCTGACGGTAAGCATAAAAGGAAGTGTATTGTCTCATGTAACCAAGAAGTCCAAGAAGTATGGTTGGCTTCAAATTCATCTTTCTCTTCCTTTTCCTTCTCCATCTCCTTCTCCTTCTTCATCTCCTCCTTTTCTATCTCCTTTCACTCCCCCTTCCTTTCCCCTCCCTCTCTTCCTCCCCTCTTCTCCTTCCATCTCTCAATTCTACTTGACTATGTTCTCTAATAGCCTCTCTCCATTTAGTGGCAAGGTGCCCCTGAATGCTCTAAGTTTACATGGTCTGTAGAATTCATAACCCTAGCAAAAGGGATCTTTCCAACAATGTTGGTGAAAGTCCCTGGAGGGAGGAATGATTGGCCTGGCTGAAGTCATATGCCCATCTCTGAAGCAATTCCCACATCCAGGGGAATGAAACACTATGCTTGACTGTACCTAGATCCTGTGCCCACGCCTCAGATGGGGCTTAGTTCACCTATACCATATAAACTCAACAAGATTTTTAAAGAATTAAAAAGAGATATTTTTCTCCAAAGGAAGAAATGCTGGGCAGAAAATAATCATGTTCACTACAGACCTTTCAGAAATTTATCTGTGGCCTGAAACAAGAAATCTACAAAGGAGTAGATATTATTTCTCATGAGAAAAGATAACAGACTAATTTATCCAGGGAAAAAAGAAAGCTGTGAACAGGGAACTTAAAAACTGGTTTTAACTACAGGCGCTTCTGCTATAATGGGACAAATGCAAAATTACACACTAAAAAATAACAGGATTATAGGAAAATTAAGATCAGGAAGGCCTCTTAAAACCCATGTAACTTTATAACCAGAACTCTAACAAACCAATTTCAATTCTAATAAAAATCATGATATAAATAAAAATACATATTAAATTCCTAGCACATAAAGAAGCACTGTATAAAACATCAGATTTTTTTTCTTCCAAATTGAGATTATCATGATAGAAGAGGGCATAACAAAGGATTGAGGCTATGAGTAATGGAGACATAAACAACAAGCCAAATATGGGAAGAGCCGCACAATAAGAAAGATTCTCTTAATTCTCAGGAAGAACACTGGCCACACTGGACCAAGGGAAGGAAGGTGGAAAGAATGGGCCTGTCTACAGTCTTGCGCTTCTCCACATTCTGCTGGGCTCAGCAATGCGAGCTTACTTTGTATTTAACAACTTTTTTCTCGGTGGTGCAAATCTCTAACTTCCTAGGAAAAAATCCTATGAACAAATGAGACTACCATATTACACCGACATTATTTCCAACAATCTTATATGAGCTGATTTCTGTTAAAGAAACATAGTTGTAAGAGAACCAACTGTCTCTTACTTAATTTCATACAGAAGGACCAATACCTTGCAATTCATCTTTAAAGAGACTCGAAAAGGAAAAGAATAATTTTCAATGGTATTGAAAATATTGTAGATCATGTGAAAAAAAGATTTTGCCCAAAAAAGGTAATTAAATGTTTAGAGAGTCTAGGAAACTTTAAAAGCAAAATGGATAGGCATATTTCTGAGATAACTCAGGGCATCTAAAGATAAAAAGAGCAGAGCTGATTTCTTAAGTTCTCTTCTGTAACAATTTGGAACGTTGAAATTCCAAGACATGTAGTTATCTGAGTGACAGCCCATAACCAGTATGACTGATATCTTCGTGGAATTGATTGAATGTATTGCTGTCATCTTGGAGCTCAAAGAAGCAAAAAAAAAAAAATGATCCAAGCAAGCTGGAGGGCTGTAGTGTATATTAACTGACAATAAATAACACTGATAATTGGCATATATAAAAGAAGGAAGCAATGGTTTGGTCAGAACATCAACAAAAGAAGATGGATGGCTGTTTCCCAAGAGTCTCGACAGGGGTGGTCTTAATTCAGTGAATGAACCAGGGTCCAGGATCTGGCCTAGGCGGGGTGGATTCAGAAAGACTAACCCATAACAATCAACTCACATAAACCAGGGAGGCAATTTTTTAATATACCAGGAGGATGTTCTTTTATAGACAGGAACTCTTAAACTGCCTCCCATCTAGGGAACAAAATAGATTATTTATTAGAAGTTTGATAAATAGGCATCCCCAAGCACAAAGGGAATCAAAATAAAGAGAAGTAAAGCATTTCGAGTACTAGATTCTCTCTGTCATGGTAAAACCTCACCAGACATCCATTGACCACAGGAGCAAATATTCCTACAGCACACACCAGCCCCCTTCTGTGCACAATACCCTTTTCTCCAGAAAAGATAAAATACCACTTATGTTAGTCTTCTATTTATAAAACTATAATTATGTCCCACTCCTGCCTCTCAAGGATGAACCCCAAGTCACATTGATAGTGTTTTGGGTCACAGAAACAATTACTTTTAGCTTAGCTCTTTTAATTTTCAGAAATAGAAACCTAGTGAGCTAGCTCAGGTTTAGGATGCATGTGTAGTGATGACAAGAATCTCATCAAGATACAATAATAAGATCTGAGACTCCTTCCAAGCAGGAATAGGAGCCAGAGCCAGCATGGGGATGTGGACATCAGGAACTGGGGTGATTCCAGAGCCTAGCTCTCTCCCTGTGCCTCCCCCAGGGCCTCTTACTGCCTCTGTGCTTGTCTGTTGTTGCAACCTACTGGCCCTGCTGACCACAGACCCTGCTTGCTCATAGTCTGCTCTGACCCCAGCTGTAACCTGAGAGCATCCTTTAACATTCTGTCCTCAAGGTTAATGAGCTAATTATTTGCTTTTTTTCTTAACTCATCGTTACCAGAAAGAGACCTTGGCCCAATTTATCTTTTCTAGGCCTTCAAGACAGCAGCTGCTTAAGAATATGCTCTCTTTGGGTCAGAAACCCACCTCTGGTCCAGACAGCTGTGGCCCAGGCAGAAAAGAGGCCTTGTGTTTCAGAAAGTGGTCACCTAGACAGCAGTGTGGCAGGGGTGGTTTTTCTTTCGTAAAGAGGATGGGTAGGGCAGGCACGATGATTGACGTCTTGTATCCTCTTGGTTTTAACTCATGGAGAACTGTATGAAGATTTTTGCTGATTCGCTCTTAAAAGATGACATCAATTTTTTTATTTTCCGGTTCTCAAGGAATCACCTGGCCGTTGCCCTTTGTTTTACCAATGGTATTAGTAACTAGTCTTTGCATTATAATATGCAGGGTTTTATTATTTTTAATATCATCAAATCCATTGACATTTTCTTTTATGACTTCCTCCATTGCTTTTGTACTTATTATTATAACAATAATAATGATGGGTTGTTCATTGCCTGGTATCCATCTAATGCTTTCCTAAATTTTCTCATAGTTTTTTTATTATTCTATTTTTTACACTCAACTTATTTAGGATTTATTGCAGAATATGGCACAAGCTGAGGCTCTAAGTTGAATCTTTTTCAAAGAACCAATTTTCCCAACATCTATTTCGTTTAATGAAATGCCTTAAAATAAAATTTCTTCCCCTCATAGGAGAGTCATTTCAGATTTTCAGAAGGCAGCTGATGCATTCTAATCTCATCGTAACAGTGATGTACATCCTTGACATGATAGTTTTCATGAAAGTATTTCAAAAATAACTTGCCAGAGATATTATTATCTAGATATCAGAATAATCCTGCAAAAAAGTACCAACTTTTATGTAAACCAGGAATTTCACAAATAGGGAGAGGCAGGCGTATGTCTGTAAGCAGGCTGTCCCTCCAGGCTGAAGGCTCTCTCAGCACTCTCTAAAGGGAAAGAAACCCTCTTTAAATACAGCAGCGTGAGCTGGGTTCACCTTACTCATTTTCCAAGGGAAGATGGTTCATACCATGTTGTTTCACTTCTAGGAAGAAAAAGTGTATTTCTTCACCTTATATTGATTAAAAATGGGAATGAATATTTGTAGCTGAGGTAAAAGTGGGAAGGAAGGACTTTGTCAGTGATGTGGAAGGGAAAGAGCTGAAAATAGCAGAGAGTTTACTGTGTCTACTGTCAACCACCGTGAAAACACTGATGCATCCCTTGCTGAAAACCACTGATAGTTTTCAAATAAAGAACACACAAGGGTTGGAGTATCTCTCCCCAACAGTGGCCATTCTGCTCAGGGTGAAGATGGCTTCGGTTAGGTGTTGACTTCATGTAGTGATATGACCCCATGGACCAGCCTTGCTCTCTAATGCACAGTCTGTACCACAACTTACTTCAGCAAGCCTAAAAATATACTCCTGCAACTTCACAGCAAATGTGCTAGTTAAAACACAAAGCTTCAGAGGAGAGGATAAAACAGCATGTAGAAACATTTGTCCATCCACAGGGACCCTGTATTCTCCTTCCAGCAGGTATGTGTCGGCTGTTGGACAACATTTAAAAGACAGATGCTCCCGAGCACATCCAGGCTGCATCACTAATCAGGCATCTCATGAACAAAAGCCCAGCATAGGCAGTTTGTCTGGGGAAAATAATAACAGCAGGACCCTGGGAAGCTTCCCAAGCAAAGCTGAAAGGGTGGCCAGGGGCAAGGCAACTAGAGGAAAGTTGCAGAGACCACAAAGTCTGATATCAATGTTTGGACAGAGCTGGGGTTGCCTAAAAGAACTGAGAGTAAACAGAGAAGCTCATGGTCATCCATCATGTTCGAAGTACAGACTTGGGGCCAGCAAGTGTCAAAGTGGTCAAGTCCTCACCCTAATGTGATAATAACTAACATTGATGGAGGTACTATTATTATCTTATTATAGATAAAGAAACTGAGGCCTAGGGAAGTTAATAATCACGCCCTATAATACACAGCTAATAAGGAGTAGAGCTACAACTGGAACTCAGTTTCTGTTGGGTTCCAAGGGCAACACTCTTGGATGGCAGGAAAATTCACAGCCCAACTAAGAAGGAGGTATCAGGCCTCTGTTGTATAGGTACCCAGGAAAGTCACTTGTCCCCTCTGTGTTCAAGTTCATGATAAAAAGAAGGAGAAGAAGCCAGTGAAGGAAGCCTTTCCCTCATCCTTACTCCCAGGAAGATAATGGAGGAAGGAGGCAGAGAGCTTGGTGGGAGGTGGAGAAAGGCTAAGTCAGTCAAGGAAGGGCAAACCTGCCTTCCTAGGGTCTCACCTCTGACCTGGAGTTTGGAAAGTTATAGATTTATTGGACAGTTAGTTTTTTGTACCCTTTTAATTGCTCGAATAACTCATGAGTACATTTTGCTACAGAATGTTCAAACACTACATCAATATAAATAACAGAATGTAAGAGGCTCTTTTCATTTCTTCTCCCCCAATACCAACCAGAGAGGAATAACCACTTTCAAAAATATGATGCATGTCCTTCCATCCCCTTCTGTGCATTTATAGATAGATGTCGATGATAAATAGATGATAGATGATGATGATAAGGGGGGAGAGAGAGAGAGAGAGAGAGAGAGAGAGAGAGAGAGAGAGAGAGAGAGAGAATGAGAGAGAGAGAGAGATGATAGATGATACGTAGATAGATACATAGATAGATGATAGACAGGCATCAAATATGTAGAAAAACACTTTGTTTTGTTGCATAAATGAGATCATAATGTACATGTTAATCTACACTTTGCTTTGCTCATTTAACAGGGAATATGGGTCTATTGCTCACCATTTTGAATGGAGCTATTTTTAAGAATGAATAAACCATGATCTATTTAATTACTCCCTTGTAACTGACATTTTCTTTTTTCTCCAATTTTTCTCTATTATAAACAATGCACGCATTTTTGTATATAAATATGAGTGTTTCTTTGAGATAGATACCTAGAAGTAGAACTAGGGAGAACGACAGTGAATGTATATTTTTAATTTTTATGTGTACTCTCCAGTTGTCTTCCCAAAATGTTTCATTAGTTTATATTCCCATCAGTGTATGACAGTTTCCATTCCCCTGCATCCTTGCTTATACATGATATCAGTTATTTAAGTTTTGCCAGTTGAAGAGCACAAAAATGGTATTTTATTATTATCCTAATTTGCATATCCCTGACAGCTGGTAGAATTGAGTGTCTCATATACTTTGCCCACTGGTTGGTTGAATTTCTCTTTTTGATTTGTAGGAGCTCCTTGTGTTATCTGGATATTGGGTCTTTGTCTATGGACTGTGTAGCAAATTTTATCTTCCAATCTGTCACTTGCTTTAATTTTCTCTTAAAATTTTTGGGAGACCCTAGGACAGTTGCTTTCCTCTAATTTTTAAAAATTACCTTAGGTAAGACTGGTTTGTCTGCTCTTCTTTTTTTGAAATTGTTAATTGAGTGTTATCGAGCCTTCCTCACCATAGCACTGTCCCAAGGAAGATATCCAAGGTAACCTTGGTCACACTGCATAGATCTCACTAAAACCTATATGGGTCAAAACTGGACATGGTAATTACAGATCAATTGTCTTGTAGCCATTAACCACTACCTGAATAAATGACTTCTGCATTCAGATGGTTAAACCTTTTACCAGACCACAAGTCTAATGATTTTATTGCTGAAAATGTAAGCTTTGTAAGAGGTAAAGACTGATTTTATTAATTGAATCTTTATTGAAGACATCTTTACTGATGCCAGAATATTTTTAAAATTTAATTGTGTTTTGGAAAACAACTTATTAGCACATATTGAGATGATGTTGAAGTCTAGAAAACCCCCTAATCAATAACTGGAAAGTTGCAGTACCTAGCAATTCATTAGCAAATACTAGGGTTCTTTTGGGTGCTCCCTTTTGTCGGAAGACAAAAGCAAGTAATTAAGGAATGACTACAGAAATGGGTAATGTACCAAGTAAACTTAATAGACAAGGAACATCAAAGACATAAAGTTTATTAAATGTCTGCACCAATAACCTAAAGCAAAACCAGGTTGATGTTTGAGGGTTATGAAACGATGTATTCCTGCAGAAGTAAATACCACACTACGGTCTTGTAAGAATGAAAACATATGTCATGGAGAGGTGTCATGAAGAGTTGGCTTCTCCTCACCCCCAGTGAGATGACTAGAACAAAACCTTTGTTGACTCTCCGAACAGAGGTAACATTACATGCAAAAAAGGGTCTAACACCTGGGAGGTCAGACATCCTATCCACAGACTGGAATTGCTGAATTGGGGAAGCCTTTGGCCAAACAGCCACTAACCAGGGTGTGATGGTGACTCCATAGGCAGTCTCAATATGACAATAGTGGCAATAACTTTCTGCTGCTATTACTGGAGGAAGAGGATGGCTTGAAGAGGAAGGAGTTCATTCAGAGTCAGCATTAATTCAAATAGCTGCCAGAGCCACAAAGCTGTTCAAATGCTAAAGGAAAATCGAAGGATGCTGAATCCAAGAGAAATCCATTGACTAGAAGGGTTTAATGGTGAGGAAAACAGCAGATTGGCAGTAGTCTGCCAGTAGGAAGTTGGCAACCTTTAAATTAGAATTTAATAAATAGTAAAGACTGCATTATAAAGATTAATATCCCCAAGCCACAGCTCCAGTTGATCTCTCTCTTCCTCACTCCCACTCAAAAACCTCTGAGGCCTACACAATGCCAAACAAAAATATTCATGTCCCTTAGCCTAACATTCAAAATTCTTTCTCCATGTCAATATAATTATATTAACATTCACATACTTATATGGGGGATTCGGTTGCTTGTCTTAAAACAGAGAGAGAAAAACAATTATATTGTGTACATTCCTCTGTATCCTGCTTTTCACTGCATCCAGAATTTCATAAATATACATATATGTATATATATATATATATATATATATATATATATATATATATATATATATATATAGTTCAAAAGCAAATGGGTGTCTATATTTCATTTTTTAAAGGCTACATAATATTCTAGAGCATAGCCTTATTATAGTATTTACTATCATTTTCCAGTTGACAGGTATTTGCTTTATTTCCACCTTTCTGCCATAAAAACATGCTGCAGTAAACGCCCACATATTTATATCTTTATATACTGATGCTTTTACTTCAATGGGAATTTTTCCTAAAAGGACCAGATAGTAAATATTTTAAGCTTTGTGGGTTTCATATGGTCTTTGTTGCATATTCTTCTTTTTTTTACAACCCTATAAAAATGTAAAAACCATTCTTAGCTCACAGTCCAAAGCCGTACAAAAACAGACCGCAGGACAGAATGGCCCGCCAGCCCCAGTTTGCCAATCCTTGGAATAGAGTCCTAAGAGTAGGATTTCTTCCTAAGTATGTTATAATTTTTGCTGCTTTTGTGAATGGAATATTTTTCCATTTCCTGAGATAGGAAAAAAATATTTTTTAAAAAATATTTTTCTTGTACTCAGTTATCTTACTAAATTCTTTTTTAATTTTAGTGGTCTTTTTCTTGCTCTTGGTTCTTGAGTTTTCTAGAAATAGGATTATATTCATCACAAAAGAAAAGTATTTTTTCAATATTTACACTTAGTTTTTTATTTTCTTGTCTTATTACATTCATTAGAGCCTCTGAGTCACTATTAACTAACAACAGTAACAGCCTCTCCTTCCTTGTTCCTGAGTTTAATGAGAATGGCTTAAAATTACAAAATTTAGAATGACAAAAAACATCATATGAACATGATAAGTATTGTATTATCACCCAAGTCCAGGCCATTAGAATCCTGTTTGAATTTGATGTGAGGCAGATCTACATTGTTCTACAGGCAGGAGGGGTAATGGAGAGAGATTCAGTGTGTGAGAACTGGCCTGGTCGGTAACATATAAGATCACATAGGCACAAATGTCTGAGTTTTGGTAAGGAATTAAGTACAATACAAATAGAATCAACTAATGAGCTGGATGAAGAAGAGCGATTGGGTCTGCCTATGTAATGAGAAAAGGAATTAAGCAAATACTATGAATGCAACTTTGAAGCCCTAACTGTACAACTGGCCAGTGAGATGAACATACTGTTGTTTAAAAAAAAAATGTGAGTTTTGGACAAAGTGGAATAATCATACTCCATCCTGTCTCTCCTACTGAAGACAAATATAAACTGTGGACAGACCACATGGAACAGCTATCTCAGAACTCCAAAAAATAAATGGTAGCAGGAAGCTTAGGAAAAGAGACTAGAATTGCAAGACCAAAATCTTCCGATGGCAGTGACAGCAGCAACAGCCCTACAGAAGTCTAAAACTCTGATAGAGGAGATTCTTTCATTCCAGCCGAAGGGGCCATGGTACCAAAAGCATGGGAAGACTTTCCATTGCTTTTTCCTCTCTGTTCTCTCACTACTTGGTCTCAGATACAGACATGGTTATGGAAATGGTATGGCAGGATTGAGGGGTCCAGAAGTAGGGTCTCGGGAAGTCATAATGTGTCAGGTAGAGCATAGAAAAGAAGGAAATCAAGACAATTATTCCATAAAGTTGTTTACATAAACTCCTGTGCTGACTTTCAAGCTGAGCTAAAGCACACACCAAAGGTTCTGACAACCCTGCTATAAGGTAAACCAACACCTAGGTCCCATACTGGCCACTGGCTGACACACAAGTGGGACAAATTTGCATGGCACTGCAAATCCTTTGAAAACAGAGCTGACATTGGAACCACAGCCCAAAGAAGGCTTATTGGAATTTGTGAACTGAGCCTAATAAGATTGATTGTCTGCTAAAACAAACAAACAAGTGAAAATCGGTAGTCTTCTTAGGATTTAAACAAGATCCTGAAAATGTTCAGGATGTGATCCAAAATTACTCAGTATAAGAAGAATCAAGAAAATGTCAACTCACAAGGGAAAAGATAATCAATAGATACCAGCCCCACCATGACACAGTATTAGAATTATCAGACATACACAAATTGACTCTTAAAACTATACTTCAAGAATTAAGGAAAACTCTCTTGAAACAAAATAAAAGGTAGAAAGGCTCGGTAAAAATATCAAAAATATAAAAAAGAACCAAATGGAAAATTAAAATTGAAAAATAAAATAGCAAATGGACCCAGGAGAAGAATGGAGTTGACAAAAGGAAGAGTTAATGAACTTAAAGAGAGAATAGAAATGATCTAATCTGAACAACAAAGAGGAAAAAATATTTTTTAATGAACATATCAATTGATTGGATATGAGAGTGGAATCTGAGAGGCTCTAGTTATACTTAGTAGATGGCGGGTACTGCAAAAGTGATGTGTTGTGGATTGTGTGGAATTTGAAGAAGCAGAGCAGGCAGTGTAGGGGGTTAAATTAAGAGAAAGAAGGAAAATGGGCCAGCATTTTGAAGAGAAGGATGAATCAAAAAAAATAATTTGTGATAGAGAGATTTTTACATGTCTAGCTCAAGTTTTCCCAAATCACGTCAGCCTGAGATGAAATGGTACTCACATTTGGCTCTCACTCTTATCTCTTATTCTGGGATCTTCAGGCCTCTGAGTATCCCCTTCATTAATTTTAAGAATCCACAAAGAGTACTTTACACTTTCACTTAACCAAGGTTTCTTAGCTCATACCGTGGCCGCTCTTCTCCAATTCTCCTGCTCTAGCTTCCTTCGTGCCATCTGCTACCCAAGCAAAGTGAAGATGCCTTATCTTCATCCTCTGATGTTAGCCTCCACAAGGCCAGTGCCAGTGTTTGCACCAGTGGTGTCTACATCGCTTCTTGAGGCTGCTGTCTCCTACTTCTGGTACAGCCTCTTGGTACTGTGAAAGGACAGGTTCTAGATGCCACTGCCACCACTGTCGATGTCCTAGAACCTAAACATTTTAATGGCACCAAAATTATTTGACATTTACATCAATGAAAGACACAAAAAAGAAATGCTTGCCAAAATTGCAGATTCATACCACAATCTTAATTTTGTAAATATTTATTACATGTAAAACTTCAGACACTGGGACAGCTGCTGGGGATAAAAAAAATGAATTGCAAATAAAATGCTTTGGAAGACTATCCAAATGAAGAGAACTGAACTGTAGGTTAAAACAAACAAGATTAAATGTAGTAAGAATAAATATAAAGTCCTTCTCTTAGTATTAAAAAATCAACAGCCTAAAAGTTATCTAGATTGGAAAGGAAAAAGTAAAATTATCTCTATTCATAGATGAAATGATCTTATATATAGAAAATTCTAAGGAATTCAATTTAAAAAAAACTATTAGAACTAATAGAGTTCAGCATGATCGCAGGGTATAAGATTATATACAAAAAATCAATTGCATTTCTTTGCAATAAACAATCTGAAATGAAATTAAGAAAACCACTTATTGTGGTTATCATATTGCAATACATACAAATATTGATCATTATGTTATTGTATACCTGAAACTAATAAAATGTTATATGTCAATTATACTTCAGGTTTTTTTAAAAAGACAATCGATTTAAATACACATTTCTCCAAAGTTATATATAAATGATCAATATGTAGATGAAAAGATACTCAACCTCATTCTTCAGGGAAAAGCAAATTAAAACCGCAATAAGATACTACTTCACACCCTCTACAATGGCTATATCAAAGATTCAAGCGTTGGAGAGGATGTAGAGGAATTGGAACTCTCATACTCTGCTGGTATGAATTTAAAATAGTGCAGTCACTTTGGAAAATAGTCTTACAGTTTCTCTAAAAGTTAAACATAGAGTTACCATATGACCCAGTAATTATATTCAAGGTATATACCCAAAGGAATTGAAAAGATATATTCACACAAAAACCTGTACATGAATGTTCATAGCAGCATTCTTCACAATTACTAAAATGTGGAAGTAACCCAAATGTCCACCAATTGATGAATGTATAAATAAGATGTGGTATATCCATATAATGGAATATTATTCAGCCTCAAAAAGGAATGAAGCACTGATACATGTTACAACATGGATGATCCTGGAAAACATTATGCTTAGTGAGAGATGCTAGTCACAAAAGACCACATATGATTATATTATACAACATGTCCCAAAGAGGCAAATCTGTAGAGACAGAGTGTATTAGTGATTACCTATAGCTAGGGAGTGTGAGTGGGGGAGTAGCTATCAATGGGCATGGGATTTCCTTTGGGGGGAGGGGTATAAAAATATTCTAAAGTTATATTGTGGTTATGGGTAACAACACTGTGAATATACTAATCACCATTGCTATGTGTAATGTAAATGGGTGAATTTTATAATATATGAATCAAATCTCAAAGCTGTTTTTTGAAAATGAACAGAGCCACAGGCACCTGTGGAACAACAAAAAAAGTTTAACATTTGTTTCATCAGAGTCCCAGAAGGACAAAAGAGTGTGATACAGTAAAAATATCTGAATAAATAAAGGATAAAAACTTACTAAATTGATGAAAGACAGCAGATTATTCCAAGAAATTCACATCTAGACATATCATAATAAAACTGCTAAAACTTAAGACAAAGAAAAAAATTTTTAAAGTCACCAGGGTAACAATTATTCAAATGATTGTGGATATCACATCAGAAACCATGGAGGCCACAAAGAAGTAGAACAATATTTTTTAAGTGCTCAAAGTAAAAAACTATCAACTCAGAATTCCATATCAAGCAAAAATATCCTTCATGAATGAAGAAGAACTAAAGACATTCTCAGAGGAAGGCAAATTAGGAGACTTTTTGGTCAGCTGCCAGAGACATGCTCTAAAAGAAATGCTAAGGAAAATTCTTCAGATAACTGGTAAATGCTATCAGAAGGAAACTTAGATCATCAAAAATAAAGGATCTCAACCAAAATGGTATATATCTGAATAAATTAATGGTCTATTATTCTCTTACATTATTTTTTAAATTGATGATTATCGAAAGTAAAAATTATAACATTGTCTGATGAGATTTCCGATGTATATACATGTAATATATATGACAACTACAACATAAGATAAGAAGATTGAGACCTATGTGGTGGTAAGTTTCCTAGTGGTAAAATAGTAACTCTAAGTACACTTTGAAAATTTAAGTATATTTTATAATCCCTAAAGGAACCACTTAAAAACTACAAAGAAATATAATCAAAAATTTAATCAGTAAATTGAAATTCTAAAGACACTCAAGTAATTTAAAAGAAAGCAAGAAAAAGAAAAAAGATAGTCCAAAAAAAAAAGAGAGAAAACAAATAAGAAAATGATAGACCTAAATCTAAACATATTAATAATTATGTTAAATACAAACAGTCTAAATATATCAATTAAAAGCCATAGATTGGGGGAGAGGGTGGGGGATGGCATAGATGATAGAGGCTCTGTTCATCCCTCTGATAACCAAATCAAAGTTGTGACAGAAACAAGGAGCAAACAGCAAGGAAAAATCACCTGGGATCTAGATGAACAAGCCATACAACTAGGGAGAAATCTAAGAAATCATCCTGCAATGGCAGAAGGTAGGACGGGGCAAGGATGCAAGGCTGCCTGGCCTAAGCAGCTGAGTGGGACTGAGGCTGTGGCAGCATCAGCTGCAGACGCCTCTTAAAGGCTCTGTGGCCGCAAGCAGAATTCTGCAGTAAAGGACCTGCTCACTCTGAGAACCAGTGCCCGTTTGGCTACACAAGGACACTGAGTTGTTGGAGTGAGGGCCTTGGCAAGGCTCTCTCCCCCAGGAAGAAATGCCAGTGGTATCCATTGTACACCTATTGAGCCCTCCCCGTCCCAGTGCCCAGTCTCAGCACTGCCATAGCACAGACATCATCAAACTGAATAACAGAGGTCGCTCCTCCCAGAAGATTCTCTGAAACTCTGCCTCCTCCAACTTGCAGCCCCACCCAAGCCACATCCAGGTGTATACTCGGCGAGTCAAACTCACACTGGTGGCAGCTGGCCTCAGTTTCTGGTGTGGCCTTTTGAGGTGACTGTAAGCACAGCATCTGTGGATTGCTGGCTGAATCTTAACAGGTGGCCCCAGAGGAGCACAGGATGGGGCTAAATTTGGCCTGCAGCTAAACTCCTCTCAGGACTGTGCCACTGGACACCTACTTCACAAAGCCATGCTAATAAGACCGGGAAACTTAGAAGCTTTGCCTAGTACATAGAAACAGACACTGAAAGGCAGCCAAATGGGAAGACAAAAAAGCAGAAACCATATAATAGAACAGAACAGAGATCCAGGAATAATGGAGTCAAGCAATCTAACAGATGCAGAGTTCAAAACACTGGTTATAAAGATACTCAATGAACTTTTGGGAAGTGTAGATGAATTCAGTGAGAACTTCAACAAAGAGATAAAAACATAAAAGTGGAAATGGAAATTATAAAAGAGAACCAGTCAGAAATGAAGAACACATTATCTGAGATGACAAGTATATTAAATGGAATAAACAAAGTGAATGAAGAAGACGATCAAATGACCTATTATAGAGAATGGGAAAGCCAAAGACACTCAATCAGAATGGCAAGAAAAAAGAAGCCAGGACTATAATAATAATTTAAGGAGCCTATGGGACACTATTAAAGGTAAAAATATCTGTGCCATCGGGGTACCCAAAGGAAAGCAAGATGTCGAACAGTTATTTGAAGAAATAAAAATGGAAAACTTATCTAACCTGGTTAAGGAAATAGACATAAAACCTCAGGATGCTGAGAGAGTCTCAAAAACCAGGAACCCAAAGAGGCCCACACCAAGACACCTCATAATTAAAATGCCAAAGGTTAAATGCAAAGAGAGAATCTTAAAAGCGGCAAGAGAAAAGCAGTTTGTTACCTACAAAGGAGCACCCATAAGACTGGCAGCTGATTTCTCAGAAGAAATTATTCAGGACAGAAGGCCTTAGCAAAAAATATTCGACAGGATGAAGACCCAGGATCTACAACCAAGAATACTTTATCAAGCAAAGCTATCATTTAGAGTTGAAGGGTAGATAAAGAGCTTCCCAGACAAAAATAAGCTAAAGGAATTTATCATCACCAAGCCAGTATTACAGGAAATGTTGGAGGGACTTCTTTAAGAAGAAAACACATGCATCAAAAACAGGAATAAAGAATGGTAATAACTACATTCCTATCAACAATTACCTAAAATGGAAAAGAATTAAGTGCTCCAACCAAAAGATGGAGTGGCTGAATGGATAAGAAAACAAGATCTCTACATATGTTGCCTACAAGAGACTCACTTCAGATTAGAAGACACACACAGACTAAAAGGAAGGAGATGGAAAAAGATATTGCCTTGATGGACCGAGAGGGTATTGCACTGAAATACCCTCTCCGAGAGGGTATTGGGTCAGATAGAGAAAGACAAATACTGCATGATTTCACATACATGTGGAATCTAAAGAATAAAATCAACAACAACAACAACAAAAGCAGAAATAAACTTATAGATATAGACAATATTTTGAGGGATACTAGATGAGAGGGGGTTAGGGAGGAAAGAGGGCAATGGGATTGATAGGTGCAGGTGGATGGCTGCAGAGTAGACATGGGAATGTAGAGTATAGCATGGGGAAGATAGTTAATAATGTTAGAATGAATATGTAGGGGAGAAGAGGGGTGCTAGATTTGGTGAGGTGATCACTTTGTGAGTTGTGTGGATCTCTGATCAATATGCTGTACAGCTGAGGCTGTTGTATGCCAACTATAATTGAAAAAAAAACTCATGAATTATACAGTGTAAATACAAGCAACTAGTTGTCTATTATATTTCAATAAAGACAGGGGGAAAAAAGAGAACATAGGGAGAGAAGCAAGTTAAAAAAACAAAAAAAGCCACAGATTGGCAGAATGAATTAAAAGACCAAACCACATGCTGTCTACAAAAACTTTACTTTAGATATAATGATCTAGATAAAGTGCAAGGATGAAAGAGTATATACCATACAAATACTAATCAAAGGGAATCAGACAAAGTAGACTACAGAGCAAGGAAATAACTAAGGATAAAAAGGAAGACGACATGATGATAACAAAGGCGATTCACCAAGAAGTCTTAGAAATCTTAAATGTGTATGTAGTTAATAACAGAAATCCAAAATATGTGAAGCAAAAACTGATACAACTGAAAAGAGAATTACACAAATTCATAATTATCGTTAGAGACGTCAGTTCCCTCTAAGTAATCAATAGAAGAGTACCTATAAAATTAACAAGGATAAAGTAAACAGCACAATCGACCACCAAAATCTAATCGACCTTTATAGAATACTCTACCCCAAAACTGCAGAATATACATTATTTTCAGGTGCACATGAAGCATTCACCAAAATAGACTATATTCCTGATTATAAAATAAACACTAACAAATTTAAAAGAATTGAAATAATCCAACATATGATTTCTAACAATAATGGAATTAAACTAGCACTCAATAAGAGAAAGAAAATGGAAAATTTCAAAACACGTTTCCAAATAACCTATGAGTCAAAAAGAATGTCTCAAGAAAAATTAGAATATTTTCAACTGAAGAAGATAAAAATGAAACACATCAAAATTTGTGGGCTGCAATTGAAGTAGTACTTATATGGAAATTTATAGTATTAAACACTTATACTGAGGGAAAAAGAGATTTAAAATTAACAACCTTAGCTTTCACCTTAAGAGACTAGAAAAAAAATGGAAAAATAATTTCAAAACAAGCAAAAAAAGGAAATAATAAAGATAAGAACAAAGAAAACAATGAAATTGAAAAAGAGAAAAGCAATAAAGAAAATAAGTGAAACCAAAACTGGTTCTTTGAAAAGATCATTAACATTGATAAACATGTAGCCAGATTGACAAAGAAATAAAGAAAATATGCAAATAACAATAATAGACTGAAAGAGGGATATCATTACAGACATTGAAAGGATACGGAATTATTGCAAACAAGCTATAAATTTAAAAATTTAGATCAAATGAACAAATGTTTTGAAAGGCACACACTACCAAAACTCACTCAAAGAAAAATAGATAACGTAAATACTTTTGTATCTATTGAAGAAATTAAATTAATAGCTAAGGGTCTTCCAAAAAAGAAATTTGTAGGCCCAAATAGTTGCACTGTAGAATTCTACCAAACATTTAAAAAATAACACCAGTTACACACAATTTCTCTTTCAAAAAATAGAAGAGAGAACACTCCCAACACATTTCATGAAGCCAGTGTTTATCCTGATCCCAAACCAAATAGACATCATAAGAAAACTGTAGACTAATATATCTCATAAACATACATTCTAAAATACTAGTATATTAAATCCAGCAATATGTAAAAAGAAGAATACACCACAATTAAGTGAGGCTTATCTCAGGAAAACAATTCTAGCTCAGTATTCAATCAATATAATTCACTATATTACCAGACTAAGGAAGAAAAAACACATGATCATATCATTTGATACAGAAAGGTATGTGACAAAATTTAACCTTCATTCACAATGAAACCTCTCTCAAACTAGAAATGTAGGGAAACATTTTTAACCTAATGAAGGGCATCTATTAAAAAGTCAGAGCTAACATCATACTTAATGGTGAATGACTTAATGCTTTTTCTCTAAGATCGGTAACAAGACAAAGTTGTCAACTCTCACCACTCCTGTTTAACACAATATTTAAAGTTCTAACTAGTGCAATTAAGCAAGAAGATATATAAGAAGTATAGAGTTTGAAAGGAAAAAATAAAACTGTCTCTAGTTATACATGACATATTTGTCTACTTAGATAATTCCAAGAATCTACAAAAGAACTCCTAGAAGCAATCAAAGAGTATAGCAAGGTTGCAAGATACAGGGCTCACGCACAAAAATTAATCATACATCTATATACTAGTAATGAACACTTGACAGCCAAAACTAAATATTTATTATTTTATACTCTAAAATGTATAATATAGTTATAGAGCATATATATGTATACATACATATATATAAAGTATTAATATGTAATTTATAGTAATTAAAAAAGATAGAAACACCAATGTATAAAACAAGTAAAACCTGTGGAAGGCTTCCATGCTGAAAACTACCAAACTCTATTGAAAGAAGTCAAAAAAGATATAAAGAAATGCTGACATACTATGTTCAATTATATAGATATAGGAAATATGTTATGATCTTTAGATTTAATAGATTTCTGATCAAAATCCCAGCATAATTTTCATTGCTATAGAGAAAGTGATTCTAAAATGTATTTGGAAAGGCAATGGAATTAGAATAATGAGAACAATTTTATAGAAGAATAACATTGGAGACTCACACTACCCAATTTTAAGATTTACTATGAGCTGCTGGACAGTGTAGATATTGGCAAAAAAGATAGACATGTAAGTCAATGGAACAGGTTAGAGAGTACAAAAGATGGGGTGGTGGGTAGCTAAAGTGTCTGTGATCAAAAACTTCACCAAAGAGGATGTACAGTAGCAAATGAGTATCTGCAAAGATATTTAACAGCATTAGCCATTAGAGAAATGTAAATTAAAACAATGATGAGCTATCACCGCATCCCAATTAAAGTAGCTTCAAATTTAAAAAAATACCAAGTGCTGGCAAGGATGTGGGGCACCTAGAATTTATATATTGCTAGCGAGAATGAAAAATGGTGCAGATACTTAGAAAACAACTTTGCAGTTTCTGAGAAAGTTAAACATAGATATATCATATAACCCAGCTATTTAGCCTAGAGAAATAAAAACATGTTCTCACAAAAACTTGTACACAAATGTTTATAGCAGTTCTCATAATCACCAAAAATGAAAAAAAAAAAAAGTCCTTCAATGAGTGAATGGATAGACTGTAATACATACAATAGACTACTGCTCAAAAACAAAAAGAACAAGCTGCTGATGCATACAACAAAACCTCAGAGGCATTGTAGTGAGTGGAAAAAGCCAGTCTCATGAAACCATACTCAACCTGATACCATTTATATTATATTCTGAAAAAGACAAAAACTGCAGTGTTGGTGAGCAGGGGTGGAGGAGTGTGTGACTCCAACAGCACAAGATGAGGGAGTTTGTAATAGAACCTTTGGGTATCCTGATTGTGATGATGGTTACACAAATCTACACTCTGTTAAATCTCATAGAATTCCCCATGTATGTGCATGCACACACATGCACAACCAAGTCAATTATACTGAATGTTAATTTAATAAGTAAAAATGATATTAAAAAATAAAACTATGAGTCCACCAAAGAAAGAAGACAGGAAGGAATATTAAACAACATACTTCATCTATAATTTTTGAATGAATCTCATATAGAAGACAGAATTTTGTTTTAATTTCTCTAGAGAGGGTACCTTAGACAATTGTGTGTGTGTTAAGCTTACAGACTTGGTGAATTATTTCAGACTCAACACAGTAGGAGCCTTTACCACAGTTTTTCCTTAGTT